>NC_134454.1:51466829-51786829 GCF_030867145.1 Opisthocomus hoazin
CAGCAAAGCACGTGAATCTGTGTATTTTGTTTGTTCATATTTTAAATACAGTATTTTTTGCTTTATAGCCAAGGGATCAGACATCCTACATTTTATGGAATTCTTTTTTTTTTTTTTAATCAGATGGGCTGTTATAATCTCTAGCACTGATTTAGTACTGTTATAGCTGTAACAATATGAGAATATTATTAGCACAACAAGTTCTGTAAAGAAAGATCGTATCTGTTATGTAGACTAACTGACATGTTTGGGAAAAAAAACAGACCAGCTGCAGATCTGTCTTCCGAAAGCTCTCATCTGTTATTTCTGACTACATCAGCCACTCTAATGAAAGACAAAAGTTCTCCTACAAACTTTGCCTACTGTCACTTCAAATTTAAACTCTGGGAGACTAAATTTCTTTCCTTTGGTAAACAGAAAAAAAGAGTCAGAAAGGAGGGAATAAAGGCAAAAATAAGTAGATTGGTAGGTATTGATTTCCCTAAATTTGAGCATATGCCTCTTCCTCTCTCTCCTACTTTTAGGGCTATTTAGGATCCAGTCCTTAGTTGTATTTTCCATGCAAAACAAAGCTTGTCTCAATACTAGTATGAGGGACTAGGCCCTAGAGAATTCCTAGGACAGCTGGTCCAAAGTCTGAGCTTCTAGTGAAAATAGAAATTGTGGAGGAAAGCCAGAAGCAGTTCAACATAGGTGGTTTTTTTTTTTTTTTTTTGTGCCACTCTTCATTTTTTCTGGATTGGTACATTCAAATACTTTATATGATGGCTGTAGCTAGGAAAAACAAAACAAAGAGTGTAAAGGGTTGTTGCCCAGGAGTGTGACTAGGTCAAGAACTCACTTGTACCATATGCTCTGTCTCCTGTTAGCATCGTCACCAGTTTGAAAAACATTATTATCACCTGCATTCTGTTAAGGACATAGCCTTATAAGGATCTTCCCCAATTAGGTAAAAGCAACAGCAACAGAAGAGATAGCAAGAGGCCTTGCTTGACCACAATGAGATGTGACAATGCAACCCTGGATCTGCTGCTTAGAGGAAGCTATCTTCACAAGGTTTTCACTGCAATGATAAAAGTTTGCTTAGCCTAAGGGTTACTGCCCTTTGGGTGCACAAAATATTTTTAAGTTGGACAATTCTAACTGCATTTTCTTGCTCTTTTTCATGCTGTTTTTTTGTAGTAAAAAGTCAGACAAAGCTATTAAAACAAAAAAAAGATCTACAGAGATTTGTCAGATTGTTCCTATCTGCAAGATACTTTGTGAAATTTTTTGAGAATGAAAGAGATTTTCGTGATATGAACAGCATGGTCCAAGTTAATCTCTGCTGTAAAAGGACACAGCTCCATGAGCCTCAGCAGTGCTACCTGCCATTAGACCACAGCTGAATTTTTCGTCACATCTCATTCAGCAAAAAAGCAGTTACTGGTGTGGTTCTATCAAGAGAGATCTAAATAAATAGGTTTTTATATACATATTATCCACAAGGGCCTCTCCTTGTTAATTTTGTCAGCCCACACACTACTTAAGGCTGATTTTCACAGGGATGTGTGTATTTGTGGGTCAAGTTCATCAAACATTCATTGTTCAATACTGTGGCAGCTGGTAGCAGACGTACATACTCTTCCTTTGTTTGGTTTTCTGATAGAACCTATCAAGCACTGGTTGTCTGTAAATGAATTTGTCACCCTCTCACCAAGGTTGTGTCTTTTCTTACTATCAAGTAAAAGAATAAAGAAAAGCTATACAAACTCTAATACTATTTTTTAACCTCAACTAACAATGCATAAGCATGTTTTTTATCAAAACAATGACTAACAAATAGCCACAGTTCATTTTTGTCTATTAATTCTAACAGGAGAGTTTCTGATCCCTTCACTAGTGATAAAGCAACCACTCACCACACCAGATATTATATATTCAGGTACAGTAGCACAGTCAGGGCAAGATCAAATATCTGTGACCTGTCAAGTGTACCTGTACAGTGGGACCAGTCAGGGGGTACTGCTACAATGAGCAGCAACCATTCAGAATATGCAAGGTCAGTCTTTGCATAGACTTGAAAGCTCTGCCTGCATTTCAGTCCCCAGGCCTGAGTACATTATGCATTTCCGAAGTGCGGGAAGTCTTCAGTTACCTAAATTCTGAATCATTAGTGGCTGAAGAGCAGGCAGACCAAAACGTGCAGCAGGATGGTACATGTGGAAACAGTTAGAAACCCTTTCACACAGAGAGAGTAAGAGAAATGTGACCTGCTTCTGCCTCGACAGAGATCACAGCTGTCCAGTGCAACTTGGAAGTGATGAGGAGGAAGATCCCAACACACGTAAACTTGCCAAGTGACATGTGCATTTCTGAGAGCAATGTAAATTCACAATTCAACCAGTGGTTTAAACCTATATGTAATATAGACATAGCAGTAGTTATAACAGCTGCCTAAAGCACTAAAAACAACCACCTATAACAAAATCAAAAGATCAAATTTAAAAGAATTCTAAGTGCCTAAAGCTCACACAAGTGTTTCATGAAATTTAACAAGTGCTGAAATTCCACCAAAGCCACATAGCTCAACTGCCTGTGTGTTTTTGTAAATTCCACATGGCACTTTTTTCCTTTTTCAGGTCAACTCTGTGATATTTCAGTACACCGATTAAAATTCACCAGGACTTCTTTCTGTTTCTCTGCTAGCATTCACCCCACAACCACAAACTAACAAAAGCAAACCCAAAAATAGAATAAACAGAGCACCAAGAAAAGAAGCGTACTGTGGTTGAGACATTAAAATTAGGATTCTTCTGAGGATGACATTAGAAAAATATTATGGCATTAGAAAAATATTATTCAATGTACACCTACATCCATGTCTATAAAAAGAAAAGACAGTTACATATTTTAACCAATATGAAAATAATAAACAGGAACTATGTAGGAGGTAGGAGATTGACAATCCGGTTTAGGGACAAAATGTACAAGAAGAGCATTTCTTTCTCACTCATGTTGTTTGAAAAAGAAAATCACACAGTCCTGCTAACAAACAAATAAATATATATATAGCTATAGATATGTGTGTATATATAGCTATAATTTGTGCAAAGTCTGATTGCAGAGAAACTCTTCACTTCAGTATCCTAGTTCAGAGGAGTATTTAAAGCACAGGACTAAAGAATTTCTCATAAACTCAAAACTAGACACAGGCTTAAGTACCTTGTTAAACTGAGACATCTGTTCTTCTTAACATAAGACTACAAAAAGAACTTTCCCCTTTGTTTTGTGAAATGACCCGGACACAAGAGGAAAAGCTATTGCCTCTAGAAGTCCCATAATTTCACTCTGTATTCAGACACTTTGACAATATCCTTGAAAAGTCATTCAGATTTCACTGTTGATCTTGAACAGCTACAGGTCACGTTCTGCTTTGAATTACTCCATCGTCATTGTCTTCTTGAACTACTTCAACAATTATTCTCCTAAGCGTTACTCTAAAACTTCAGGATGGTCTAGTGAAAAATAAGAAAAGAAAGGCATACTAAACTTTGAAATCTCCACAAAGTACAAGTATCATCAGAGTCCTGTTCAGAATTAGGTTTCAAAACCGAAATGCAATGCTCCCACTGAACACCTGCAAAATCCCAATTACTGCCTCAGGTTTGAATAGCAGCTCTGTTGCGACTGTCGTTGAAAGGATCTCTGCTGCATCCTAAGAAGCAATGATGATTTTTGAGCTATTGACCTAGGTGCCATAAAACTGCTCTCTCGTGTACTGTGCTTTATGCATGGAAACAAATGTGTTCATGTTTGATCTCTTCAAGAGGAAGTCTCGTCTCTGCAGAGAAAGAAAAGATTTTCGCTTCCTGCAAGGGAGAATTGAAAGCAGAACAGGTGGGTTTTACAAGGTCTGAACTGCATTTTATTTTTGAGCATTCCCTGCTCCAGCTAGAGTTAGATTATGATAAGAACTGACTGTGCCACCAAAGCATTTTCATGACCTACAAATTACCCCAGGTTTAAGAGCTGGTGTATCCTACACTGCAAGAGATCTGAGGGGAAGTGTGCCTACAAGAGACATCCAGGCATTTTTATAAACTCTTTAGGCTTCTGGTGTCTTGTGGTATCATATGTGAACAATCAAATCAGTTCTGATTTGAACGCTGTCACTTGGATTAGGGTTTATCTATCGCATGGTAGCACTGAGTTAGCAGGCCGCGGAGATGAATAGAAGTACTGATTGCTGAACTGACAGCCTTGAAGATGAGTAGCATTATTTTATCACATCCTTCTTTGCAGCATGTGCCAGTGGGTTTTAGCTGTCACATTTTTTAAAATTATCAAGCCTCAGAGTAAGTAACAGGGCTGGTTCCTTAGTGCATAAAAGTCTCCTTCTCTCCTTATGATCATACCAAAGCTGCTGGCTTTTATTTTGCGGAATTATGTACTTGCAGGTTAATTTGAATGAACAAAAGACTTTGCCCTGCAAACCACAACATGGCTACTAATTTAGTGGCTGTTTAGTGTCTTGCTTTGCAGTGCATCTTTTGTTAACATTCTGCCTTTACAAAAGAAATAAATCACAGGAGAAACATTTTAACTCATTTGTGAAGGTAAAAGTCCTTTGTGTTTTTAAGCCACCTTCCTCATAACACTTATTAAGGTTCATTAACTAGGGAAACATTCAGATTGCATTGTGAATCCTCACATACCCCTCCTGCAGCTTGCCCACCCGCGCATTGTGTGCAGTTGTCACTTCTCATCCAGCTTTCCCTGATGGACCTACCTGCCTTCTGTCCCTAGACCTCAGACACTGAAGATGACTTTAGACGGTGTTATGAAAGGCTACAAAATGCCGTCAGAAAGCTGAGGGCCCTGAGCGAAGGACCACTGCCCACTGGTTCCTCCAGATGCTGAGCCCAGTCAGGACAAGGAGAGGACAAAGCCACCAGCAGAAGCAAGCGAAAGTGATGACAGGGCCTGGCCTGTCGTATGAAACTGTCTTCTTCCCCTGGTGGAGTCTTACACTTATTCCAGCTGAAACAGCCCCAAGGAGCCCCAGTCCCTGCATGGTGACACATGAAGGCTGCAACAGCAGCATGGTGTTCAAGCTCCGCACTGCGCCATGCGAAGAGGCATGTTCCTGTGCCCGCCAGTGGCAGGCTTGGCCCACCAGCAACCGGCACAGCCCACAGGCAGCAAGCATGGCCCACCAGCAGCAGGCACGGCCTGGTGGCAGCAGGCATGACCTACCAGCAGCAGTCATGGCCCACCAGCAGCAGGCGTGGCCTGATGGCGGCAGTCATGGCCCACCAGCAGCAGGCACGGCCTGTCGGCTCTGCTGTCTGGGCACAGTGGCGTGGGACATGGCGGTGAGTCCCTGGAAACCCCTCACAGGCCTCAGCCCAGCGCTCTGCCCTGCCCTATTAGTCAGCCTGATGGCGTGTTAAATCGGCAAGTGTTAGGCTGCACAGAAAGGATCTGTTCAATGAATCAAGCAGTTTTCACAGATGTGTCGCACTGCTGCCTTCTGTCACCTTATCCAGCTTACAGCAACTCACCCCAAACCTGTTTGTGTTCAAGTATACACCAAGGCCAAAACATCTAAATCCCCTTTCCTGCTAAAGGTCCATTGCAAGTAATAAGACTTCATTCTTTAACAAACAAATGGCTCTAGGTCTTCCAGAATGTTTGTGAATATGCTCTTCCTTCAGCTACTGCTCTACGATAAATAAAACACACCCCCCAGACACTGGAATTATAAATGCCCCAAGAAAGCAAAAAAAACCAAACCAACATCCTTGGAAGTCAGGAGCGCTCAGCCTCTGCAGGACTAGATCCTTGGAGAACTTTCTCTTCACAACTTCTTATGAGCAGTACCCAAATATTCAACACCCCAAAACATAAAAGCTGAGTGTCTAATTACTTCATTTATCATGATTCCATTTTCTGTAGAAAGCAATTTAATTCTTATCCTTCCTAATAAAAGAAGTATTTTATCATCTCTCTCACCCCTCCTGAATTAGACCGCACAGAAGCCTTCATGACAGTAGATCAAATGTCATGGTATTTCTTACCTAAAAGGGCACTGCAGCTGAGGATATCAGGAACTGTACTTACATTAAAATACTCTTTCAGTATTTGTGCTCAAAAAGATAGCATTTTGAAAGATTCTGTAATTTTTGGAAGCTTCTTTGGATTAGATCTTACAATGTGGATAATGATTAATACAAAACACTCAAAAAGAAAATCCCTCTGATGGGGAAAGGGAAAAAAGTGCCACAAGGCCACTTACCTTTTAAGGACAGAAGAAATGCCTAGACAAGGGATTTAACAAGCTTTCACAAAGCAGAAGTCTCCTGACAAAGTGGAAATAATTTCGATGATGTGAGTAAAGCAGTTTCTAGCTTCACCGTCATAATTCTCTGCTGCAGGGCTTTACAATTTACAGTGGGACAACGGGAAGCACCATTTCTTTTGGGCTGATGTTGAATGAAAGTTTAAAATAGGAAACTCAGATACACAGTGAGAGAGAGCTGAAAAGTCCTAGTACAGTGAGACTCACTTTTATTTCAAGTTAATTTCGTAGATTGCTGTCATCCATTTGCTTTTGAATTAAAACTGGAAGGAGTAGTATTTAAACCTATTTCTGAAAGTCTGGGGTGTATTTTAGCATGAGGGAAGGCGGGTTTGCTGAACAGAGGACAAACATTTGACGAATATTCTCATGGGACTGCGATTCAATGGATACTATAAATTTTTCCCTTGGAAAGTATTCTATGACATAATTTGACAAAACAAGACAAATGCAAAAAGGAGTAATTCACAGAGGTGAAAGAAAATAGGAACAAACATAAACTAGATTGTGATTTTAAATGACAGGAAAAGGTTTGAGTGCTTTCTAAAGCATACAGGGGTGCATGAGATAGGGCCAGACTGTGTACAGTGGTGCTGGAGAATGTTGCCACACTGGGAAGGAGTTAACATCCAAACAAACAAAGCCTGCAAAGATCAAGATAGAGAAAAAGTAGAGACTGACAATAACAGAGGAGAAGAGAGACAAGAAAGATGAGACCTTCACAGACCAAAGTCTCCAAAGTTCTATAAAGGACCTCCCCTCTGCAAGGAGCGTGGGGGATCAGGGTGGGAAACAGAGGGATCTCCCTCTCCAGGATTCGAAGCGTGAAGCTCCTTACCCCAGTTCTTTCTTCAAAGCCACATGACCTGGTGAAGATTGGGTTTACTGCTTAAGTATGAATTTGTCTTGAGAAAGCAGCAGGGAAAAAAACGAAGTGGGAAAAAGACTGAAAGAGATGTCCCACATGTTCCTGCTCCTCAGGACCACTGCTCCCAAATGGGTACACCCTTTTAGATGGGGCATATGGTGAAAAAGATAAACTAAAACTGTGAGAAGAGGAAGGACAAAAACTACTTAATCTGCCTGATTAATTGTTAACGAAGAAATGTGGCTTAGCAAAGAGCAGTATCATGGGAAGCTGGCTCAAAGCAGACTGTTTTAAAACCACTACATTTAAACTGTTTTCCAGAGAGACTCTGACAAGAAGATGCTAAGACAGCTGAGGGGGCTGCAAACACAACTGGGACATGCATGTGTCCAGGTGGAGGGCGAAGGTTGGTCCCTTGGCCAGGCCTTGGGGTGGAGAGGGGAGACTTTTCCAAAGTCTTCACAAGTCATAAAAGCAAAGGTTGAGGGGGGACGGGAGGCCCGGGGAGGCAGCAGTCTCCCTGCTGACCTTCCCAAATAATCACAGGAGCCCTCCCAACTTGCAGCGACGACTCACAGCACTCCACTGCCCCAGCCCCAACTGCAAGGGTGGCTCCCTAGGAACACATGCTTAGACACCTTATTGATCCGAGGGCCAGCTGCTTAGCGGCTCGCTTGGGAAGATGATGTTACTTATCTCACAGAACTGTGATGTTTTTCCTGTGATAATAGATCATTATTTCTTATGAAAAAATATTTTTCAAGTGATGAAAGAGGAATTACATGTTTGAATATCCATCACTTTTGTGAATAATAAAATCTTCTGCAAATGACATGTATGTGCACACACAAATACTTAGGAACTTATAAAACTTGAAAATGATGATTTCAATATTATTGTTCTTTGTTTTATTTTTCAAACTCTGACGTGACTTTGGCGCACTTTTTCCCCAACTCACTTTCTAAAGCAGTGTTCTAAAGTCTGAACAGTGTATGTTTACAACAAAGCATAATTTTAAAATTTATACTTTAAGCAACCCAGAACTGGAACTGTGTCTGTAGTGAAGCTTTTTCTTCTTTTTTTATCCCACAAACAAAAATAAAAAAAAAAATTCATATCCGGACTAACACTCAGTGTAGAAAATATTAACCTGGAGCAAATTTTTATGCAGGCAAGTTATAAATCCCTGGAAATATTACAGTAGCAAATCACATTGACCTTTAACTCTACAATTGCAAATGGTAATGCTATAATAATTGTGTATGTCCTTTTATTGTGTGAGTCCCCTCTCCCCCATCCCACTAGGAAATGGGAAATGATGGCCTTTAGCAGTGCTTTAAATTGAAGGTATAGGGATGCCTTAAGTTTATTCCCAGTTATATATAACCATGTAGTAGTATTATTATTTATATCTTGCTAGCGGCACAGTTGCTTCTGTGGGCAGCCTTGTAAAGGAGGGTGCTATATGTTTTGAACAAGTATTAAAGTGTACAGGAGACGATGCTGTATAAATGCTTTCTTTTCATATTTTTGTGAACTAACAATGCAGTCTCTGAAGAGAGGAGGATGCTGCACAGCATTCAGCAATATCAGAAAGAAGCAAGATTTAATGAGTTGATGGACATTTATATAAATAGCCAGCATTGTAATAGTTAATGCAAGCTGAGAAATCACTAATCAGGAAATAAAGTTGAATAATGTTTAAAGCACTCTCTAGCTAAAGTGTTTCAACAAGATCTTGATTGCCTCCCATCAGTGCAGTGCAGGGATGTCTTTCACCCTTTACTGGAGAGACTGGTGCAAGGACTCTGAGGAGGTGGGCAGAAGAGTTGACCAGCACAACAAATTCTCCTGTTCATATGATTTTGCAGAGACTGGCACTGCTAAAGATCAAAGGTGCAATGCAAGTTTGCCAAAGTCAATGAACAAAACAGAAAATGACAAGACCCTGGCATACACCTTGTTTGTTTTTGAAAATATCATTTTATATATATTTTTTAATGTTGTTTCCGAGTTTTAACCAGGCAGATACTGAACTCAACAGGCTTCTCTCCTGCTCTTGAGGAGACATGTATCCAAGAGGCAGTCCTGGTTCCTTATGCAGGGGTATGATTAACACACACAGATAAAACAAAACTATTGAGCTATTTTAATACTTTTTCTGTCATGCATTCAGGACCCTCTAAAGTTGTCACCAGCTACTGTTTCATTTAATTCCCTAGCCTTCAGGATAATGTAAGAAAATTGAAGATATTAGGAGCTCTCTCTTTCCTGTTCAATGCATTTGTTTTGCAGTAAATTGGTACCAGCCTTCAATCTCATGGTCAGAGCTCTCCAGGGTCCTTCGACTGATATGGCAGAGCAGTCAGTTTGATAAATGGTGCACACCCCCTCCAGTGCAATGGAGAAAGCTTTCCTCCCTGTCTTCACAATTGTCTCTCTCACAGTAGTAAAGAGGCAACACTTAGATGTCTCATTGCGGTACGGAGCATCACTATTCTGTTTACACTGTCTGTGTTAATTAGAAGATACATTTTTTTTCTCCTTTATTAATTATTTCATGAACAGTGGCAAAGATACATTTTTTTTCTCCTTTCTTAATTATTTCATGGACAGTGGCAAACACAGTATATGGCCTTGTTGTGAACTGCAGGGTAGGGAAAATCTTTGGCTTGGAAAATGTCTTTTGATGCAGCGCTTCCTGGCCTCGAAATGCAGAGAGGAGTACTGCCAAAAATGAAGTCTAGGTAGCCTTAAATGAAATATATTCACTAAGAGGCAGCTTGATCATGTTTTTGAATTGCAGGTAATAGATACAGGGTTAACACAGGCACTAATATAAGTGCTTCGTTAAAGTGCATTTAGCAAAATATTTAAGGAAATGCTTCTCTCTTATTCTAGTTAATTCTGCTTCAGCAGTTCTCTAGCACTCACTCCAACCAGCTTTGGGAATGCTTCAGCACTGAAGAAGGGTCATCTTGGTCCTTTTCACTGTGTGCAAAAATAAAAAGGGAAGATAAAGGGTAATGGAAGGGCTTTAAAAGTCAGGTTTTCAAACTCTGCTTTTCCTAGAAACTTGGCCTTAAACAGTGAGGCATGTGTTTGTGTTTGTGTGCACACCCATATATTTCAAATTTGCTCATACAGACAGCAGATCTAAAAGGACATCAAGTGAAATTTGTAATAGATGCAGCTAGAGGATTTAAATAAACAAGTCTTAAAATACCATTGACAGCAGATAAACATATAGAGGACCAATTTGCACTGGGACAAAGTGTAAGGGGTCATTTCCACTATCTGGTGTGTTAATGATATATTAATTAATCACAGTTCACACCTGGTGAAGATCAAGCAGTGTAAGGCTTAACTGACATTTGATGCAGTTCTCTAATAAAAATCTGTAACAGCTTTACTCAAAATAAACCACAAGTTTAAATGATACTATTAAACAGGCTAGATGTGGACTAAAATCAGTCATTTACTAAACAGTACATGGAAAAATGACTGAAGAGAGTTGGAAAGCTTGCAATTAAGTGGTTAATATAGGCCTTGCTTCTTAAATTGAGTACACTGCAGATTTCAAAACATATCACACGTTACACACCAAAGTCAGATTTTCTACTCTGGCCTATTCTAAGCCCACAGAAGAATAGACCTGCCATTTCACTTCATACCACGAGTAGATCACCTTTCCCTATCTCGTCCCATTGTGCCTCTGGCATTGCATAGGGCTGAGAGAACAGTGTGTGATACAGACGTACAGTGATTAATAGTTGTTGGTAAATCCAATGAGGTGAATTCAGGACAAAAGGAACAATCTTATCTCTAGAATTCCTCAACTTCATGCATTTGCTGGAGCCTTAGTGCTAGATATTCAAAGAAGTGTGTGCAGTGTCAGTTGCCTGTAGCCACTCTTCGGGAATGCAAGTTGGTTTTCAAATTGTTGGGAATAGATTGTAGGTGCAAAACACATACTATGCAGGAATCAAAAGGAGCTGGAGAAATCCTAGAACTCTGGATGGAATTATGATTTGCTTTTCCTAAAGTGTGGGTTGCCTGTCCCAAGCTTACAAGGAAACTGTGGTGGGTTGACCCTAGCCAGCCACCAAGCATCCCCACAGCTGCAGGATGGGGAGAAAATAGAAGGAAGGCAAGAAGGCTCATGGGTCAAGATAAAGACAGCTTATAGGTGGAACAAAAGCTGTGCATGCAAGCAAAGCAAAATTAGGAACATACTACTTGCCATGTGTAGACAGGTGTTTAGCCACTCCCTGGAAAGTAGGGCCTCAGCACATATAACAGCTAATTGGGAAAAAAACCACCAGGACTATGAACAACCCCTTTTCTTCCTTCTTTCCTTCAACTTTTTTTGCAGAGCATGACGTCCTATGGTACAGCACATCCCTTTGGTCAGTTTGGGTCAGCTGTCCTGCCCATGTCTCCTATCAATTTCTTGCCCACCCCAAGCCTACTCACTCTGGGGACAGAGGGTGAAAAATAGAAGGCCCTGAAGCTGTGCAAGCACTTTTCAGCAACAGTCGAAACATTGATGTGTCAACATTTCAGCCACAAAACCAAAGCATAGCACATTATGGGCTGCCATGAAGAAGATGTACTCCATCCCAGCCAGTTCCAGCACAGAAGGCAAGAAAGCTGAAGACTGCATTGGTGAATGAAGCATCTTTCAATGAAGTCAGCCCTTGTCCCTGGAACAGACACTTCCACAGATGATAAGAACCAACACCTATGTGGACAAATCCAGTCCATCACTAGTCAGTTGATATAGCTGCTTCCACTTTCAGCTGCAGTGTTGAGGAAAGTCAATCTCCCTGGCAGCCTGCACTGATTATCTCAACATTATCCTGTCTGCTGGCCTCCCCGCCAGCAGCAGGGGCCATGCTGCCTCCGAAGTATAAGTCAGGAACAGCAGTTATTGTGTGAGGTGGTGACTTTCACAGGCAAGTATTTTCAGTCTGGTGAAGATGAAGAATTGAATCTATCACGTCTTTTATAGGCAGGCTTAGCAAACATGAACTGTGAGGATGCTACTGAAGGAAAAGCAGTAGAAGATCTATGCCACTGTCACTTAAACCTCATAATTCATTTGGTAGCACAAAGAGATTTGGAGACACTATTTGAGTATATTTTTCACTGCAAATCTTGATTGAATTTGATCTTTTTCTACATTTGATCCTTTTGGGGATAGAAAGAGTTCTCAAATCATTCAGTTTGGGACACAAGGGAATAAATAATATATTTGCACTTGAAGAGAAATGTTGTATGTGACTAAGGATATTCTACTTATCTACTCAGATGTCTAAAGGCCACTGCTACTCATTGCTGTTAATACTGAGTTCTACAAATGGTGGATGATTTGGTTTTGGAAATTTGAGAGAATTATAAAACTGCCATAAGGGACTCGTATAGTGTCTCAAAGTCATAAAAGCATGCCTAAGTGTTCTGTCTCCACTCTTATAACACAGGATAGCAGTATGCAAGAGTGTTACTGAACAAGTTTTGTATCATTAGAGCATCACTAGCGGCTTCAAATTCATTGTTTCCCTAGTAAAAAGCTAATGACATTTCTCTGCCTTCTGCTTTTTTTGTCATTGCTCTTACACGTCATGGCATACACCCTGTTCAACATCACACAGTAAAGCAAGCATCTCCTCTGAGTGCCATGAGGTCTTTTCAATGCACCTCATCAAACATTTATTGCCAGTGCAGCCAGCTGATGAGAATGGACACCCACTCATTGTTGATGCTGAAATACACTGGACTAGCTCCTGAAAAAAGTGTTAATAGATGGAGTAAAACATCCTGACTTGTGAAGTAGCACAGCCTATTTTCATTCACCAGTGTCAGGTCACCATGGGTCTCTAATTCAGAGAGAAATTTTACATGCAGAACAGTTGCTGTGGTTTTATACTACCTGTGTAATAATTCATGACCTGAGTAATAAAGAGCTCATTAAACCTATTTCCTGCTTTTCCTTTACACGTAGACCTCCCAGCAGTTTAAGCCATACATAATGAGTCCAAGTATTTTAAGGGATAGTGTTAAAATTACCTACTATTCTTTTATATCTGAAATCTTTCTTTTATTTTCCTCTACTACATTGCTAGCATAACTAGGAAACAATATATTACCCTAATTACATGTTATTTATTAGGCAGGAAGCAAATAATTCATTCAAAGACAAATCTCTGTAGTTATTCATGGAACTGCTTTAGATGACAAAGATACAGTAAACCAAGCAATCTTTCATTATATTTATTACACTCTCTTTGTACTAATGAACAATAACAGGCTTTGCTGAAATAATGGCTTCTGTTCTGAGTTATGGTAAATTTTATACAGGCCGTATTCATCAAACACATGTCAAAGCGGTGGATGGCCTCTATTTCTTTTGCTTGCACTTGAGGAAATTGGGTAGCTGGTTGAACAACAATGATTTGGAGGGCTTAATAAACATTATGTAAAATAATTAGTGGCTTTAAAAAAACAACATGCGTAATATACTAGTGGGACCTCAACCCCTGAGAAACACACAGTGGTGAAGATGTTGGCAATTTATTTTTATAACCCCCACCTTTGCAAGAGCCTGTGCATTCTCTTTGCTCTCAATATGAGAGACTCTTTCTCTGTGTTGTTAAGCAAGCATTAAATCTGCACCACAGTGGGATGAAAATTTCTCGTTAACTTCAGTCATCACTTGGAATTAATGAATGCTGTAAAGCAAAAGAAGTAAATTTTAATATGAAATCACAGAAGGAAAGAAATAAAAAAAATAAAAAAGAGAAGATGAGGGCTTTGGTCTTGACTGTTTTAAGTACTCTGGGTTAGGTTTCAAGTGCTTTTTAGAGAAGAAATTGGAATCCCTATCTTCTTTCTCCCACGCAGAAGTCCCAGACATAATGAAAAGACACTCTTTCCTCTCCTGGTGAATATTCATTTGCTCTAAAGAATCTGACACAGAGCAAAACAGCATAAGAATATACTTGAATGTGATGGCCAGGGTTGTCTCCCAGAAACTATGTTCAAATACCCTTTTACGATCCAGGTATTAGAGAACCTTATCTCTAACAGTCTTCATAAAAGCACCACCTTTCTTGGGCATTGGGTCAGAGCTCTAGTTGTCTTTATGCTGTTCTTAAGCCTGACCTGGCAAAAATATACTCAGAATGTCTATCAGATAAGTCCTTTCCAGTGGGACAGGTAAGACATTGCAGTGAAATATGCACTCAGGTACTTAGCATTACTAAACTTTCAGAGTCCTGGGCAACCACAGGAGAAAAGTGAGTAACGTGGCAGAAAATCGCTGAGGGGAATTAGTGCTTTCCAGGGTTGTACAATGGCTGTGCAAAAATTTGAGACCTACATTTTCAACTCGGATATGCTAATGACAATTAACCAAAGCTCAGATTACTTTTTGGAATTTAATAGAGGACAGCGATTTTCATTAACAACATTCGCTATCCGAGCTCAAAATAAGGACTCTGTCCAACCTCATATCTGGCTTCTGGGGACAGATATTTCAAAGAAATTTTAATTCTTCATTCCTGATTCCCTGTATGCATTCTTAAATTAAGAATGTTGTAAAAATTCATTGGCAAAAGAAAAGTTCAGCTGACCCTTTCAGGAGTCTTCCATAAAAAATTAATTCATCTGACTCATTAAAACCAACATTGTGTGTATTTTTTTAGAAGAGTTGGGTAAGAAGAATGACAAACTGCATGTTAACATTGCAAAAAGAGTGCCCCAGCCAGTAAATGCCGTCCAACAAATTGCGTCCAATAAATTGATTTCTTTATCCTTCTGTGTCTTTTGAGACTTAAATTGAGCAAACCAAATTAATTTACAATAATAACTACAAATTTGTGTCTCTAATTCTTTCAAAAATTAATGTTCATTTTTATAATTGCTGTCATGTTTGTTCTTAACATCTATACCTGGGTCTGCTTTATGAGAGGACTGGTAGAGTTTGGATGGAATTTGGAGATTTCTAGATAGGGGTCTAGCTGACGGATTTCTCTTAGGAAAAGGTACAGAATTACATAGGGTTGGATATATATGTCCCAAGGAAAAAACATCGTTAATATTTAGAACAAGAAACTGTAGAATCACAGAACAGTTTGGGTTTTAAGGCACCTTAAAGGTCACCTAGTACAATGCCCCTGCAAAGAGCAGTGACATGTTCCACTAGATCAGGTTGCTCAGAGCCACGTCCAACCTGATCTTGAATGTTTCCAGGGATGGAGCATCTATCACATCCCTGGGCAACCTCTTCCAGCCTTTCACCACCTTCACGATAAAAATTTTTTCCTTATGTCTAGCGTGAATGTACGCTCTTCGGTTTAAAAACATTACCTTTTGTCCTATCGCTACAGGCCTTGCTAAAATGTTTCTCCCCATCTTACTTGTAGGCCCCCTTTAAGTATTCAAAGGCCACAATAAGGGCTCCCCTTCTCTTTTCCAGTCTGAACAACCCCAACTCTCTCCGCCTTTTCTCACAGGAGAGGTGTTCCATCCTTCTGATCATTTTTGTGGCTCTCCTCTGGACCTGCTCCAACAGATCCATGTCTTTCCTGTGCTGAGGGCTCCAGAGCTGGATGCAGAACTCCAGGTGGGGTCTCACTAGAGAGGAGTACAGGGGCAGAATCACCTCCCTTGATCTGCTGGCCGTGCTTCTTTTGATGCAGTTTTCTTTCTTGGCTGCAAGCGCACATTGATATCTCATGTCCAGCTTTTCATCCACCTGTACCCCCAAGTCCTTCTCAGCAGGGCTGCTCTCAACCCTTTGGTCTCCCAGCCTGTGTTGATAATAGGGGTTGCCATGACCCAGGTGCAGGACCTTCCGTTTGACCTTGCTGAACCTCATGTGGTTCATACGGGTCCATTTCTGAAGCTTGTCCAAGTCCATCTGGATGGCGTCCTGTCCCTCAGGTGTGTCAACAGCACCACTCAGCCTGGTGTTGTCTGCAAATTTGCTGAGGATGCACTCAATCCAACTGTACATCTCTGATGAAGATATTAAACAATACTGACCCCAATACGGAGCCATGAATGACACCACTTGTCACAGATCTCCACCTGGACTTTATGCCATTGACCGCTACCCTCTGGATGCAACCATTCCTTATCCACTGAACAGTCCATCCATCAGATCCATATCTCTCCAAATTAGAGAGAAGAATGCTGTTGCGGACCATGTCAAAGGCCTCACACAAGTCCAGGTAGACTACATCCATAGTTCTTCCCTTGTCCACTGATGTAGTCATTCCATCATAGAAAACCTCTAGGTTTTCAGGCAAGACTTGCCCTATGTGAAGCCATGCTGGCTGTCTCAGATCAGGTCCCTGTCCTCAATTTGCCTTAACATAGCCTCTAGGTGAATCTGTGCCATGATCTTCCTGGGCACAGAGATGAGGCTGACAGGTCAGTAGTTCCCAGGGTCCCCCTTTCTGCCCTTTTTAAAAATGGGTGCAATGTTTCCCTTTTTCCAGTCATCAGAGACTTCACATGGCTGACGTGACTTTTCAAATATGGTGGAGACTGGCTTAGCAACTACACCAGCCATTTCCCTCAGGACTCTGGGATGCATCTCACCAGATCCCACAGATTCTATATGTTCAGGTTCCTCAGATGGTCAAACCCGATTTTGTCTTACAGTGGGAGCAACTTTGCTCCCCCAGTCCCTGCCTTGAGGTCCATCCACTTGAGACATGTGGGAAGAGAGATTGCCAGTGAAGACTGGGGCAAAAATGTTGTCCTTGTCGGTTGTTACCAATTTGCCAGTCATGTCCATTAGTGTGTATGCTTTCTTTGACCTTCCTTTTCTGGCTGACATACCTGTAGAAGCGTTTCTTGTTATTCTTTGCATCCCTTGCCAAGTTCAGCTCCAGCCACACCTTGGCCTTCCTGATGCCATCCCTACACAACTGGACAGCGTCCCTATACAACTGAGTAGCGTCCCTATACTCTTCTTCCCAGGATACCAGTCTCTGATCCCACTACCTGAACATTTCCTTCTTGCCCTTTAGTTTGAGCAGCAGGTCCTTACTCAGCCATGCAGGTCTTTTGCCTTCGTTTCCTCATTTCTTACACCTGGGGATCGAGAGGTCTTGCACTTTGTGGAAAACATCCTTAAAGATCTGCCAGGTCTGTTTTGCTCCCATGTCCCTGAGGGCAGTTTCCCAGGGGGTCCTATTGACTTACTGCTTGAACAGCTAGAATTTTGCTTTCCTAAAATTCAGGGTCCTGATTTTACTCTTTGCCTGACCCATATCCCTCAGGACTGCAAACCCTGCCAGTGTGTGATCACTGCAGCCCAGGCTGCCTCCAGTCTTGACGTCACCGATTAGCTCATTTGCGTTGGTGACCAACAGATCCAGTAATGTCTCCCCTCTGGCAGGACTGTCTATTACCTGGCTTAAGAAGTTGTCCTCAATGCTCTCCAGGAGTCTTCTGGTCTGCCTACAGCTTGCGTGTACACTGTTTGGTGCCAGTGGTACAGTACTGTTTGTGTGTATGAGAACTATGCAAACATTATAGCATGCAGATTACAAATGGGTAAAGTCTGTTTAACCTAGACTGCACTAGTATCCAATGATAAGATTGGAGACAAAGAAGAAAAAAAAAAAAGATTGATTAATGCAACATAACTGATTTTACAATTTTTCAGTTAAGCTTGGGCTGAGATGAAGACCAAGCTGCCAGAAGTGCTGATATAAAGTGCAATTATTCCATACAATGACCACATTAGCAAGATATGCTGGTTATGTCTAAGCAACCCCTAGTCCTCTATGTAATTATTTGTGTCACCTTAGTTTACCTTTACAGAGGAACTCATCTTGATTTTGTTTGAAAAAACCTTGGTGTCTCAGTCCACTGATGTTACAGAGCCTGTGAGCTTCAAAGTGGTATGCTTGGAAGTGAGTTGTTCTGCTCTGAGATTCCCAGTGTGTAAACAAGATACTTGGTCCAACGGTATCTTTCCTCACAAGCTGAATCAGTTTCAGCCATCCCTCAAAATTCAGAGTAGTCTTTCGTCTGAGACAATGGTGATGAATTATGCTATATAAGTGTATTTGCCTTTATTTCCTTCTACTAGTAAGCAGGGTGAAAAAAAGCAAAACCAAAAACCACCTTCCTCGTCACCCAATAAACATACAAAAAAGAGGTGGACTGAAGCAGACAGAAAGTGCTAGATGGACTAGTAGTATGCCAGTTAGCTGAACTATACCATGTTCTGTATATGTACAAAACTTACTTCATTTGAACAGTGATATGGGAAAAATGTTCTCCAAAGTAATATAATTCCCCAGATTCATTGTTCTCCAAGTCAGCTTGGAAGATAGGCAGCTGCCATATAAGCTGCCATATTCATCCCTTAATGTATGAGACCGCTGGATCACCGTTAGACGAAAACCTCAAAGCAGAACAATGGCTTATTCGCCCTTCAGCCAGTGGAAGGGGTGTGCTCTGAAGGGTAAGTGTGAGTGCATCCACAGGACACAAAGGAAGCCTACACCTTGATAAATAGCAATGAAGATAGGGCCCTTGGTATCCAACACCACAGATGATTAACGCTTGTGAATGCAAAAAAAGTTACCACTAGATCCCAAACAGAATGAAGAAAAACCCTGCAGTGTTTCAACATGTGACAGAGCATATAAGGACGTTCAGTTATTCAAAATGCACAGACACAGAAGTATTACCTAAACCCATATGAAGCTTTTTAGGGGTGTAAATATCCAGAAAAGGCTCTGCATATGAGCTCAGGAATATAGTAAATACATCATTATTAACTTATTTCTTGTTGCCTAACATATAAGACAACTGCATCGTCATGTACCTAGTAATTCTCCTTTGAAGTAATGAACAAATAACACTGACAAATGCTGCCATCACATAATTGGTATAATGAGTTTCAATGGGGCTGAGATTCTGAGCATGATTCCTATTTTCTTAGAGCTGGGGTAGGTTAAGAATAAACCATGGGAGTTGCTGCAGATTTAACCCTTGCATCACCGAGACAGAAGTCTGACCCACATTGTGTGGAAAAGTTTTAGAATAAAACAGCCAAATATAAGAAATTCCATCAAAGCTTGACCGAGAGACATATAAAAACCTTGTAGATCAGAACCTTAGAATCTTACAAGCTGTTTTAGAAAGCATAAAAATACAAACTGCCACCTGGAATTAGAAGTACAAAAGGTCTTGTTAGTTATGGCTTTCATTTGGTCTGCTAAGCCGTAATGGGTGTTCTGAATTAAACTGTCAGGGCAAGCTTGTGCTCTCAGGGACAAGCAGGACAGCTTCTCCTTTCTAGTTCCAGTTCTGCTGTGATATTGCTTGTATTTAAGGAAATCTGAACTGAACATCTGCCATTCTTCCCCTCTCTTTACAGATCCATTTCCTCTCTGACTGCATTTTTGTCCATTTGGTTGGATAGGGAAGCAAATACATGTTTCTGTAGAAGTAATCCAGCGAATGTTCAATAAAATAAGTTCAAGGCTCCTTTCATCACAAAGAAGATGTGACAAAACCCCCACAAATATTTTAACTCTGTCCTAACCTCAGCACAACAAACTTGGATAATATTTGTGAAATTTACTAAACATTGTCACCATTTGCATTTATTACTTTATACTCAGAAAAGTATTGTGAAATTGCTTACCCATTTCAGCTACTAAGCTGATACTAGATTTTATGGAGACTTTATTTCCATGAATAACACTAGAACATGTTCCAGGATATCCTTATTCCAGGTCTTCTTGCCTTAGGTTTACTTTCTTTTCTACAAGCCTATTTGCCCTCTTTTTACTCAGGTGGTTTTAAAAACTAATTCGTACTCAAGGTGACAGTATCCAAACATATGTAGTGGAGATGTCCACTACAAGGCATAGATGTCTTCAGAGACAGATAAATGGAGATGAAGGGCGGTAGGGAGTATGTAATACCTGAATGGTGTGATGCCAGGCTGCAATCCTCTCAGAAGTGATGCAGAAGAAAGAGTATGAGATGCCCAGTGCTGACTATAGAAAGTTACGGTGGCCAGAGTAAAGAGATGCCAGGGGACTGTCCTTTTCTCCCTTCCCCCCATCTTTTCTTTTCTTTTTTTTTCTCTGTCTTAAAAAAATACTGTGAAAATAGATCCTTCTGAAAAGTGGGACAGGATAATTGGATGGTAACTGTAGTGTCTGTGATGGTCATATCCCAAGGCAACTGTTCAAAATAAAACACAGACTCATATTTAGTCAACTGTTGAGGCCATCTGACAGATGAATGTGAAAATCATTCTGTGGACAAATTCTTCATCACCCAGGGACAAGGGAGCCTTGATTAGGTGAATGTGGAGAAGCAGTGCTCTTTAAGACCCAAGAGGTTTTTCACCTCCATATTGCCAATTATCTGTTATCCTGACTAAGCAGCCAGACAGCAGATTTGAGGAGAAGTGTCTGGATAAAACAGAAACATGACATGTGAAATACACATAAATTAGAAGAAAGGACAAAGAGGACGTAAAGGATAAAAGAAGATTGGTGACAGCTCACTGTGGAGCACAGATTCCTGAGCTAGTGACCATGCAAATAGATGAGTACACAGGACAGACTGGCTGAACATGGCTACATTCTTTTTACCAGACTGGGTCCTGCAGAGCCAGCCAAGCACCTGACCACAGCCAAACTTCTCAGATACTCCATCTACAAATACTGAAGAACTGACTGTAGCAACCAAACAATAAAAGATGCGCAAGAAAAATATGTTGGTATTAATAGTACACATGTTAACATCTGTGAACTGCTGATGCCCAGTTTGTGCAATAAGTCAATACCAGCAAGGACGCAAGTGGCTAAAGGTCCATTTAATGATCCCAATTTAAATGTCATTTCGTCAAAAAGAAGAATAGAACAAAAATCACAAAGCTGGAAGGTGTGTATTTATTTCAGTAATTAAAATGGAAAAATAAATAGAAGCACTCAAAAACTGGTATTTCCAATTTTCTCTCCCAAATCATAATTCTGGAAAGTAATGTGATCTATCAAGAGTAACGAAAATATTATGGAATTCTGAAATTGTGGCAAGCAGGTGAAGAGAGGTGATTCTTCCACTCTACTCCACTCTGGCGAGACCTCAGCTAGATTCCTGTATCCAGCTCTGGAGCCCTCAGCAGAGGAAAGACAAGGAGCTGTTGGAGCGGATCCAGAGGATGGCCACAAAAGTGATCCGAGGGCTGTAACACCTCTCCTGTGAAGAACAGCTGAGGAAATTGGGTTGGTTCAGCCTGGAGAAGAGAAGGTTCTGGGGAGACCTTATTGTGGGCTTTGAATACTTGAAGAGGGCCTATAAGAAAGATAACAGAATCACAGAATCATAGGTTGGAAAAGACCTCTAAGATCATCCATCAAGTCCAGCCATCAACCCAACACCATCGTGCCTGCTAAACCATATCCCGAAATACCACACCTACATGTTTATTGAACACCTCCAGGGATGGTGACTCCACCACTTCCCTGGGCAGCCTATTCCGATGCCTGACCACTCTTTCAGTAAAGAAATTTTTTCTAATATCCAATCTAAACCTCCCCTGATGCAACTTGAGGTCATTGCCTCTCATCCTATCACTAGTGACTTGGGAGAAGAGACCAACACCTGTGTCACTACAACCTCTTTTCAGGTAGTTGTATAGAGCAATAAGATCCCCCCTCAGTCTCCTCTTCTCCAGAATAAACAGCCCCAGTTCCTTCAGCCACTTCTCATAAGACTTTTTCTCTAGACCCTTCACCAGCCTTGTTGCTCTCCTCTGGACACACTCCAGCACCTCAATGTCCTTCTTGTAGTGAGGGGCCCAAAACTGAACACAGTACTCAAGGTGTGGCCTCACCCGTGCTGAGTACACAGGCATGATCACCTCCCTGCTCCTGCTGGCCACACTATTCCTGATACAAGCCAGGATCCTGTTGGCCTTCTTGGCCACCTGGGCACACTACTGGCTCGTGTTCAGCTGACTGTCAAGCAACACCCCAAGGTCCTTTTCTGCTGAGCCTGTAGTGTTGCACGGGGTTGTTTTGACCCAAGTGCAGGGTCTGGTCTCCTAAGTTGGCCTCGGCCCATTGATCCAGCCTGTCCAGATCCCTCTGCAGAGCCTTCCTACCCTCAAGCAGATCGATACTCCCACCCAACTTGGTGTCATCTGCAAACTTACTGAGGGAGCACTCAATCCTCTCATCCAGATCATTGATAAAGATGTTAAACAAGACTGGCCCCAAAACTGAGCCCAGGGGAACACCACTCGTGATTGGCTGGCACCTGATTTTAACTCCATTCACCACCACTCTCTGCACTTGGCCATTTAGCCAGTTCTTTATGCAGTGAAGAGCACACCCACCCAAATCATGGGCAGCTCGTTTCTCCAGGAGGATACTGTGGGGAACAGAGTCAAAGGCCTTACTAAAGTCCAGGTGGACAACATCCACAGCCTTTCCCTTGTCCACTAGGTGGGTCACCTGGTCACAGAATGAGATCAGGTTGGTCAAGCAGGACCTGCCTTTCATGAATCCATGCTGGCTGGGCCTGATGCCCTGATTGTCCTTCACATGCCCAGTGAGCGCAGTCAAGATGAACTGCTCCGTAATCTTCCCCAGCACTGAGGTCAGATGGGGACAAACATTTTAGCAGGGCCTGTAGTGATGGGACAAGGAGAAATAATTTTAAATTAAGGGAGGGTAGATTTAGACTAGATATAAGGAAGAATTTTTTTATGATGAGGGTGTGAAAGACTGGAAGAGGTTGACCAGAGAGGTGGTAGATGTCTTATCCCCAGAAACATTCAAGGTCAGGTTGGATGGGGCTCTGAGCAACCTGATCTAGTTGAAGATCTCCCTGCTCATTGCCGGAGAGTTGGACTAGATGACTTGTAAAGGTCCCTTCCAACCCAAAGTATTCTATGATTCTATGAAACAAGACCACAATATCTTCTATCAACAAGGTTAGTTTTTAGATAAAAAATGAACTTTGATGAGAAACTTCTATAAAAATTCTCATTTCCATAAACAGTTTTTACAATTTCACTCAGATCAGAAAGCCTCAAACTGTTTTTTTCTGAGCCTGCTAAACGTAACAATTCTATTTTTAAAGAAAATCAGAGGAACTCTAAAGAAGAATATTCTGTTGAAAAAAGTGATAAATTACTTGTAGATCACAACAAACTATAGCTTATCAAGTAGTCTGAGAAAAAGTTATGAGTAGATGATAGAAAAGTATCCTGCATAAAATTTCCCTCTTTTCACTTTGTTGTCTGAAAGAGTAACAATTATTCTGAGAGCATAATTCAAAAGCAAGCTTCAGAAAGTCTATTATGATTCCAAGCTTTTGGGATACAGGTTAATTTCAGACATTGTTCTGGACTCTGCCTCCCACAGAAGACTATTTAGTGATCAGTAGTCACTGTTAACAAAATTGACATCAATGGAAACTCCAAATTAATGGTATTGGGCAAAAGTGTACCTATTCTGTCAATCATCAGACTAACACAAGCTCAGATGTTCATGTGCTGATAGGTCTTCCACTGACAGTTAATTTTCATCCTAAGTGATTGTGCTGAAAAGCCATGAGATCAAGAAATGACAAACAGTAGTTTGGGGTTCTCCTATTTAAATCTCAGAATACATCTGAAATCTTGCCTGTGCCTAAACCAGAAATCCCATCTTTGTTAGTCAAGACAAGTAAGATACAAAATAACGCCAACATTTTTCACTATCCAGAAGTGTGTTTCAAGATCTTGTATACCTAGGGATAAGTAAAATGCTTGATCTGTAGCTCTATTCTCAATTACTCCCTTTTAGTCACTGAGGCTTGTCTTATCCATTGGCTATATACGCGGATCTTTTGGCATCCCTTTAACAATGCTCCTACCTTTCAGTTTCTTATTTCTTCTGAGTGTTCTCAGATTAATTTCCTCAACATCTGCTGCAAGGACTCAGACAGCTATTCATAGAAATAATTGATCTATGGCCTGACATAGAATCATAGAATCATAGAACAGTTTGGGTTAGAAGGGACCTTTAAAGGTCATTTAGTCCAACCCCCCTGCAATGAGCAGGGACATCTTCAACTAGGTCAGATTGCATCATTAGGATGTTTGCACCAACACAGTGAATACAATTGTTTGGGTGTAACAGAATAGTCTATGCAAAGGAACAAGGCTAAGCACATACGATAATGATATAAGCCACTACAACTGCATGAGCAGTGTGAAGGGAAGGTGGAATTGTTACCATTCTTCTTGCCGGGGTGGGCAATGATCAACAAGTCATTCAGAAGGGCAGTTTCTGAAACCTTCTTTGAACATGCCCTTCTCTCCGCTTGGGATACTCTCCTACCCCTCCAACACTCAGATGAAAACTGTTCATTGGGAAATTACCCCCTCGTGTGCTGGCTGGTCCGTCATAGTTGTCAGAAGGAGGTGAGAAAATACAGAAGTGGGGGATTGACTGGCAGGTAGAAACTTCTAACCAGGCTAGAGACAGCCAGAGTCTGTTGTTGCTGAGAGCCATAGTGCAATCTCTATAGCATTTGCCATTGTCAGATTCCGCCCGCCATGAGGAGGCAATGCATCTCCTGGCAACTCCAGGACCCTCTCCCTTGGCCACCCATTCGGAGCTGTTACCCCTCAGCTTTCTTCTTGTCCAGTCACATCTCAGCACAGCTTTTATATTTAGACAAACCATACCCCAGTGACATTTTCCCAGTGTCACAAGACCTTCAGTAAGCACTGTCTTCAACAAAAGCCTGCAAGCGGCAGTGAGGTTGGCAACAGACATGAAAAGAAAGCCTAAAGATGGGATGGAAATGACTCATTGCTCTGAATTTCCACTAGGAAAATTCAGACCAGCTCCAAGTTTTCAAATTATAGAGCTGCAGTCATCTTGGGTGATGTGTGAATCCGAGACACAGAGGAAAACGTGAAGAGAGTGCCACACAGACTGAGAAATAAAACAATCTGGAGAGCTTTGTTTTTGAAACATCTTTGGAGGGCCGGAAAGAAGGGAACTGGGGAAAGAAAGAGAATGTCTCAGGTCCTTAAACATTGCTTTTAAGGGCTTTTAAGCCTCTTAAACATCTATGAAACTAAGAGAAGAGCGAGCACAAATCAAGCACCAAAACCACTTCAGAGTAGAAGCATTTTTATTGTCATTCTTATTAATGCTAACCACTGAGAGAAGAAGAAAAAAGCAGTTACAGTGATTTAAAGCTAGTTCAGCCCAATTGTTCCCTCCCACCCCCACCCCCAGCACAGCAAAAGTGAAAGGATTGATTGGATAAACCCTCCAAGCCCTCTTTCTGCTTGACATGCAGCTTAACCTTTTTGGGGGGTAGAAACAGGGCAGGAAAGAATAAGCAAGGACAGGCACTCAACTTGGCTTGCTGCTGCTCTCTCTGCCTAAGCTCGATGCACACTCATTGTGATTCTGGGATACTTCCAATTCTGGGGAAAGATCCATGCTTTTTTAAAGAAAATTCTTTCCTCTTTTCCTCCCTCCCCACCTTTGCCTACCCATTTCTCTGTGATCACTCGAGGGAAGAAGATAAAGACTTTGCATTTTGAGCAAAACGATGGGAGAAAAAGAAATAAAAGCAGGAAAAAATTTCTAATAGTGCTTTGCCTCACACCCGGAAGTCTATATTTTCTTCTGCCCTAAATGAAAACCTAAGCTCTTGTGAGACTAAAGCTTATGGCTAGCAGTTATATCTTTCAATTAAAGGTAAACTTTGTCTTGCTCATGTGTGAAGATCTGTTACACAGAAAACCAAAAAACTTGACCCAGAACACAAAAGAAAAATTGCACAAAAGAACCTTAAAAAGATCATTACATGAGTTGGGAAAAGAGGAAGACCTTGCAATTTGAGAGAAATAAATTCTGTAAACACTTGTGTGATGCAGAGCAACTACAGCATAACAGTGAAGAAAAGATTGCACTAGTGAAGTGTGCTGCTGATCAGTTTGGCTGTTTGGGAATCCTTGGGATTGACCTGCAACATGGGAAACTTCAAACACATTTGTGGACACTGTGAGAGCTCAGGTCCTTGCAGGGTCATGCTTATTTGTATGAGGTTGGAAGGGAAACATGACATTAGAAGAGTCAGGTATGTGTGTCTACAGATTTGTTTGTTATTTCTTTTGTATTTTATGCTTCCATTTCCTTGAAGCCCCGGATTCTTTAAATCAATGATGAAGATTATAAGTTACAGAAGGGTAAATATAGACTCATTTTAAAATTCATGTTCATTAAAAGACTTATGACACAAAAATGCTCTTTATATTATATTCAGTGAAACAAGTTAGAAAAGAATTATCACAAAAGAAATGTTTAGTATCGCTGATGCTGTATAAGCATTACTGTAAAGCTGCTCATGCTTTCAGACCCTGAACTCCCTTCCTCCCCATAATTCTGTTCCTGGATGACTATAATACAGTAATTTTCAAATATAGCAAATTATATCATAGTTCTTGAAACATGAAATAGTCCAAATGAGAATAAGAATCCAAGGCAGGTTGTCACTGAGGTCAGCATAGGCAGTCCTACTCAGCTGTCAAGAAAACCTTTGGGAGAGAGGACTATATTAACTTCCACCCATAGGCTAGCCTAAGGAAAGAATCCAAATCCACAGAGGAAAAATGCTAAATACCTTCATCTTTAACATTATCTTATTCCCATGGATTTTCAACCTATGTTTTCACAAAATGCCACTAGCTGTGTCTATTCAGTTTGGAGCCCACAGATTCTTCGTTTATCTGTCTCCACCACTTCTTGAACTATGCTCGAGAAGCATTACAGAGAGAAGGGAGGAATTAAGTTTGTTCACCAAGTCAGTTTTCTCAGGTTCACACAGCTTTCCACAGATGTGATTCTGAGGTTCATGACAGATGCTTTTGAAGAACGTGTCATTGCAGGCTCTCCATACATTGTTCCTCCCTTCCTGTCTTGCTGAGCACTCTCTGAAGAACACTTAGAGTATTTGTTCTGCACAACGCTTAATAGCATTCCCAGACAGCCTTTACAGAACTACAGCTACAGGCCACCCATCTTGTTTCAAGTGCTTTAACAATTTCTGAAGATTTTTTTTCAAAAGTTTTGAACCCATTCATTAAAAGTCTCTCTGTTTTTTGCTGAAGAATTGTACCAGAGAATAAAATATCATTTGTTCAAAGAAAGATGAATATTTTAATTTTTTTTTTTTTTTTGCCAGCAACTGCCAGAACAGTGCCATTGTCTCTGACCCTTAAAAATACAGGCTGAATGCTGCCAACTAGGAATGCTCAGAAAAATCATTCAATATGACAGTGGGAAGGGGAGAAGGGTGAACATACCTGATTTGTGGTATAGAGCTGTCAGCAAAGGACTGCCAGTAAAAAGATGTTCCTCTTTTACAAGCTTTTTAAATTTTGAAGATTATGCAGGGAGAAGTATGGGGGAAAAATGCTCCTAGCTAGTTTCAGAAAATTCAGTCAAATGGATGAACAGATCACTGGGATGCTCCAGCTATTGTGCAGCAGTCTGGTACACACAACCAGTGGAAAAACAGCTTTCTTGCCAGTGGCTGAATTCAACATAAAAATATGTCCAGATCTCTCTACTGCACTAACTTAGACTATTTCCAGCTTTCGAGTTTGAAGTAAATCATTGAAATTGCACCTTGCTTTGCATGTTCTAAATTTATCTGTTATTATTTGTTTTCATTCTAAAGCAGGAAAAGTTTGTTTCCTGAAAGAAACTGTATTTTTTTCACCCTTTTCCATATGACATAATAGAAGTGAAAAAATGCAGTCATTTTAGCCAATTGAAGAATGGGTGAGTGTGCAATTTGGGCTTATTCAATATGAATCACTCAGTGAAAACAAGGCACTAACCAAAGAGTGAGTTAGGAACAGGCCAATGTGGTTTTTTTTCTATAGATTTCCAAGGTATGGGCGACCTGAACCAGCCCAACACTATGAACATGATTGCTGAAATGCCTGACCTCAAGTGGAACTTGAGACACATAATTAAGGCAGTTACCTGCCTTCTGCACTCTATTGCCACGCGTTCTCACTGAGCTGAAAAACCCCAGGATCTGGTAGAAACTGTAAAAATCTCATCTACTCTAGCTTCCAAAGTCTGGCTTTAATCCATTCTCATCTAAACCATGGTCTACAGAAGACCAAATCTGCCAGCCAGAATATTCATGAAACAGGAAATTGACAAAAAGGATCTACTTTGTCTGAAGTTCAAACACAAGTTATTCTATGAAGCTAAATCGTCCAAGAAATATTTGTCAGAGGCATTAAAGCCTGTGATTTACGGACTGTCTGTCATGTAATATAAAATGGGAGCTTTAAAATTATACCAGGTATATTAAAAGTTAAAAATAATTAAGATAATTCAATTTGAAGAGTATTATAATCTAATGTATACACATAGTGATCAAAAGTCAAACCTATATGTCTATTAGAAATGTCTATATATAGCACATGAATAAATTATTCACCTTGGCCTCAGGAGACTCAAGGATTAGAGTCAATTATTACAAAGCTTTGTTGTTACTGTTATTCTGCACTTAGTGATTAAGATGCTACCCTGCTGGATCTTCAGATTAGGTTTTTACTGGTGCTCTACATCTCTAAAGGTAGTTTAAATCTATCACCCTGAGTGCGCATCACGTTATCACCTGCAGCAAAGTTCTTCAATATCAGCATTTTGTGGACTGCTACAGTATGTTGTGTAATAATTTGCAGTGTAAACCATCCCCAGGCTTACTAGCAGTCAGGTCCCCAGTGAAAAGTTCTTGACATGATCAGAAAGTATGAAGAAAAAAAATCTAGACTGATCGGGAAGGGGGATATATCCAGATAACTGTATTATTTTTTCTAGAAAAATCGCTGATTAAACACCAAGGAAGCTTAAGAACTGAGTCAAAAGCCAGATAGCGGAAACAGTTCTGAATTTCTTTTAAAATATCAGGATTTCAGATTCTGATGGAAAGAACATGAGCAAAATGAGAGAAATGCTTTTGAACTTCAGTATATGACACATTAGAATTCCAAAGCAGACACTGATCAGTATTAAGCAATGAGATTTCATTTGCAGATCTCATGTAAAATTAATTTTCATAATTCTCTTAGTTCCTGTCTACATATATATACTTTTTTCTCATTATCATCTCATATCATTATTACCGTATTTGAATTTTCATGTTCTATGTCTGGGAGACAAAGATGAGAGATAGATATTTTACTACGACTCAATGAAAATGCACTCTTGAATCTCAGACCTCTGGTCCCATGAACTGAAGCAAAGTTCCTCCTAAAAATGTTAGCATGGCATAAAAATGGGGACAACGTGTAAACTATTCCATTGAATAATCAGTTGAAGTGAAATTACGGCTAAAGTTATGTCGGCATGTGACATTTAAAGTACTTCTTATGCAATGAGATTTCTCATTTAAAGTTCACGACTCAGTTTGACACATTCTTCTAATAGTATGTTTATAAGCCACAGACTGAGAGATAATGCCATCAGCAGTGACCCATTAACTCCACATCAACAAGCAAATTCAGCACAGTCACTCATACCAAATACACCTGAGTTCTTCCATTTAAGTATCAGGAAGCATCTGACTGCTTAGCCAGCAAGATTTAACAAGGTTGCAGCCCAAGGAAGTATGGCTTCAGGCTGTTGTCACATTCACTCTAACTCATATTCATAACGTCTTCTCATCTAGGCTCATGATCTAGACTTATGATGTGTAAGGGAAAAAAAAAATATGGATTTTATTTTTTTGCCAGCTTTATAGCTAAAGGAGAAGAAATAAGGATAACATGATCTGTAAAAGGAATTTATGCCACTACTTCATCAGCTGAGGAGCTGGGGGAGGAAGCCATGTGTAATCCGTGTCATGTATAGGTTGTATGAGTGAGGTGCTTACCTGCAGAGGAATATGAACATCTATTGCAAACCATCCCCACGCCATCCCCTAGGGCTAGCAATGTGTTACCAATAAGCAACCAGACTTCTAAACAATCTAAATATAAGTATGGCTTCATTTTGTCAAGTCCTTTTATTTTCACTTTGCTTTAAAAGAGGTACATGAAATTGGAACTATTTGGCTTGATGATGCTGTTTATACGCACATATTATCAGTGGCAAATGACATACAATTTTGTATTATCATATTGGAGTTTTAGCAAGGTCCATCAGACAAAATGAAGAAAAAAATCATTCCTTGAGCTTATTCTGTATTATGTATTTACAGCTTACTACTACCTGATGAAAAACATTCAAGTAGTATGCATATCCTTATGGGATGTCAAATGGAAAATATTTCAAGATTTAAGGAAAACTCTTAGAGTTCTTCAGAAAGGGCTCAGTTCTGCCCTTCTTTCTGTGAAGTGAAGAAAGTTCCTAACATGTAGATAAAATCAATGGGTCCACCTAGAAAGGTTTTCTCTGTTGCTCAAAAGAAAAATAAAAGAAAAAAAGAAAAAAAAAAAGATCCTATTGGGCTTGCTATATCAGAAGATATGTTAAACAAAGTTGTTAAAATAATGAGTAAGACACACTCTGAAAGTCAGAATTTTTGGAGACAGCGATCAGTCAGAACAACAGAAGTGTCCATGAAGTTGAATTATCCATCTCTCTCTGATCCTTAATCTAAAATATCACCAAAATACATACACACATACACATATATATACATACATATATATGTATTTATGTGATAGTCAGGATTCAAAAAATAGGAGGCATGGAAGAATGGAGAGAGTACTGTTTTGTTATGTTTAAGTTTCCTCCTCGTAATCCTCAGCTAAATCACATGAGAAGCAAGAAATACAGGGAGGCAGAGTGACAAGATGACAAATCCACTCATTGTCTGTATTTCAAAGTGCTTAAATTTTACCCACATGATTCTCTAACCTCAGATAAGACTAGAATGCTCTGGTATTGCTGTCCGCAGTGAAGTGGTGACACAGGCATGAAGTTTCAAAACTACAAGAATAAGTTGGACACAGAAATTCCAGGTGAGACACTTTCATTGATAAAACTGCAAGTAGCTACTATGTGATTTTTTACTCAGCTGAGTCGTATGTGATTATTCAAAAATCTAAAAGATTTTGAAAGATCTAGCCCACGTGTATGATGTAAATGCAGAGTATGTTTCTTCTCAGGAAGTTAAAAAAGCAGGCACACACGATGGGATGTATAAATATCTCTTAAACCTAGGCATGCTCCAGATCATTATTGCTGGCCCAGAAAACTCAGTGACCCAAAATAGCCACACAAAGCCTCTGCCAGGAAAGTGAAAAGCGGCCACTGCAACTGTAGAAAATGGCCAAAGTCATGCAAGCAAAAAGGAAACAGATTTAAATATTGATTCAGCAAATTCCCTTGACAGCATCTGACAGCAGGCATTCCTGTGAACCCCAAATGGATTTTGAAAATATCCTCCACAGTTAAATGTAAATGTTTCCTCTAGTGTGGCAACACTTGTCGACACAGAATTGTGCCAATTCTACTTTTTTGTGCAAAAAGAATAAATTGCATTCAGTGTGTTTGTCTTAAATCTCTATAGGTCTGATGCAGAGGGCAGCACTGAGGCCACACTTGGAAACACTCGTCAGATCTCTGATTTCAAGACCATCTAGCATTTCCCCTAATTTCCAGAAAATATCTATCTGACCAACCTAGACACAGTTGAAACTCTAGTCAATGATTATGCCCTTTCAGTGTCTGAGGGGAAAAAAAGTACAACTTAAATATTTTCCCAATATCTGAGAAAAAGAAACACATTGTTCTATGCTTGGCCTGTCTTCAAGCTAGTCTTTCGTTGGTTAAGCTTTTAAAAATACTAAGCAGAGTTCCAGAAGAGAAGAAGTTTTCTATCAGATGAGAAATATCACATATTGATAAGCCCTCAGAGCCTTTGGAAGCCAATATCCTTTACATGAAGTAGTGTATAAATCAAGAAAAATAATTTCTACCAATTTATCAGCTGGGTAAGTGGCTGAATGTAGAAGGCTTTGTGCTCAAGCTTTGAGTAAAGTCAATTCCTTTTTCATGCAGTGGAAGACTGCCGATCCCCTTCAACATATAGGCTGCTACTTAGGGCAAAGCGTGACAGAGATGGAGAGGAGACCTCTGCTGCTGCATGCGAGGAGGAGGATTCCTGCTGTTGTCAAGCTGGCGCCCTTGCTTTTCAGCACACGCTCCACTCCACTGCCATTCAGCGGCTGCAGGAAGAGATAGATCATCTGAAGAAGCTGAGACAAATATTTGATTTGGATGATTATCCTGCAGGTGTCTCATCATCACCACGATGCTTAGAATTACTAAGTAGTTTCCTTCCATTTATGTGTATCTTGCTGGGAAACATATATCATGGCATAAGTAATTAAGATTCTGATCAACGTGACCCTTGACCACTCTTTCAAGGAGAGCCAACTAACGGGTAATACCCTGTGCTGGAGGAGAGAAGAAAAACCAGAGGTGATCCCAACAGAAGGCTTGGTTCATCTTCTTTCGCGTCTCTTCTTTCCCTCTAATGGTATATTACATAGGTGAGGATAATGAGATATATATCAGGTTTCCTGAGTCCATTTCAGTGAGGCTTACGCTCACACGTGGCTAGCCTTATTGGCTCCTGAATATGTGCACGAACATAAATAAATAATAACTAAATAAGTTAACATTAATCAGGTGCCAGCATAGGTATTTGTATTTTTTACAACTGTTAATTGTATTGGATATGTTCTTCTAAGTATGAAGTATTGTTTAATTGTCTGCATTTGTTGTCTGGACTGGATGGTATCACTCAGATCCTAGCCTGTCCCTTCATAAAATTCAAAGAGGATTCAATTTTGTGTACACATAATGAAAATAATTTTTCCTCATAACACTCCCCACCACAACCTACTTTCCTGCTAGGTGACACTAAAAGAGGGATAGGTGTCTTAACAGATAATAACTTAATGATATTCAAACAGCTTATCTTGTTCCATCTATTGGATTGACATTTACACTACAAAAACAAGAACATAGTTTAGTTTATTTATGGGATGTCGAAGTACAAATGGAGACAGAAAAGCAAACATTTAGCATCTCACCTCTTTTCAAAACCAAGTTAATTTTCAAATGACAAAAATCATGCCAAATCAGTCTTTTTCCATTGGAAAGCTTAGTTTTTTCTATTCGCTTGAACAGTAGTAGAGGAGACAGTGTTTCACATTGATCAAAATTAAAACATCTTTTTGCTGTAATATCTGATATTTCTTAGGAGATATGGTGTTCTAGGAAGGTCCTTGATGTTCTGCTGCCTCTAGCTCAGCTCAGAACAAAGCTAGATTTGAGATATTGGGTAGTCTGCACAGGAAGGAAGCTATGATTTTTCAGCCACTTCTGAAAATTACATTTGGGAGAATGCAGCCCTGTTCATATTTCTGTAGGTTTCTCTTTGCAGGTTTCACAAGCAGGAATTTTTTTACAGAATAGTGACACATTATCTGATTATACCTATATATATAATTAAGTGGTTACACTATAGACATATTACTGCTTTCTAATGTCAGCAGCAGAAGTCTCTTCGCTAGGAATTGAAAGTGCTTCACTCTAGAAACTAGAAAAAGTACCATACATGACTCTCTATTCAGACTTTACACGTACTCCAGTCAGGTTATTTAAGAGGTTTCAGAGCTACAAGGTAGCCTGTGGTTTCCCAGCAGCCCATCTAATATCCAAAATTACATGCTTAGACAATCAGTACATGAAAGTTTGTGTCAATTTTGTCAGATAGAAACGGGAAGGAATATACATCACTTAGCAGGCCTACAGAGGAAAAGCAGGAGGCTTCTTGTTTGCTGAGCAGGCAACAAGTGTCTAGCAAGACGTGAGGGTGCTCGGGGAGTGCTCTCCCTGTTTACAGGCTGCACTAGGTGTTTCCAGCTATTGCTCCCACTGCTGTGAACCTGCAGCTCTTCCCTTGTAGCCATTGAAAGGCTATGTCTTTTGCCTCTCTTGCACGACTGTTCTGCTGAGACAGCCAGAATGTGGCCAGGTGCAAGTGGAGGAGGCAGGGCAGCAACAAGGCTGACTTGAAGTGCCGAGGGTGGGGGTGGGGGTCGAAAAGAACCACATTTCTTCCTGCAACAGAGGACAGAGAAAAGCCTAGTTAGCTATGCAAAACTGCCTCAGGAAAAGGGACTAAGAACACATGTTATTGAGCATCCTTGGGACTCAGCCTCCAGCCTCCGTTTCTCAGCCAGGATATCTGATCAAAGATACTGGGGCCTGGAGGGAAGTGGCAACATCATAGCTGGGAAATACAGACTTAATGAGATAAATTGAAGGCACTCTGCTGTTAAAAAAAAAAACAAAAAAAAACAAAAAAAAACCCCTACAGTTTAACTTCCTATCCAAACTAGAGTAGGATGTGGAGCTCCTTCTGAAGCCTTGCAAATTTAGCAGCAGCTGCTGGAAACAGTTTAATTTGATGCTAAACAGAAATAATAAGGCTTACCAGTTGCATAGTTAAAAGGCAGTCAATTCCTTCCCTAAGCATGTTTTCAGATGCAACGTAGGTCCATCAGATCTGGTTGAAAGGCCACCCAGGATGAAAGCGTATTTGTTGACTAAGTCACCAAAGGCAATCAATAATAGAAGTCAGTGTAGGAAAGAAAGAGCATATTGCTATTTGGGATAATGACATCTGGCTTTAAAAACAAGAAGGTGGACATGAATCAAACTGAATTTCATTATTTTAATTGTGAAAATGTCCGTTTGGCTAGGGGACTCCCCAGGTGGCAAAGGAGTACACAGTAGAAGGCAGATATTTTCAGGCTCAGTAAAGCAAACAGACTGCTACTAATTAATTTATACTTACATCTCAGTACTCAGAAATACTTTCTTTCTCCCTGTTCAAGCAGATTGGGAGCACAGTAAGGGGTACAGAGACAAGTCCTCATTTTTGGCAGGGACAGGTGTCTGGTAGCTTGACCCCTTCCTACCTGCTGCCAGCCCCCAGGGCAGGCAACGCTAAAGAATGCTGCAAACAACAGAAATGCTGGAGGCATGATCACTCCTGAGCAACGCTAACTTCCCCACCAGGAGAGGCAAAACAGCGTTTTCCCATCTGTTACCAGGAATAAACAACCCACAGCTTCTTCTGCTCACCTCTGCTGCAGCTGCTTAATTTCCTCCGACACACAGCTGGCTGGCCCCAGCCAGCCACAGCCCTCCAGGGGCTGCCCAGCCACAGCAAGCAGACCTTGACCAAATACGATCTCCACTAAGGATCAACTCATATATCAAGGGGATGAGGGGGAAGGAATCCCAGGCATTGGCTAGTCAGGGTTTATGCTAGGTTTGGTTTTTCTGCTGTACTCTTGCTGTAGGAAGGCAGCTTGCATTTCTCAAGTGCAATCTAAGCAATCAATCTTCTGTTTCATTTCCTTCAGCCCAGCTGAGAAATCTCTTGGAATTGCTTTTCTCAAGTCTCCAGCTAACAAGATGGTAATATATACTTACATATATAAAAATACCCCTTATATTCTATGTGTGTATTACATGTATCTCCTTCACCACAAGATAAAGCACAGGTAGTAAGACACTGAAGTTGCTAGTGCCCTACTACGGCTGTTCAGAGAAAGCTGTCAAGTTCACACACATTTAGTTATCATAACTGCAGTTCTTCACTGTCTAAGATGTGTCTGAATGTTTCAGTTAAATACAAAATAATTAATTTTATTTCTAGCTTAGAGTCTCAAGCTGGAAATGTCATCTTAATCCACATCAAACCAAACATAAACTGAACTTACGAGTGAAGAGTGAGAAATACTAAAAATAATAAAAATAAGGGAACAGGAATTAGAAAAAACACATTGGCATGCAACACAAAATAAGTCATGTAGAATGCAGAGCCAATCAGAAATCCCATACCACAAAGACAGAAATATTTTAAAATTAGGTTCTGTTGACAGGCAAAAATTTGAGATCTATCAGAGAAAGCAAAATGCAAATTTTGAATGTTTTCAATTTTGAGTGCTCAAAACCTCATGCTTTTTGTAACATTTTATGTTAAGAATTTTATGAAAGTTTGCATTCACAGAAGTTTTGCTAACAAATAATTTTTACAGATAATTTGTTGTATAATTTTTGCAAAGTAGGAAAACTCATGTAAGACAGTGATTTCAAAAAGTTCATGCCATAACAGAAACTGATTCAGAAGTGTTTTCGGAGTCTGAATACCGGGCCAATCATATTTGCTTGTGACAGAAACAAATTCCAAGTAGAAGAGGCTGGAGAACAAAATAGAATCAGGGAGAGACCGCTATGTAAAGGCAGAATGAGATTATTTAATTCGTGGAGGATGAAGTCAGAGGCACACAGAAAAATTTAGGGAAAGTAAATTGTCAGCACTGATTTATTCTTCCAAATATTGTGAGTGCAGGTAGAAACTGAAAGCAACCAAATTTCAGAAAGACCTTCAGTCTATAATTAATTTGTGGAACCATCGGTAAAATAACTCACCAAGGTCTTGAGCTTGGCCACTTAGATGGTTAACAAGAATAGCCAAAAGGTATATGGAGTCTAAATGCATTCTTCTAAAGATGCATGTAAATTTCAGGACAACTAAATATTTTTAAATTTTATATGATTTATTGCCAAAGAGAGTACAGGTTTTCCTGCAAAAAGGGAAACAACTGTGTACAGATCTTCAGTGAAAGTGTAATTTTTTTGCTTTTATTTATTTTGTTCACTTGAGATCTAAATAAAATTATCTCCGACCTGAAGCAAGACATTGCTTATGTCTTTTCACCCATTTTTAATAAAGTGATGCAATGTAGATGAAAAGATGCAGTAAGTCACTGTTCCTGTGAAACTGTGGAGAGGAAGAGAAAATTATGGTAGTGATGTTTGCTGAACAGGTTATTCCAGCCACCATCTGAGGAGATGAGCGGTGAGAAGGATCGACCTGTTAAACCCACATGGTAATTCTGCCTGTCTGCCTGTGGGAGACAGTGCGGTTCCTGTCTCCCACATCAAGGAATCATACGGCCTTTGTAGGGAGGCTCTAATTAGGAGCTACCAGTCCCTCCTGCCTTCTGTATATCTGTCATTTCTGGACCCGCACACAACACCCGTATCAAAGTCCCAAATTTTACTGTCGCAACCAAATCTATTCTGACAGAGCCAAATGGCAGTTTTAGTCGAGCGTCATGATGGTAGTAAAAAGACCAGGGCAATGGATTTGATGGCCAGTGAATGCACGCCCATGGACAAGGGGGACAGGCAGAGCTAACACTTTCCCCTCCCGTCCTGCCTTTGGATATAGGGCCAACGGTGTGATCTCGGACCCCAGCACCTTGTTTGTCAATGGCCAGCGTCGACAGGAGAGGCTGAATGTCCCTAACCAATAGAGGTGAAGAGAAGAAATAAACCTGCAAATTTAAGCTGAGAAATCAAAACATTCGGAGTCTAATTTTTCAGTTTCATCCACAGATGGGACTGGCAGGTCCATCCATCTTTGTCCCTTTTCTGGAGACATTTGGAGGAACAGTAGACATATCCAGAGTGTCACCATTGGTCATATCCAGTGACCACTTGGCTGACAGAAGGCAACTAATTGCCTCCAACCCAGGTCTGTCCCCTCTGTGCCACGCATGTGCCGGTTGCGGCAGTGCTGTGGTGGCGAGGAGGAGAGAGGTTGCCTTCACTGCCCATGATGGGGCTGCCCAGGGGGGTTTTAGGGGCCGTGGTCTCCTTCCCGCCAGCTGCTCAGCAGGCCTGCATGCTTTGTTTGATCTCTGGATGCCAAGCAAATGCTTGTGCTCACAGAACAGAAGTAATCCCCCAGGGAAGAAGAGGGTGGCCATGACGGGAATAATGACAGGGGAGAGAGCCTGGCACTACCGCTGAATGAAGCCCAGGAGCATGCTGGAGGAGGGAAGGGCCCCGTCTGGGCATCCAGCAACCAGGACGTAGCAGTCATTTGGGCTTGGCATTTCCTTCTCTTGGAGCCACAACAAAAGGAGGGGGCAGCGAGGGTCCCTGTGAAGCAGCAGCAGCCAGGCAGAGCCACCCAGCACAGGCTCTGCAAGCACGCTGACATGGGAGCACGCTGGCTGCGGGTGCCGCCCTTAGCAAAAAGCTGAATCAAAGGAAAAAAAAAACGCACAAACCAACAAGCAAAGAACCTAATTATAGTTTTCTGATATAAAAGCAGCAGTAAGGGTCGGGTCATGCAGAGCCTGGAGAGCCACTGCTCACACGCTCTGTGGCAGGCACCGCTATTTCCCTGTGTTTGTGCTCCCTGTGTTCCTATTGTTTTAACAGCAGATGGGAAGGGCAGGGTAAGAGAGTTGGTCTTCCCTCCCTCTCACTTGGTCACATCTATCCCTCTCTGGCTGCTGATGAGGAGAACTGCAAGAGTTAATGAGGGGAAATTAAAATGAAAAGGGAAAAGAGAGGGGGACTGGCATAGCACACAAATCAACAGCAACTTGTGTCACCAATGGACTGTTTGCAAGGTCCAGCCATGCCAACAACAGCCTTCCCTCAAGTTCACCTTGTAGCGGGGAGAAGAGAGGTACCCTGCAGACCCCGGGGAGGGGGGCCAATGGAAGGGTGGGGAGTGAGGATGGGGGGCAGAGGAGAGAGAGGCAGAGAGGAAGGCGGAGAGAGGGAGGGAGGGAGGGAGGGAGAGAGAAGGGGGAGGAAAAAAAGAGAGTGCAAATCCAAATGTCGATTTGTAGACACAGTGAGGAGAGCCTGCTGGCTGACAGGCTGATTTATTGGATTCTTCCAGTTAATCACTGCCGGCCTGTGGCCAAACGGATCTCCAGCAAAGCTGAAAGGCAGCTGAGGGAAACAGGCTTATAAGCATAAAGCCGCATAATGGTGTTCAATGAAGTGTGAGACTTTTAGTTCAGTCTCAGTGAGCCGGCCGCATCGCCGGAATGTCAAAGAGGGATTGTGGGTGGAAAAATTATGGATTTAAACTGCTAGCTGTAAATGAGGTCAATATGTCTGGTTCATAAACAGTCCGAGCCTATTCCAAGAATGCAGTGAGGGGGAAAATTAGCGTGAAGCCAACACTGTAGACAAACCTCATTGAGATATAATTGCAGCTATAAATACAAGCGAAAAGCTTACCGAGTGCAATAAAATACAGACACGGTTTTTTATCTCCCCCCCAACATATTTCCTTCTTTCAATCTATGCATTTGTTAAGTGTCGTGCATCTATAATTCTCCCCCCCTCCTCCCTCTTCTTTTCCCTCTGACACCCAGTGTTGAAATTAATTGACTGTTCTTGATCTCCCATTCCATTTTATTCAGGCAAGATTGGAAAAAATCAAAAGAGCACATCTAAAGCATTTTCTTCCCTTTTGCTTTTCTATTTGAATCAGGTTGAAATGTGTTAAAAAAAAAGAGGCATAGCGACTTTTTCATATCTTAAAAAAATGCAGTAAAATGTCTTTTTAAACTAATACATCTGTTAGATCATTTGAATCTCAATTTAATGAGGTGACATCAAAGGCAAGTATTGGATCCTATGGAGAGTCTCTTTCACAAGATACCTGGTCTTTGCTCACGAAACATTGACTTTAAATTAATGTGATGTTTCAGATTTGCTTTCTTTTTTTCCCTGTGGGTCTTTTATTACCAGGTCAGGGGGGTGGGGGGAGGGGGGAGCAGCACCAAAGGACGGGAGGACAGGTACCGAGCAATAAGCCTTACCCAGTTTAAAAACGAATACAGTAATAAATTGAAGTCTAATGGCTATGGTCAGGCTGTTTTTTCCCCTAAGCAAATTGATTTAAATGGCAGTAATTTGGCTAGCAAGGCTAGTCCTGTTTAAATTAAACCCATTAATATAATAGCACCAGTCTTGAATGAAATCCATCTGTAGCAGAGCCTCCACCGGTCAGTGGTTTAATAACTGTCCAGGCATGTCCTGAAAACACCCACATCCGTACAAACAAGAATAACAAATTAAAACCAGAATCCAGAAAACCTCCCGTTTCACTAGGGAAAAGGAAGAAGGAGAAACACTGTTAAAGAAAGATGGAAAATAACGGTGGGGTTTTTTTTTTCCAGCAGCACAGGCATCTAAGAAGCAGAGATCTGTTATAACCAGGGAGGGAAAAAACACAAACCTTTATCCTTCCTCTGGAAGCACAATATGCAACCTCTTTCTGTTGTCTTTATGTATACATTTCTGCAAACTCCTGCCCCTTCCGCTCCCTTTCCTCATCTTGGCAATTACACTTAAATTTGTTGGCCTGATGATATATACATGTGTTGACCGATGTAGTAAGTCTGCTTCAGAAAACATTACATGGAGCATGAGGCCCAAAAAGGACATTGAAATGTATCTGAGGATTAGCATCCAACATAGAAAGCTTATTCTTGGCAGAGGCCTTCACAACGTGGTTAGGATTGATCTTTTAACTTCCTCCCTCACTGTTCTTGATTCACATTGTGGCGGGCTGCTATATAATGTGAGGCAATTTCTTTTCCTCCTGGAAGGACTATGCAGGCTTTTCCTCAGACCCATGTAATGTCAAGCCTTGCCTGTTGGGATGCAAGTCTTCCATTTTGAAGGAAGCATATTTGTGTTTCAGTCTCACCTTTGTGAAATCAATAGCACCTTCACAGTAGTTCTTCTTTTGAAAACCACCTTTTAGGTTCTGTCTTTAGCTGACAACTCCACTGTATTCAAGAAGCTGAGTTAATTTTATATTTTGCTTGGTTGTGTCCCACTGACTTACATATGGCTGTTTTACATTGTGATTCATCGTGTTGGACATCAGTAAGCTTTGGGTGAAGCTGTTTGCTCCACTGGACAGGAGATTAGTGTTGAGACTTGTGTGTAATAAATACTGTATTTTTGTTTGAATTTAGTTTTGCACTTTGCAGCAGAGGGAATGAATGCTGTTTTGGATGAAATACCATCAGATGTATTCTGTATCCTTTTGTGTATATAGCTGAAGAATTTGGGTCTTAGAATATGCTTTGATTTTTTAATAACTTGCCACAATCCCCTGCCTCAGCACCTCTGTACATGCAGCAAAAAAAGAAAAGACTGTTTCGCTGCTGTCTATGCCAAACAATCCTCCAGTAATTCTGCCCCATGCTCCTCTGAACTAGAAAGAATGAACTGCACATCCTCAGCTTTTTTCCTAGACAGTACTCATAAAGCTGCCTCAAGTTAAGGTCACCCGACATTTTCTATTATGAGTCCCTACTTTCAGTCACTTGTCACTTTTCTTTATTTAACTGAACAAAAAATTTCAAAGTGCCTATGGACAACGCAGAAAAAGACGATGAGGTCTAGAGGTCTTGCTGTTCAAACTTTACTGTATTTCTGGGGATCATAGAGCTGTGCCCTCTTTGTCCAAACCTACAAAAAGCGATGAGAACAAAATTAATCATACACTTAGGAAAAACTTAAGTTTTGAATGCATAAAACATTCATAGATACAACATGTAAAAAACCCTGTGACCAGGAGGGCCAGAGTTTTAAGTGTTTAGCAGTCTTGGTCTGCCCATGATCTTCTTGACCAGACATAAACCAGTGTGAAAAGAAAGCCCTGATAATACTTCAGCATTGCAAAAATCCCAGTTGAATATGTGGGAATCAGAGGCAGGTTTTATTAGGTTGGGTTCAGTCCTGAGCTAACCCATGCACAAAATTTCCAGTCAATTCAGAGCTTTTTCAGAGCAAGCCTGTATTTACAAGAAACAGATCATGTAGACATAGCCTTAGACTGTTGCCTTTAAGGAGAAAACAAAATGAATTAGATCAAGCAAAAATAAAATTATATTTAATATATAATTTTAGCCCAGGATGGTCACACAAATAAATGCTTTCACAGTACTTTATGAGCCGTCCACCAGCCTCATAATGCAAGACTCCTCAGTCAGTTCAAAAGTTCTTCCATCCCACAGCAAGGCATTTTTTAAAGAAATTACCTCAGTTGACATCAGAGCAGATATTTCGCGTCACATTTCAGTTCAAAAGTCAATGTGACAAAGCAGGTTTAAAATAGTAGAATCATAGAATGGTTTGGGTTGGAAGGGACCTTAAAGATCATCTGGTTCCAACTCCCCTGCCATGTGCAGGGTCACCTTCCGCTAGACCAGGTTGCTCAGAGCTCTATCCAACCTGGCCTTGAACTCTTCCAGGGAGGGGGCAGCCACAACTTCTCTGGGCAACCTGCTCCAGTGTTTCACCACCCTCATGGTGAAGGATTTCTTCCTAGTATCTAATCTAAATCTGCCCTCTTTTAGTTTAGAGCCATATCACTACACACCCTTGTGAAAAGCCCCTCTCCATCCTTCCTGTAGGCCTCTTCAGGTACTGGAAGGCTGCTATAAGGTCATCCTTGAGCCTTCTCTTCTCCAGGCTGAACAGCCCCAACTCCCTCAGCCTGTCTTCATAAGAGAGGTGCTCCAGCCCTCTGATCATCTTCGTGGCCCTCCTCTGGACCTGCTCCAACACATCCATGTCCTTCTTATGTTGGGGAGCTCCAGTTTCTTTCCAGATCCTTGGAAAAAGAACATTGTATCTGGGTGTGCGTTTGGAAGCAGGAGCAACCACAACTAGCTGTAGCTCATATGCTTGGGCTGATACTTCTTCTGTCATCTGCTCATAAGCTTCAGTAGCTATAGACTAAGAAACTGAGGGTTTAATAGCCCCTTTGAACATGCAAAACTGTGGAATATGTACCTTGTTTCTATTAAAGATACATGGTCTTGCAAGACAAGGAAATCCTGTGATTTTACTATTTTGAGAACTATCATTCTTCTCTGTTTTTAAGGTTTTCTGTACATTACACTTTCAGAGGATGGATAAGGTTGTCTGGAGGAGACACAAATTATCCTGCAGCAAGGTAACGCAAGTTATTTTGTGATAATATTTTCTGCAAAATTTGCCTTCTACTTTTCAAGTTTGTGTTGAGGGTGGGGGACGAACAGTGGTCTTCAGTGTTGGCAGCCCCTTACATTAAAAAATCTTTAGCATGCTTTCAACCATACGATCTTCAAAGCATTTTCTTCTTACAGACATTTTGAAAATTTTGCTATTGTTTTCTCAACTACACTCAATATTGGTTTACAAGCCCAGCTGTAGACAGAGACCATGGTGATCTGAGAGAGCTATCACAAGAACACAAAAACATCTAGTCCGAAAAGTATTGAATTAAACCAATGAAAAGAGGGATATGATTAGGCAGCACACAGGAGCATCCAGGACAATAAGACGTAAAGCATATTCGTTCATTTGATCCAATTCCTCTTCTTGACTTTCCCAAAGCTGAGACCAAAGTGTCTTATTATACTGCTTAAGGGCATCTTCGGTAAGCAAAGGGACTGTAATTTTCCCTTGATTGAAAAAGTCATCCTTTGTTTACCATTTTCTTGAAATCCAAAGTCCCAATGTCTGCACTACTGTTGTCACTGTAAAAAAAGCAGTCAACACAATATCCCCACTTTCTGTGAAATCCTAGAAGACATCAATGGATGCTAAGCAAAATGCTGTAGTGAGCCCATTGCCATATCTTTGGGCGCACTTACTACCTACTCTGCCACATAGTCTATCATAAGCTTCCCAAACATGAGACATTGTGAGACAACCCAGATTTACACCACTGAATTAAATTGCCATTAAAAGCTAGGACACCTCTCCTACTTTCATGTGCAAGTGGTAAAGAATTTGTTAATAGCATTCATTTCCTTGACCTTTGGTGCTGCACTCTTCCTTAACTCATGGATGTTTTTGTAGTTTATGGTAGCTTATGAAAGGCTTGAGACTAAAATCTTTGACATGAAACAGGGCTGCTAAAGTATGTGTAGGACACTGACATGTTTATAGAAAACTAGTACAGTGTGTGGATCCTGCAACAGAATCCTGAAGACTATTCCATCAGTTATCTGATGTGTTCAAGTGTCCTGAATGGGCTTAATAGTTCATAGAGAAACGAAAAAACAAGCACAACAACTCAGCTAAACAACTCAGTTGTAATTCCCATGGACCCTTCTCTTTAAAGTGAATTTAGTGCACGTAAAAAGTACTGGATTTACAGGGAGCAAGCACCTTGCAGGGAACAATTTTATTTCTATTCAAACAGTTTATTTCTGGTATTAGAAAATCTCCTGTCACACCGTATTTTAATTCACAAGAAATTACCAAATGAGGAAATGAAGAATTCTTTCAAATGTTAGCCAGGATTCTATTTACCAAAAAAAAATTTAGAGAGAGAAGAAAAAAAAAATAGAGATTCACGATGCTATTGTCATTTTACTTTCAATTTATCAGTGACTGTGTCACAAAATGAAGTAATATAAATGATAATAATGTGTTGTTGTGACTCTGTGTGTCATTTGCATTATGTGACATTCCGAATTTTTCAATTTGAGTGTTTAGAACAGAAAGTGTTGTCTTTGTTCATGTATTGGCAAGTACCTGCTGGCTGAGTTCCCTGTAAAAACACGTCTTTTGGCATATCTTCAGTTAAAATTATTCATTCATTTACTAGAAATGATGCCCCCAAACCTATATAATTATATATATGTAGCCATGCATTAAGACTTATCTATGAACATACTGTACAGGTTCACATGTACCTGAATGCCCACAGATGAACCAGTACTATACACATTAATATATTCTGCATTGTGTGTGCATAAATACAGGGTTTCTGATGGTGGGAAGGACAGCATACTTCATTTTCATGAGTTAGGAATGACTGCATAACTCACAGGTGGCAGAGCAAAGCAAAGGCCCTAATGGATTCTGTACAGTCATCCCTACTGGATGAAAATAAAATTCCATTACACTGTCTACCATCACATATTATATTTATACCATATCAGAGACTTATATCTACAGAGCAACTAAACTTTTTGTTACCCTTTTTTGAAGAAATTAACAACATTGCAGAAATAAAAAGATATATTGCTGGGTTTTATTTCCCACTGGCAGAGTCTAAATATGTATTTCATACAAGTAAACACACACATACCCACACAATAATAATGTGATGTTTTTCCTAGTCCATTTCTGAGAGCTACTGGAATGAGTTCATCTGTCCCCTGGATATGATGCAATTTTTGCTCCTTAGATTTATACATCTGGGGTTTTACACCTTTTCATTCTCTGAATATTATTCTGGAGTTGCTGTGGTGTAAGAATAACTCCCTGAGAAACAACACATTCTATGAGCTTACAATGAAACAGAATTAGGCCTTTGTCCCTCATTTAGCTGTAGAGGCATAGTTACCACCTTTCCTACTTAAAGGACAGCAAAGGTAACAGCAATAATTAAGCCAGCTCTGAGAAAAATGCATCAGCTGGAAATAGGTCTGTGTGTTATTCCTGACAACAAATGGTCACAAATAGAGCAGCAATCAAAACAGATGAGAAAAAATAGTCTCTATGCAATGTTGTTGAATAGCAGTATGCAACAAGTTGCATATATACAGGAAAAGCTGAGGCTGTCATCACTATAAAGCTCTGCTCTCTGTGCTCTTTTGCTCTTCTCCTTTCAGATTGACTGCCCTACTACCCACATCAGCAACAACGCAAAACAGAAGCTCATTTTCTGTTTCTAAAACTCACATACCTATCTGATCTTATTGTGACAACCAAGATTTTCTTCATTTGAACGGAGTGCTTCATTCCTTTAGAAGCTAGTAACAATTCCAAGAAGTGCCATAAAGAGCCATTAGCTTGGCTAAGTAGATTTTAGAGGATATGGGCAGTGTCTCAAACAAGGTTTTGTGCCAATTTTTACATCTGAAGATGAGCCTAATGATAAATAAACTGATGGGACAGAAGCTCCAGTTCAGTTCAGAGAAGCCAAACTGCAGTTTTTACCATGCTACTTTTTACTTTTGAAACACGGGTAGAACAATAAAGAAGTCAGCTCTCTGAAACATCTATTTCCATGCTGTCTTCAAAAAATTCTTTTTCAAGTTAAAGGATCATGTTAAATTCGGAGATCTAAATACTTCTAGACAAAAAATGCAAATGCAGTCTTAAAAGCTACACAACTGGGCAGTATTGTATAGTAGGATGCGCATCCAGGATTTCAAAATCTTACCAGGAAAGGATATCTCACAGAAACTAATGTGTCATCATTGATCCTCTCAAGTCAAACAATTGCTTTGATGAAACAACGTTTAAATTGCTGTCTTGTTGTACAGGATGGATTCTCTCCAGCTCAATGCAACACTGCCTAGACAACCCTCTGTTAGTCACCTGATTTCTCTTCTGCTCAGATGAAAGGGTGCCCACAACTATACTGACTTCAGGGGGTTGCTCAGCATTTACATCAACATAAAAGCAAACAAAAACATGTTTAGCTCTACAGAAAAACTTTGGACAATATGAAGAAAACCTTTTTAGCTTGCATAGGAGAATAAGAGTGCGTATAACTCAGGTACTAGTAGGCTCACCAGCATGGGATGACGCAGAATACTACTGTGAACTTTTTCTTTTTTAGTGCGTGAAAAGGTCAATGTACATAATCGCATATTCCACTCAGATAGGAAGCATCCTTTGCAATTTTGCCACTGCTTACATATTAAAAAAAAATAAAAGCATGCTGCAAAGAAGTATGTATGCAATATTATCTTCTGCACAGCTCTGGTATCATAATGTCCAAAACAAATACTCTAGGAACTGATGCTACACTTTATAGCAGGGACTTCTGAGGCAATATCAAACTAATGTTGCAACTACAGAAGTTCTAGTGGCAGCATTTGCCTCGATCCTGCAGAGGTTCAGTGGTGTGAACAGGCTGGTTCTCTGCCTTCTTGTCTAACGGAGACAGAAAGTAACTTTCAATATTCCAGAACATTCACAGGAGGAAATGAAGTTTGACACAAAAATCTATCCTCTATCCTTCTCCTTTTTGACCTTCCTTTTCTTTTCTTTTTTTTTTCCTTTTATTTTTTTTTCAAGAAACGATTTGGTTTGCAGAAATAGACTGGTTTAATAAAACTGGTCTTCTTCCTTCTACTAAAAGTTTACCTGCGAGAGCCCCGAACATAATAAAATCAGATTATGAAGGCAATCATATTTACTTGTAATAAATCAAATCTTGCAGACATCAGTTAAGTCTCCCTTACTGCACTGGGACAATATCGCGCATGCATACATCAATACCTGAGGTGTCAGAAATATATTTCATAAGTTCAGAAAAATTGCATACACACTTGCAGCACCATTATGAGCAGTGAATTTGTAATGTGAACATTATGATGTATAAAGTGGCTTTGTTCCTACATTTAATAAGAATCACACGTCAAGCCCACAAACATAATGGAATTTATTGGTGATTTCTTACCATTAGATGTAGGTTATTGTTTTCAGGAAGAGAACTTTTCCACACTCTATCAACAGTAGCTCATTTTAAGAAGCCATCTTCTTTCTCTCCTCTGAATGCAGCAGATTCTTTAGATTAGTGAAGTAAAATAAAATCCCAGCCAGTGGGATACTCAGATAAGTAGAACTGAAGTAAGTGCAAGAAAATTCCAGTTGCAGGGAAAATGCTTCATTTGGACTAGCCCTGCAGAATGAAGGTCTTTGCTGTCCTGATTCTGGTACAGGTTAGGATGATGGAGAATTTGAGAAAATCTTTACATAACCCGAAAAGGTTGAGTTGCACAAGGACCATTTTCTTACAGGACTCTCTAGGTTTTACCTAAGGTACACTGTTCCAGCCCAGCAGAACAGCTGTAGCATAACACTCATGCACATGTGCAGAGGTATTTTCAGTTGTTTTCTCACCTGGTAAGGTCCATTGGCACATCACAGAAACTTTCCATCTAAATAATAGAAAAGCAGAACAGTTTTGGATATTTTCTTTTAGAAATTGATAAAATGAAAAGACTTTGACTCTAAATCTCTGTTGGTGGTGAGCCATGAAGCCACCAGGGCTGGAACACCTACAAGGCTCCTGCAACCTGGTGACAACTCAGAGGTTTTCAGAAGCTCCAGGGTAACAACAGGTGAAGTGAACCAGGAACGTCAGAAAGGGATGAGACTATCAAAAGCATCCTGACAGGTGGCTGATCCAGCAACTCAGTTTGCTATTTTGTATCAGTGAAAAATTGTATGGAAGAAGAAGAAAACCTACAGAAGTCATGTGTGTGACTCTTGTTTTCTGTACAGATTTATCTCTCTTTAGTCTCAGGAAGTTCTCCTGGCTCAAGTAGGTGTAATTTCTGGACCTGTGCAACGGGATAAGGCCTAGTCCATAAAATAATGAAAAGGAACCTGTGTCTGCATTGATAGGAATTCTACCTTTCCTAGTGTTACTGTTCACACATGCATTAAAAATTTCCTATTGACCTTTGGAATAAATACTCGAGAGTCCGGATCAGTAATCCAGCTGAAGAAACACTCATATTTTTAATTTCTTTCTGACAAGTTGTATTAAATTTTATTTCTTTGAATCAGGTTAATCTCTCTGCTTGCCTGGTGTCTTGCAGTGAGGGTCATGAAATACAGTAGGTCACCAGCTGCCTTCAAAAAGGAAGCCTTTTGAAATTCTATCAATATGCAATAGGAAAACAGGAACTGTGTTATGCTTCGGTGAGGCAATGAAATCCTGTGCTTCCCAACGATTTTGCACTATCTTGTGTCATGCTAATCTATCTAAACTGGGGATCTTAAAAGTATGTTGTCAAATTAAGTAACTTTCACCACATATTTCTCAGACAATTCACTGAAACTTTTCAACTTAAAGACAGACTGAGGTTAGGCAATGTCCTGATCATCCCAGAAGGAGTCAACAGCAGAGCAAGGAATTACATATTCCAGTCTTTTACGTGGATATTTCTTAGTAAACAGCTGTGGAAATCCTGGAAGATGTGTTTGTCACTACTGTTACTTTCATATCTTGAAATGCTAAATAAAGTTAAAACACTCTAATTCTCCATGCATGTTATGGTCTAGCAGTAGAAATGATCAGGAGACCTGACTCTTCGCTGCTGTACAGTTGAAGTGATCAGTCATTCGTGTGCATTTCTTGTCACCTTCCCATGTGCTCACATTACACATGTGTAGGCAGTGGAGGATCAAACCATCTGAGCAGCAAGAAATGGAGGCTAGCAACATTGGTTTTTTACAAACATCCACAGTAGCTCAGCTTGCTCTCACCACAATCTTTTTCCTCACCCACACATCTTCATACCGGTTCTCCAGCAAATACCTGCAGTCTAGCTGAGACAGTCTGATGCATGAAATCCAAATGTTCCTTGTTCCACTTGAAGCTTGTCCAGACTGCAGATGGAAAACATGCCTGCAGATTATGCAGAGGAAAAGTAAGTATGGCTAGTTTAGTTTGGCTAATTTGTATGGCAGTAGCAACAGTAAGATTAACTTCAAATGCAGGTCGCACTAACTTGCCTGGTACCCAGACTGCAGCTGCAGACATCTAATGCACAGCCAAGACCTTATTTATTTTATCAGGTACAGGCAACAATTAAATTAAAGCTAGGACTATATCTACAAAGTTTAGAGTCATGCTGTGGAACTCATTGCAGACTCGTGGTTTGAGATCAGCCCCTTTTGTGGGCAAACTGATCATGGGATTGACTGGAATAGAGGCTGAATAATTGCATGGAAATTCAAAGAACGCGGAACTGATGTCTGAAGAGGACCACACTTACTTGAAGACAATTTGATACCTCAAACACAAAATTCATTGCTAGTGCAGTCTAGCATCTAGACAAGGTACTATGCCACAGGAAAAAGGATGATCCCACATGAAATAAACATTTCTTGAAATGAGTTTCTTTTCTTCATTATGGGTAAGATGATACCACTAGTGTGTTTAGAGGAAGAGTGATTAACTTCCTGCTGTGCACTTCAGTACTGAGCGTTAAAAATATTTTACTGGGGAGAAGGTAAATTATAATATTTTAATATCAAGATGATGGACATCTTGAATATTGGACTGTGGAAATAACTTTCCTTGAACTGTTATGTAAGAGGTCTTTAACATGTACATATAAAAAAAAATCCCTGTACACTCTAAACCTACCAGGTAACATGAGTTGTTAATATTTCCTAAGACAAAACAAGAGTACAGGTGATTGGGCCCTAAATTTTTGCTGATTTTATAATGGGAATAAAGACAGTAGAGTGTCCTATTTTCATTACTTGGAAGTGCTGTTTTACATATTCTTAATAAGATCATTTGTAGTGTTGTATACTTTGTTCAACATTGCAACTTATTCTCAAACTAGTTTACTCTATAGTGTTTGTGTGTTTCCCAGTAGAGCTCATAAGATCAAATTTAATCAGTAGAGGTTCATATTTCCAACGACTTCTCATTTTGTTTTTGTTTCCCTTCTCCATATGAAGTTGCCTGAGGGTATTTACAGCTCTGTTCTCTAACAATATCTTTTTTTCTTTTTTTTTCCCCAAGTAACATTAAAGTAATCCATTATTTAAAACAATTTGTAAACTTCATTCCTAGAAAGACACTATCTCTACACCCTACTTGCTCTCATTTAAGCCAGGCCCAGGTTTTACAGGCATTTGTTTAAGGTAACATTTGTCAGTCCATGTTTCCTGTCCACCACCCAGCTGTTTTTTCCAACCACCGTTCCCTCTCCAGAGTCCCCTCAGTTGCCTCAACACACTTTACACAGTCTGGTATACAGGAAGAAAATGTGGTTTCAAACAACACAGAGGAGTGTCTAGTGTTTAGCTGATCATCTCCCCAGTTAGATATACCATTCTGATATGAAATGTATCAGCACAAGTGAGACTGGGAGGAGAGAGGGAGGCTACCTAAATCATCCTTGTCACAGACAGGAGTTCCCAGGAAACCACACACTAAAAGTAACATTGATGTGTGAAACAGGAAGACATGAAAGAACACCCCACTGCAGTATCCACAGCCCTTGTTTATGTGGTGAGTCTGGATAAAATGCAAGAAGAGACAAAAACACATGAAAACATCCCAGCTTCTGTCTTGAAGCACACAGCAGATCCCATCCCTAGCACTTTTAAAAGGCAAAAAATAGGAACAATGAAGATAAAACAAAACCCTAAGTATATTTTTAAGTCTGGTTCCCTTGAGTTGTAAACACTCCTGTGAGGCATTATGTTGCTAGAACTGTATACAAAATTTTAGGTAAAATTCAAGGGTTTTGGTAAAAGTTCAGATTTTTAAAGAGAAACATTCCACGGAGAGACATTTAAAAATAAACACCATTAGCTCTTAAAAAACTAGCATTTTTATTTTGGCTTTCCTAAGAAAAATATTTTCAATAATTAGAAAAAAATTGTAAGCTTTTATTTAAATCCATTTTTTTAACATCTCCTGCAACAAAATAGGGTATATTTAAAGCTTCAAAATCTAAATGAAACATCTGAAGAAGCCTTTTAAGATCATTTTGATTTACATTTTTAGGTCTATAACCTGTTGAAACGCTGACCTAATTAATTCATTAGGTTAAAAGAGTACCAAAGCTGTTGTCATCACTACCATATGGATTTTACAATTGAAAAATCAAGATACATGGAGACTACAGACAAAATGATCAAAGTGTCCATCAGTATGGTGTAACCAACTTGAAACAGAACTACTTGCTTTTCCAGAGTGCACAGCTTTTTCAAAATGCAGGTTCCATCGATTTCAGTTGCAGATGTGAGTGTTCAGCATTTCTACAAATCAAGACCTAGGAATCTTAAATTAGTATTAGAATATGAGGAACACACTCAATTAACCTCTAGGAGAAATGGTGATTTAAAAGTCTTGCCCAAGATCACACACAAACTTAGTCGGAGAAACATAGCGTGAGGTGTTCCCTGAAGGACAGCCATCTCCCTCTACGGGACCATCTTTTCTTTCAAAACTTTGCCTCATTCATCTTTTAGATGAAGCCACCTCTAGTGAAAGAGCCTGGTTTATCCTCAGAAACACTAATAAATGAGGCATGTGTCCTTTGAGAGGAAAAATATATTACAGCTGTGTGGACAGCTTTTGCTCTGGCACTGCTTATACTCTGAACACTTGGTTTTACCACTTCAGTAAAATACACTGAATATGAAAAACAATGGAAAACATTGGTTCTGTAATGTGGAAATTTGTCTTCCCACATGGTCATCATTGGCACAGAAGTCCTGTGATTTGAAAAGATTATTTAGTTTCCACATCCGTACTTTAGAAGTGCATATATTGGCCTTGTTAGTATGGTCCCTGACTGTCTTTCAGAAGAAGAATACTGCATAATTTAGTCGCTCAGTATCTCCATAGACACAGAATTACATACGTGACAGAGTTTTTGGTTTAGTGGGATCTTCTTTTCTGTTATGGCTTTTGAACAGACTATTAGAAGTAAGATCAATCCAGTTTACTCTGCTTTCAAAGAAAAGGAAAACATTGAGAGTTGCGGTGGTGCTTAGCTTCTGGGCAGTGGCTCCAGGGAAAAGAAGTTATACAATAATATAATTAAAACCATATCATCATATATACCCATGCAATTGTTCCGGAAGCAAGAAATTTTATCTCCCACTCTCTGAGAACTTGATTTTCAAGTGTATTGTTGTAGTTTTAATTTTAAAAACAATTTCCTCATTAAAAAAACCCAAAACAATTTCCCAAGAATTCTTAATAAGAAACCACCCTGATCGCTCATGTAAAACATTTAGATACTCAGCATGGATTTCTGCTATTTAAGGTAATCAGATGAAGCTGATTATGGAGGGTTAGTTGGTTTACTGAAGTTGAGGAAACAATGCCTGACCTTGTGATTAAACAATACAGGCACACAGGGTGTGCAGAAAATGAACTGACAGCAAAGATGATCTTAGCAGTTTCAATTTGATTATCCAATAGGTGTCCAGAAAGAAGGAGTCTGTAAGAACAGCTAAGGCAAGAAATAAAAAAAGAGATTGGATGAAAGTCCTCTGAATAGCTGAATGTTCAATCTTGCATTGAAATTGGTTCACTTTTTTTTTTTTTTTCATTAAGAAGAATTTTATGTTTGCAGCACTTGCCTGGAAAAAGCTTTTTGTCATCTTATGAGAACAGAAGTCTCCTTCTTCTCCTGAGTCATGGATATTACTTCTCCAGACTGGCTGGATTTAGTAAAGAAGTTGGAGAAATCCTGAAACCGTATGTTGTGAGAAATCTAAGAGAGTTTCTTGCCTACCTCGCTCTCCTAGAAGCTGCATTTCCACATGAAGCAGTGTTTGAAGCCTGATAGTTGGTGCTGGTGGGATGGTACTGCTTCAGCCTGCTTCTGGGAACAAAGCAGTTCAGTTGTGTCACGTTCAGATCATACAAGAAACTCTGTCCTCAAAGCTGGTGTTATGGAAAGATGCTATTTTACCCAATCTCTCCTATATACAAAATTTACATTTTGAAATGATCCAAATCTCCAAATGTACTTCAGAAATTTTCCAAAAGCTTTATTGATTTATCCACCAATATATATTTATATGTGTTGGCAGCGGTTTCCTGCTAGGTCTAATAATTCGAAGGGAATCCCAAATTCCTAAGGTTGTCTGCTTACAGAGCTTTGTCTCCATGGTCAGACAGTGTATCACTTCGAGCAGCAGTTCATCATTCATTCCTATGGTATGCCATGTAAGCCTAACCAGAAAAAGGAGAAACATTGTCCAAAATTTTCCACTGTGCCTTCTGGAAGCAAACCACCTTTTCCAAACTATGTGCATCATGATGTCCAAGAAAGAAAAGAAATTCTACCTAGACAAAATCAATTCAAACCAACAAACAAAAGGACAATTTGGTGTATTACAAAAAGAAAGGAAGGCCTGGAGGCATTTCACATCAGCACAGTCTTAAAAGTTTTCAGAACTAATTGCTGAAAAAAAAATAGAAAAGCTGACTGAGCAAAAGACTGCCTAGGCACACCAAAATACTCATAGACAATGGAAAATAAACTGACATGAGTGGTCTGAAGTTGAAAAAATATCACAGAAAGGATGCAAATAAACCCTGCTTGAAAACTGAAAAGCTGTTTGACATGTCTATGTAGGTGTAGTTTCTGTGATTAACAGGTACAACGGTGTTCTTTGGGGGGTGGTTTTACACTGAGCATTATTACATTGGGATTAGACATGTCAGTAGCTTGACAAACTTTGAGATTATTTTGTCTGACAAGCAGCCTAGCATTTCTACATCCACCACTTTCTCACAGAGCAACCTAAATGTTCTCAAGACCTAGCTTGCTCTAGCTTTTTACTTCCATACCAGCAAAAACAACCCAATTCACCTGTTCAACTTCAGAACATGTCTTGTACATTTCTTGCAATAGTGTACTAATATTTAGCCAAACCATTGTCACAGACTACTTCTGCAGACCAGATAAAAAAATGAAGTGAACATAATAAGCACTCATGCCAACATAACAACATTTCTCCTTGCTTGACATCCAGCATGCTTCTAAGTTATGTCTACGGTGCTGAGTTAAGAAGACACTGACCTCTGTGTCATAGTGCCTTCATCACTCTTGGCATTCTTCTGATTCTTGGTGTATTAAAGAGCCATGTGGATACTTTTTTTCCCAGAGAATGGGTTTATCAGCACAGAATGTTGTGCTCACCACAGAGCATTAGCTGCTTCGCTCTTCTGAAAGAGGAGAGCACAGAGATACTCTATAAAGTGGACTTTACCATCTAACTTCAAACCTCTCCGAAGTTCCCTCTGGTCAAAATTGTTCTAATTTTCATTAAATGGCAAGTTGTTCTGTCCTGTTTACAGTAAAAGAAGATGCAGATAGAATAAGAAATGAAAGCCAGGCAGCAAGGCAGAAAAGAGGGAGAAAAATGTTCTTTGGGACACTATATTACACAAAAAGCCAAAAGCCATGGATTTTTTTTCTGAAAGAAGCCTCATACTGAACTGAATGTCATTTCTATACATATATTTGCTATAAAAAATAAGGACCAACTCAATTCAAGACAAATCTTGCATGCTTACTGGGCAGTGTTGTCTGTCAAAAACATTTGAATCTAGTCTAACCACAACCAAAATGATTGAACTGTGGTTATGCAGGTCGAGGAGGTCACCAAGATATTTTGATAGATATCAGCACTGGCAGGCTGGAAAATGCTTGGTGAGGAGCAGCAGAAGCTGTAGAAATTCACCAGCACACTCCTCTGGAAGAAAAAGACACATGACCCTACATGACACAATCTTGTGCCAGAGAACTGAAGGGTGGGTTCCTGTTTCTACCCTGAAACTTTGGTACCCAGGATAATCAAACCACTCTGTAACTGCTCCAAAAGGAACAATCAACATTCCACCTATTCTCTGATCAAAACCAGATGGAGGTGGGAAGCCATACAGGCAGAGGAAGATGCAAGTAGAGATGTTGTTTCCCTCTCTGTCAATAGACATTAAACACACTGGAAATGAATGTAACTTCTTTTTAGCAGCCTGACAAACCTGCTGTGAAAGGGAGTGCCTACATTGCGCAGTATACCAGAAAAGACACCTGGTAGTATGGGGCCACCATTGTGGCAAGAACAAAGGAAATACTGAAAACTGCTTGGAGACTGAGTTACTTAACATCTCTTACAGCCTGTCATAATTTGCCTCTTTTTTTTTTTTCAATAGAGACAAAGAGACAGCTAGGAAATTCCAAATCATTTCTATTTATCCTGCATTAATAAATTGATTCATTATTACTCTATATCATCTGCTAATGATTGGAATCAACAGCATTAGAGTTTTCTGCTCTATAATTTTTTTATTGTTTCTTTTCATTTTATATTCTCATCATTAGAAAATAATATCAAAGTTCTGGCTGAACGCAGCTGCTCGCAGTTTCACTCTGGAACCACCATAGAGAAGTTACAGCCTCAGTACTTTAAAATTTTCCTGTCCTGCAGGACAAATTTTGTTGCATAATGTATTTTTCCTATAAAACAAGCAAATCGGTGAAACATTTCCTTTCTTTGGGCATAGATGAATTTTAGAGTAAAAAGTGTAAGCTTACAGAACCAAATTTTTATTTAACATAACTCATACCTTTTTTTCATTAATATAAATTAACACTGTACAGAAATGGAATACGTAAAGCTGTATGAACCAATGGTCTGTGTCATTAAGGTAATCAGGATGAAAATATTGCAAAGAAACAGACCTGGTGTGTGGACTTACAGTTTAGCTGACGTGCAAGTGGCTTGGTCTCTGAGGTGGAGTTGGGATGGGCTGTTGTAACTGTTGAAGGAAAATGCTGAAACTCAAAGGAGTTATTGATCTGGGCAGGGGAAATTTCAGGACAAATGATCAAGCATGTTTGCATGGCCACAATACGCCAGCGAGCTGAAATTCAAGACTTGCTACTCTAAGCATCCACACAGCAAATACTCTTGAAACTAGAATGATAACTGGGAGCTTGAGCATAGAGTAATTATAGTCGCTGATGAAGTATACCAGCACTCAGACCTCAAGACTTAAATCAGCTTTCTTGGGAATGGCCCAGACCTTTTACTCAGAAGACTTGCATATGGAAATGATTTGGGAAGCTGATCCTTGCTTCTTCTCAGTTGTTACCTAGTAACTAACTGCGCGAGTGCTTCCAGTCCATTTCACAGCAGAGCTGCACAGGTTAGCTTAAAAGGCTCTGCCAGGCAGCCAGAAAGCCGGGCAAATCAATGCCATCAGCATGTTACCGAGGCATTCGTTGGTGCTCAGGAAGGAGGGCGCATCCAGAAAGCATTGAACTCCAGGAAATTTCAGGCAGAAGTATTTGTTTCTTACCATCAGGAGCAAATTTCTGTTGGGATCAGTGTTGTCTAGCTCAAGGCAGTGACTAACTACTACTTGGAGCAAGCTGTCACTATCCATCAGCTGTGGGGATGCAGGAAAGGTTTATACCTTCTGATCAGTGGTCCTCTTCATCAGTAGTGATTGCTCATTTATGGAGATAAGCTGCCATTGTTGACCAGCTGTTTCGCACTATGGCTGCCTCTGGGAATAAGCAATCACCATGAAGCAACAGATTATTACTGAGGCTGCAAATGCACAGGTATTTACACCAAAGAATTTACCATATAGCAGTACCTAATTACGCTCAGATAGTACAACTGTCATACCCACATCCTTCTGCAAACTTTGTCTACCTTTCTTTTTCCCCCTCCCTAAAGCACCCTCTATCTTTCTCCCTCTCAGTGCGCTGTCTTATCCATCCTTTCCAGGCATTCTCCTGCCCATATCTGCGGTGTCATCACCCTACATCCTGCCCAGGAGGCAAGGGGCCAGGACACCAGGCAAGCTGTTGTCAGTACTTAGCCCAGGGGAGTCAGCTGGATGGCTGGGGGCAGACAGCCTTTGCTGGGGGCCCGTGCAGGCTGCTGTGTGCTGACAGCAATGAGAATGCCAAACAACCTGCGCGAGTGCAGTATTTTGACCAGGGTCCATGTGTCATGGCTTACATGGCACAGGTATTCAAACAGCACCCTGGAAAAACAGTGTAGTTAGAGTTGCCAAACCCAGTGGTGTGGTGTTAATTGTCTAAGCCGGTGCGCACGAGGAGCTCAGGAGCCCAGAGGTGTCAGCCAGCTGCAATGTGCTTGTCTGTGATGGCATACCTTGCTCGTCCGTTGTACTTCTGCTGAGACTATATTTACCATTTGAGCCTAACTGTCACAGAATCGCAGAATCACAAAATCACAGAATGGTAGAGGCTGGAAGGGACCTCTGTGGGTCATCTAGTACAACCCTCCTGCCGAAGCAGGGTCACCTACAGCAGGCTGCAGAGGACCTTGTCCAGGCGGGTCTTGAATATCTCCGGAGAAGGAGACTCCACCACCTCCCTGGGCAGCCTGTTCCAGTGGTCCATCACCCTCAGAGGGAAGAAGCTCTTCCTCGTGTTCAGACGGAACTTCCTGTGCTTCAGTTTGTGCCCATTGCCCCTTGTCCTGTCACTGGGCACCACTGAAAAGAGCTTGGCCCCATCCTCCTGACACCCACCCTTCAGATATTTATAAGCATTTATTAGGTCCTCTCGCAGCCTTCTCTTCTTCAGGCTGAACAAGCCCAGCTCCCTCAGCCTCTCCTCGTAGGGGAGATGTTCCAGTCCCCTCATCATCCTTGTAGCCCTCCACTGGACTCTCTCCAGTAGCTCTTCATCTTTCTTGAAGTGGGGAGACCAGAACTGGACAGAGTACTCCAGATGAGGCCTCACCAGGGCAGTGTAGAGGGGAAGGAGATCCTCCCTCAACCTGCTGTCCACACTCTTCTTGATGCACCCCAGGATGCCATTGGCCTTCTTGACAGCCAGGGCACACTGCTGGCTCATGGTTAACCTGTCGTCCACCAGCACACCCAGGTCCCTCTCTGCAGAGCTGCTCTCCAGCATGTCCACCCCAAGCCTGTACTGATGCATGCGGTTGTTCCTCCCCAGGTGCAGGACCCTGCATTTGGCTTTGTTGAACCTCATCAGGTTCCTCTCTGCCCATAAGCTGAACGGAATGCTTTTTAAATTAATTCTGGTTTATAATTAAGTCTTTTCTATTTATAGACCTGACACTTCTAGGAAACTCCAGGAGAGTTTAACCTTTGTTTCCAAAACTAGTAAAAAATTCGCATTTGAAAGCATAATTTACACAAAATCCTGTTCAAAATTTTCTTGGAGTGCTCATCACCATAATTTTGTCAAATTGTTATTTCTTTTCTGTGATTCCCAGCTGTCTGTACTTTAAAGAAATTAGTAAGATTTGTCTTCCAAAACCCTAAAGGGAATTGCCTTGGTCATGGTGATGAATTCTGCCTATGCAGTCCTCATGTGCTTCTCAAAGGCCTTTTGGCTGGACCTGAGCTCTCCAAAATGGAAAAAGAAAATGAGTTTTTGACACCGCTGGATAAATTTCTTGATGAACCTCCTTCAGACAGACACAAAGACAATGCTGCTGTTCCCTCTGAGATTGTTTGAAGTTTGGCCGCTGATTTAATTCAATGTGGAACAAACTCATTATCCTCTGTTTGTCAGAGCGGTCTCATGAACAACAATGACATTTAATAAAAAATGTTCTAATGATATATATGTCATCTAATCAAATCCATCTCAGTTTCTATGAGTTGCCATCTAGCCTCTTGGAAGCTTTTTATTTTGGCCCTTTCTGTCTTTACTTCTTACTTCTCATTCCAGAATTCAAAGGTCTTTTTTCTGTAGACAGATTTGTTGAAATTTTGTTTTCTTCTTGCCTATACTTTGAATCGACTTGTTTATTCAATCCTGTTCTGACAATAAGCAGTGCTTCCCTGTTTGTCTTCTCTGTCTGAACCTGCTTACAGTGAGTCAAATGGAGACAGAGAGACTTTAATGTGATTCCAACACCATTTCTTTCAGTCAGGAGGCAACACAAACCATGCTTCCCTATTTTTGATTTTGCCTCCCTACATACATAGACTATAACATCTGTGTAATGGTTTCAAACACAAGCAATAAAAGTGAGTGAGCCTATAGTGAAGCATATATTGCTTTCTAAATATTCATACTGAATCAATATGAAAGAACAGATCGGCTAACTGTGGCTCAAGCTGTAGTGGAGAAATAAATAAATGAGCAAAGGTATGAATTGTGTTTCACACACGGCTTGATTTTTAACAGGAGAAGGTCAATCACATGTCACCACGGAGAAAGATCAGTGACATATTCCAAAAAGCTATAGCAGAGAGGTGTCAAATATTTTCTTGCTCACTAGCTAGTGAAACACAGAATCTTCAAGCTACGAGAGGAGGTGAACCCACACATCAGCACATAGTTCACTGCTGAGGCTTGGATGCCAGGCCTTGCTTTGCCTCTGACCATCCAAGGTCTTCAACATCTGCTGCCCAAATTCCGTGGCATGACCTGGGCATGAGTCTTTTGGTGTTACGGATATGGCATGATAGGGAAAAGAGGGTCCTTGGTCTTCTCTGTCGAAATGGTTTAAATTTGTATAAATGAATAACCATAGGACCAAAGCAACGGGGTGGTGTAGTGGGGTACAGGAGGCAGGGGTATTGATTGTAAAGCCTATTGGTGGAGAGATGACAAAAGAAACAAGTCCCTTCTTCTTCCAGTCTTTTGGTTAACTAGGCAAGTGGAATAGCTCCATTATAAGAAACTGAGAGAAACATGCCTCAGAAGAAGAAATGTCTTAAAGTACCTGTCTAGAATTTGAGGACTGATACCAGAATTTTCTGTGTTTTAGATAATGCCATTGCTAGACTCCCTGTGGTATGCTCTTGAACTATTCTCCTGCCAAAGTCTATTCCTTACATTTCAGACAGAGTTTGGTTAAAAATGCATGAAAAATGATGAACCTTTTGTCTGATAGTTTTTTTCCAATTATAAAAATATTTCAGTAAAACATCCCTAAGCAGTTTTATTTGCTATGAACAGATCAGACCAGACAGTGCCACTGCCAATCTCCTCAGCTCTCCGTCTTGTGTTCAAATTCTACCATGGTAAGTTAAAAAGGATATATGACCTTGTACTCTGTAGAATGCCTGAAATGCATCTAGTATCTCTATCAAAAGAACATGAATTGTTTGCAGACTATGAATATTTTTTATTTCAGCATGATTTTTAGCCAGTAGAATAGCCAAAGATTTCCACCCGAAACTGGACCCCAGGAACTCTTCTGCATGATAGCAGTATCAAACCCCTTTCCTTTCAAAAACCTTTCCAAAAGAAATAGTGATTCTTCTAAAATTTTTGCTTATCATCTCTTTCCTTTTGTACATGATCATCCACTGCTTTCAAAAAATGTGAACAGTGAATCACGTTTGTTTTTTATCTGAAGATATTTAGAAGCCAAGATTCTCCACACAATACAAATTTTCATGCTGATAATGCAGTCATTTGTAAAAAAAATCAGAGAACAGAAAATCTGTTACTAGGACTTTGTATATTTAAAGCAGAAATATCTGATTATTAAATCCCATTGTCGTAATTTCTACAATAATGTCTAGCAGTACAGATATATGTGTATTGTTTCACATTGTGAGAGGTTGTTCTCTTTTTACACTCATTGAACATTCATACAAATCAGCTTACACTGAACTCTGACGACACTGTTGTAAGCAAATGGAGAGACACTGAAAATTATTCTAATACTGAAATTTTTTGGGAAAATGGATTGCTTGAATGAAAAGAATTCCAGCTGCAAAGAACAGTAACGTAGTTCAATAAGATTTTTTTAAATGAAGTATGAAAATTTTTGAAAGTTACTTATTTATGAATCAATATCTTTTAAGAACCTTCTTTAAAATTCAGTTTGCAGTGCTGTTTTTTACAGTCTCTGAGAGACAGAAGATTTAACAAAGCTTAAAGAAGGGTATTTTTTTACTGTTCCTCATAAAATGGGCAGAGGACAATCCTGTTCTCATTAAAGACAAGCAGAAAATAGCATATGAGCTTTGAGGAACTCTCTATTTATTTCCCTTTACCTTTGCTTTTCCCTTTCCATTTCCCTTTTCCCATTCTTATCCCCATTTCCCCTTCCTCTTTCCCCCTGCTCTCTCTCCCAGCTTCTCCTGCTCCCCTTCCTCCTTCTCCCTTTCTCCCTCCCTTTTCCTTATTTCTTTTCCTTTATCCCTTTTCCCCAATCTTCTTTGCCGCCTCCCCTTCTTCCTGCCTCCTGCTCAAGAGAAGTTTTGACCAAGTCTGGACATCACTATTACCATCTAAGGAGAACTGAAAATAGTTTTCCTAATCCTATTATCCCTAATCTTTGGAAGATATTTGAATTTGATCTAAACATATACATAGACGGTCCTACACAACATCACAGACAATTTGCTTTGACAGTGGCTCAGCATGTTCTTTCTTCCCACAGGAGGCAGTCAAATAATTTCCAGCAGTTACTGTGCAACATAAGTTTAGCTCCCAACTTTCTAGCTAGTGAGTGATTTCTGAATGTCTATTTGATGTGTAGTCTGAACAAACAGGATGAAAACTGTGGGGCATTTGCACACTGTTTAATTTTTGCTTGTTCTTTATTAATACCGCTGCCTATATCCCTAAAGTTAAAAGTATCGTTCTCTTCCGTGGCCAAGCAATGTACTTTTTATGAATAATAGATAGCAAATAACAGACCTTATGCACATATGAATGGAGAAATAGTTACAAGCAGCAGCCATTCTTCAAATATCTGTGAGGACGAAGCATTCATTCACACAGGAAGCAAAGATGATAGTGATTTTGTGATGCTTTCTAGAGTTGAACCCGAGAAGGTAAAGTGAATTCACGCTATGAGTAAAACAGCTCTGCGGAGACTGTCTTGTCAGTCTTGCCAGACACCAAGTTGACGCTTACTTAGCTGTGTGTAAGACTTCTTTGCTCATCGCAGTCCAGGCTAATAAAAAATGGTAACTTGAACAGTCTCTGCAGTATCCTTCTGACCCCTGTACTGAATTCTTGAAGGGTCACACTAACAACTGCTATATAGATTTCTTGTATTCAGAGATATTCCCAGAAATTATTCTTTCTGGCATCTGCATGGGGTGAAGAGGCACAAAGAGGCTGCGGGGGTGGACTTTTTATCTTTAAATTTACTAATTTTGCAAAGTGCCTTCAGATTTCCACAGCTTGAAAATATCCTTAAGAAGTAGTAATTTGTAGGCTCTTATCCTTATTTCAGATGAAGAATCTCGTTTCACGACTATTCACAGGATTCTGCTTAGAGTAATGAATTAAAAAGGAAGAAAGTATTAGCAATTAAAATCACGTGCACCATCAAGCTTCTAGTAACGTAACTAAGAGAAATAAATTAGACAACCTCTACCTTAATTTGCTAATAGCCACACAAGCCAAGGGGATTGTTTTCTGCCTAAAATTCAAAACCAGAATGATGAAAAGAGGAAGTGTAGACAGCTGCATTATGTTTTCTAAAAGACCTCTAAATAAGAATGAGATTTTTTTTCAAAATCTAATGATGCACCAACTCCTTCTTCAAGATTTTCAAAAGAGTGTGTTCTCTAACACATTTGGAAACATCGCAACTTACTGCAATGTATAAATGAGGAAGAGCAGGCAGGCAAGGAGGGTCTTGTTCTCCCAGCTCCCTGAGAGTCCCACTCATTAGGCTACCTCCACTGACTTCAAATGACTAAAGCTAGCAAGTACTAGCAATTCTGATCAATTTTTCTGACCTTCCCCACTTTCTGATTTTTCAGTCTCCCTTTGGCAGCAACTGCAGATGCATGACATTTGGCGTCCCAAGCCACATCCTCTTCCAGCAGCGAGTCTCGTCACCTTTATCCCTCTCAGCCCTGAGACTGAATTACCTTCTCAGCACTGGGTAGGACAGAGACAGACTCTCCAAATGACTCCCTAATCCATCAGTTTTATTGTCACATCTGCTTCTCTGTATATCCCTGCCCTCTTTCCCTCACAGTTTCCCAGCTACGATGTAGAAAGGCAATATTTCCCATTCCTCTCTCTCAGCTCAACTCCAATTGCAGGGCCAATTACCTCTGCACAATTGTTATTTTAGCTCTCTAACAGTTACCTGGTCCAGCAATTTCTTGAGCCACATTAGTGATTCCTTTTGAGTTCAGGCTGCACTCTGTATATTGTGTTTTCTCACACTGAACTCAGTTGTTCTGTATAGGAACTCATCAGCCTGAGATGCTCAGAAATACAGCAAGTGCCTAAGCAGTTGTCCCCTGCTTTGTGTGAGGACAGTGAGCACAGCGAGCACTAGAAATGCTATTAGCCTAATTAGCAAGTCTGGCATTAACTTGCTGTAGACCCACTCGTCCTCCCATCCATGTAAACCTACCTATGCGTGCTGCTATTCAAGTACTGTTTCGAAAAAGACTGGTATGAAGGTGGCTAAAAAAATTCTGCCTTCTACTCTCAACTTTTCTGCTTAAAGCTGTGCAGGAACAGTATGATTATGATTCTGCTTCCTGTCTTTAACACAGCCACTGAAGACTCTTGCAAATTTCATGATTTCTCTCAGTTAAAATCTTCTTCAGACAAGACAGGTACAGAGGTCTGACTCCTTCAGCAAATGGATGAGAACATACTTCCTTAAGAGGAACTAAAAACCGGAGTGTAGCCACTCCAGGTAGCTGAGCCCTCCTCACGGTACCCCCCTTCCATGCTCAATAATTGCCACTTTTTATTTCTGTTTCCAAAGGGCCTTTGAAATAGAAGTGAAAGTCTGTAGCAGCAGGATGCTATCGGTTGCTGTACTAGCACCATATGATGCAATATATGTATGCTGTGTATTATACACATTTTTTAATCTTTCAATTTGTTCTCTGCCAAGTCTCTTGACACCATGATATGCTAGGAAATAAGTTTAAAGTGTTTAACTTCAGAAATAACCTTCCTCTCTTAAATCTCATTTAGGAAAAAGCTCTAGTAACACAAGGGAACAGCTTCTTATACAGCAGGAAAGATTTGCCCCTTGGAAAAAAATTGACTCAGAGGGGTGCAGAACAGAATCCCTACAGTTTTAAGAAATTTGCACTTCTTCATATTGCACTGAAACACTGACAGTGTCATTGGATGCAATCAATTATTTGAACTTAGCATTTATATTAAAAAATAGAGATTGTGAAATGGAATTTGACTGACTTCACTTGCAAGAAACCCTATGCCATAAAAATGTCCTTTCTCTAATCAAAATATCACCTGAATGAAGTCATCATGTTTGGCCTGATTGCATTTTTTCTCCATATATGTGCAGCTGCATTTGTCTCTCCACAAATGTCATTTGATTATGAGAAAATAAACAGGCAGGGACTCACAGGGAGTTGGTACAGGGCCTGCTTGTTTACCTGCCGCAGCTTTCCGGGCTGAAGAACAAATGTCATGCAAATGGTGCACCAGCAATGAGCTGCCAATCATCCTGCCTTGGCATTCATGGTGATTTGCTAAATCATTTAAAGAGACATGCTTTACTAAATGAAAAAATATCAGTGGAAAGGGCCTGTGTTTAAACATGGGGCTGAGTTATTATCCCAGTAGGCTGGAATGAAATGAAGACATCTTCCAATTAAAGCTTGCAGATGAACCCAGACAAACCCCCCTTTTTTCATAAAGACAGGCAGATTATGATTGGGAGAGAACAGCGACAGGGGCTTTCATTACAAGCTGATTATGGTGATATAATTCCCAGTGCTGTGTGTCTGCGGGCCCAACTTCACATTTGAAGGTTTTTAATATAATTTCCTTAGGGTGAAATGCTGAAGATTTATTAAACTTTATGAAGGGCTTACAGATCCAATTTAAGAGGACAAATCATAGGGCAAAACTGACAGATGATAAAATACATTCCAAGAAGAAAGAAAAAGAAAAAGAAAAGAAAAAGAAAAAGAAAAGAAAAAGAAAAAGAAAAGAAAAAGAAAAAAGAAAAGAAAAGAAAAGAAAAGAAAAGAAAAGAAAAGAAAAGAAAAGAAAAGAAAAGAAAAGAAAAGAAAAGAAAAGAAAAGAAAAGAAAAGAAAAGAAAAGAAAAGAAAAGAAAAGAAAAGAAAAGAAAAGAAAAGAAAAGAAAAGAGAAGAGAAGAGAAAAGAAAAGAAAAGAAAAGAAAAGAAAAGAAAAGAAAAGAAAAGAAAAGAAAAGAAAAGAAAAGAAAAGAAAAGAAAAGAAAAGAAAAGAAAAGAAAAGAAAAGAAAAGAAAAGAAAAGAAAAGAAAAGAAAAGAAAAGAAAAGAAAAGAAAAGAAAGACAAGGCAAGGCAAGGAAAGGAAAGGCAAGGAAAGGCAAGGAAGAAAGAGAGAGAGAAAGAGAAAGAGAGAAAGAGAAGGAAGGAAGGAAGGAAGGAAGGAAGGAAGGAAGGAAGGAAGGAAGGAAGGAAGGAAGGAAGGAAGGAAGGAAGGAAGGAAGGAAGGAAGGAAGGAAGGAAGGAAGGAAGGAAGGAAGGAAGGAAGGAAGGAAGGAAGGAAGGAAGGAAGGAAGGAAAGAGAATTTAAGTTTTGGAAACCATCTAAAGAGGATTATTTCTTTATTTAAACTAACCCTTTTTTAAGCAAAAGCTATAATTTCCTAAGGTTTGTCAGAATTCAATTATTCTCAGGTTTGTTTCATTCTTAGTAAAATGTAAGTGTTCAGGTACTGAATGTCTGGATACTTTAAAATTTTGTTGGTTTGAGGAAAGGTGGACTAAAAAAACATTTGAGTGAGATCACTGTTTTTTTCTCAGGTACATATTGTAAAGACCAACTATATTACTCTATTTACATGCTCCTTGATACTCCATCTCATTCAGGTGCCAGTATGTGATTTTATGCAGGTGCATATTCAATCACTCATATAGCCATTTGGCTGTAAGTAAGATAAAGTAGGCAAGTCTAAGTAAATATACCATAATAACTATAAAAATCTAAACAATTCTGAAGAGTCTCAACTACACACATCAACATATATGCAAGCATGCACATCCACATCACAGCTGGCAGTGAGATTTTCCCCTGCTGCATGTGTAGCTGTGTCCTCTGATGTGTGAAAGAGTATCAGACGGTGGTTATAATGTATATGGTGGAAAACACAAAATTAAGTCAACACATTGGGTTGTTGGAAAGTGGGGAGCAAGGGAGATAAAAGTGAATTGTAATGCCATTTTTTTATTGCTCCCCCCCAGCTGAAGTGCCAGATTTTCTGCTTATCTTCCAGAAAAGGAAGAGGAAACATAAAGACTACAAACAGAATTATGAATGTCAGCAGCCCTTCACTGTGGATAAATTCAAAAACCTAAGTCCATCTGGCAAACACAAGGGTGAGAGCTAGAAGGAAAAATTGTCTCTTTGGGAGCTGCAGTCCGTTTTTACATCTTCCAAAGGTGACTTCAGTGTTCACAAAAGAGAACAGCTCTGATCACAACTCCAACCTGAACTAGAGGCAGCAGAGGCAGCCAGCTGCTTTGTATCATTCCCTTTGCTGTTTCATCTGCAGGAATTAGGACGTGCCAGCAAAATAATAAGGTATTCCAACTCCAAACTCATTTTACAGGTACACATCATGTATTCGTCAGCTATGATGAACAGGGATCAAATCCTACATGAGAATACCCTACTACACCTACACCTTTGATTAGGCAACTAAATTGCACTTCCAACATATGAAGGAGATCCAAAAGTCATAGAAAGCAATCAGTCTCCTGAATAATCAGGATTTATAGAGGAAATCTTGTACAGGGGTGTAATTCACAGAATCGCAGAACGGTTTCATACTCGAAACTTTGCCACCAAGCCCACTTTTATTTCTCGTGTAAGCCAATGTTTGATCTCAACTTTCCAGGAATAACCAACAAAAGTATTAATTCCAGTTTTAATCTGGTGCATAGCAAGCATATTTCACTTCTCCTTCAAAATATAAACTCTCTTTTCAAAGATTACTATAGGAAACTGCAAAGAAAATTAATGCTAACAAACAGAGACACACAAATTTAAAGACTTTCATTTAAGCTCTTGGTTTGGCTCTTTCTCCTGGAAAGGCCACAGGAAGAAAATCAGACTTTTTGTCATGCAGCCATCTGCTGGCATCGCGTCAAGATGTATTTTGATTAAGAGATGTATGTACATCTTATTTTAAATTATGTTCTTTCAAAAGATATTTATGTTTCTGTACACAGGAAAGGAGACGTTTCGTCTAGCTTCTTGGCTTGGGGAAGACACAGTGTACCCACCGACTGTTCTCGGTTTTGTTTTATAAACATCTCTTTAAACCTCGGATCTTTAGGAGAGTAGACCTCTGTTACTCTGTGCTTGTACAGCACACAGTAATCGGCAAGCCTTTGCAAGCACAGTCTACAAATACAACAACAATGATAAGATAAATGTTTTAGACCCTCAGAGAGTATGGTACTAGTTTAGGTTTCCCTTTTGTAAAGAAGTAAACACAGTGACATACCTAATACTACACAAGGAATTAGAAATAGTAGCGCACTTGTGTGATACTGTGTTTCATTATTGTCAAACTGAGATAATAAAATGGAACTAAATTTATGAGCTGCTTTCAGATCAAAAAGCAGAGATTTAATAAAAGACCTAGGTAATTTCTTCTTGTTATTTCTATGCAACCTAGAAATAAGGATAGTCATTCCATGCTATTTAGCTACCATTTGCTCATTAGACCAACCTTTAACAAAAAAATGGCTTTGAGTGGCATGGCGTATTTTTGTGAGTAATGTTGGGTTATCATACTGCACACCTCCACACTTGGATGAATACGAACAGCACAGGCAGCACTTCACATCCCTGATTATCATGTTGAGGTGCTGACAACTCTGCAAGGATCCTGCCAGTGAATTTGTCTGATGTCAGATAAGATTAACCCTGGGCCACACCACGTAAAGACAACTCAAAAGCAATTCTAGTTAGTGGCCGAAACATGCTCTTAGAAAAGCAGTATGTGCATATTGGGGGTTTATCTACAACATCACCTTAATATATGTATATTATGTAACCCACTGATCAGCTTGTGGTTCTGGTGAATGATCATGATTGTAATCTTGCTACAGTTCATCCACAAGGCTTGTCAAGATAAAGAGCAATTCAGAAACAATACCCATAATCCTCCAGCACTTTGCCATCAAACTGACTACTTACTCTCTAATAGGATTTTTCCCACTTTTGTATCAGACATATTATTGACCTGTAGAACTCATTCACTTATTAATACTTGCAAAGTGTTGAATTATTAATAACTCTAATAATTAATTATTATTAATCTGAGCAGACTAAGTGAACATTTCAGGATATTTCTAAAAATATTTAGAAGGTCACATGATGAGAGCAAAGTCTGCATGTACATGTGGTAGGAAAAAAAGAATATTCTTCAGGTTTCGGATGTAAACATATCACTACCTGGGATCAGCTGAAAAAGATATGTCACTCAATTGAGAGACACATTACTCAGCTGAAAAAGTTGTGTATTTTTAGCACTATGGTTTTTATGCTTGTCGCTAATGACTTGAGAATTTGCTATGGTTAGAGATTTACGCCAGAAATGAATGGATTATCCATTCAAAGATCTTTCTGGTAGAGCAGCTGTTAAAGAGTGGTCCTTGTTGACAAAACAGTGAGACTGACTCCTAGAGCCCCATAGTAGGGACTAACACAAGCGCTAAAGGTGGATTGCATAAAATGCATGACAGTAATTGCTGTGTATCCAAGAATGACTGTCAAAAGAGTACTTTGAAGTCATTTTCTTGCAGCATTAGGAAGACTGCAGCAGAGAGGCTGAAATCACAAAAACTATTCTCAGGCTTTCTCAGCTCTGTGAAGTACATCAACTAAGTTGTATTACCCCTAATCTTTGGAAAAGTTAGGAAATATAAACCTTAATAGTTTGACATTTAGTACAAAAAATATATGTGATGTGCTTTTATAAGTACTGTCTGCTCAAAAAGTCATGAATTTAAAAGCTATAATACGAAGTTCAGACCATGAATAGCTTTAGTTTAAGGGTAAGCCTGGGATATGATGGTTCTGAGTCATCTGTAAGACTAAATTATTAAGGACTTGCTTTGTGCTCTGGGCAAAGATATAAGAACTGAATAAAACATATGTGCTTCCACACAAAAAAAATGCGAGGCTCATGTTCTGTAGAAAGGTCTATTTGCCAGTCAAGAAACTGGAAGAAGGAGAACTGTGGGTGTCAGCAATAAATAAGTAAGACTGAGGACTTGTTTAATAATTCTACAGGTGAGTGAGAGGTGCTTTTTCTGCCAAGTCCTGCTATCAGAAAGTGTTTCTCCTGCAGGAGTTACACTCCCAACACATAAGCATGGAATAAATCCCACAACATAATAAGGACCACTACAGGATCCATGGCTGAGATTATGCAGGACTGTGTCCCCAGACGTAGTACCTGATCCCTTCAGTGTTAATGTTGGTGGCCACCTTCAGCAGGTTGTAGAGCAAGAGGTAAGCCACAGTTGTTTGTTCAGAGTTTGCAAGTCCTACTTTTTTCCCGGGTCTATCAATACGAAGGCAACTGAACAGTAAGAAACAAAGGCTTTGGTGCAGCAGGATTCAAGTAAACCGATATTTCAGAAGGAACAAAATTTTCAATGATAGCCACATCCTGCAACATGCAAAGAAGCCATGCCATATGATTAAAGACAAACTAATTGGGGGAGAGGTTGATTGTCAGAAATGGATCCCAAATTTATTTTTATTTTTGATCCAACCTGATTCCTATCCGCAAACATCCCCAGTGCAAACTGTAGAATTTTGATTTTCAGTTTTCTCTTTGTTATACCTGCATAAGCACCTAATGTATAAAAGCACAGGGAACATGTAACACACTTCAATCTGTTTCGTTTCCATATGTCACCCCTTCATACAAAAAGAAACACTGCACTGATAATTTCAAGAATTAACCACTTTTGAAACTGCTTTTTATCATTACCCCAGGAGCTGACATAACATGACACAATTATTCACTGTAAATTGCTGAAAATGGGTAGTGAGCACAGGCTTATGTGTGAGATCTGCTTTGGTTAGGCAAACTAGGTAGAAGCTGAACCCAAAGAAATGTGAAATATATCATTAACACATGAAGCAAAATACTTAAACCCCTTTCAGATGCCTCTGATTTTCACCAGTGACTGATGAAAATTACACAGGTAGAAAGTAAAAATCATGCTATGTCTGGTCAGAAAGAAGAGACCAAGGAGCAGTTCAGTCTTCATAGCAGCCATGCTGTAGCAGAGCATTATTTGGCTAGCCAAAGAGCAAGGAGGTCCAGTGGAAACAGGAGTGGAAATGCTTCACTGAATCATGTGACAATACATTGAAATTTATGTTAATTGTGCACAGGCTTGTAATGTGTATCTCCAAATATCATCAATAGAGGGACAGTCTATTTACACAAGAGTGATGAAGAGGCTATGAAAATGTGGTGGTCTTTGGAGGTATTGAAAATATGGGTGAAGAGCAGGAATAATGCAATAGGAATCTTTGTAAATGCTTTCACATCTCTAAGCTTGAAGGACCATATATACTTGCAAAACCACAAAGTCCTGCCTTGAATATCCACTGGCTTAATGCAGTCATAAATGCTCCAAGAGTGGAAGCTCATGGGTTTGGAAATACACTTTGTATGCTTTTCTGCAGATGAGTAAAACTCAGCTCGAACACCCACAGAGCTATGCCCACTGAATGAGCTACGTGAGAGATCCACTGAGAAAAGTGAGAAACTGTAACAGAAAAACAAATCAGTGCAATCAGAATAATAAAAAAACTATTAAAAAAAATCTTTCTATTCCTTCTTTTTCTGCCTTATGAAGCATTTCTTTGTAGGCAGGTACCAGCTGTTTCAACACAAGGATATTTTGTTACTGGAAACAACAAAAAATATGGCTTCTGAAAAATCAAGTCTTGTTCATTAATTTTTCTCACAGGAAAATGTTCCAACACCTCCATGAAGGAAGAGTGATATGCCAGCAGAAAGGTGAAATTTCACCCTAAATTGACCTTCACCCCTCTCCTAAAATTCCATGCAAGGGACAAGAACAGAGAGGGCCAGCCATTGCCAAGTGGACCTGTTTGCTAAATTCCACTGGTCTTTCTAGCCTAAACCAAATCAACTCACATACCAGGGCTTAATCCAGTCAAGGGGCTCACCTTGTAATGAATTTAGTGATTATCTGGTGGATTAGATTCCTATATGGCATTGTACCAAAAGCTTTTACTAAAATCCAGGTAAAATGTGTCCATAGCTTTTCCTCCGTCAAGCCTTTCAGATATTTACTAAAACAGTTATTTCAGATATGTTGAGCATGACCACATTGTGTGAGCTCAAGCTGATTTATGTTTAATTAAGTCAAATGTGTCATGGAAAGCCCCCTGTCTTGCCTTCCTCATTCTTTTTTTTTTTCCCTCTCTTCTTTTTTCCTGATGACTTACAAGAAAGATACCAAAGATTTTGAAGAATTGAAACATAAAGTAAAATAACACAAAATAACAAAATATCTTAAGAAAGGGTGATTTCTATTACAACCCAGAAAGACGACAGCCTATCAACTTTAGCAAATATTATCACATTTATTCCCTGGTGTTGTAGGGTAACACTGTGCGTGTATTATCAAGTCTTTCTAATCACACACCCCATTGATAGGTGCATTTACAATGCTGCCTGCACAGGTGGAAAGAAGCACTTACTTAAATGCCCTGCCTGGGCCTTCAGATGGATTAAATTAGCACTGGAGATGCTATGGAGCATCACAGCAGCTGAGAAATTGGACCTCTGCTTTGCCCATTGATAAAGCTATTGAAATGAAGTTACAAGATACACGAAACATATGCACATTTCAAATTTGATTCTGGCTTTCATAGTTGTCGGCCCTAGATTCTCTGTTGCAAGGAAAAACAATAGGGCATTGTTTAATCTTGTAAAGTTTTAAATCTTAAACTTTTTTTTCCTCTCTGTTTATTCTTGCTTTGACATGTGCACAGGGAAATTCAGGATGTGAGTAGGGGTTGTCTCCAGATCTAATGACAAACTTTAACAACTTGTGGTGGTTTTGCAGAGATTGTGCCTCTGAGCCTACTGTCACATAGCCATGCATTAGTCATAGCTATGGCAAGACTCAGATCTTTTTTATTAGCCAGATGCTGTTTTTCTCTCTCATGCATCCATAGTTCATGGAATGAGTGTGGAGAAAAAGGTTTTGCCCTAATTCTTACCTTTCTTTAAAGCATAAAAGATCAAATCATTTTAACGTCTGTAAAACTGCTTGATTCATATCCTTTACTCAGTATGACCTAGCTTATATCTGCAATCTCTCATTGTTAGGAGATCATGCCTTTTACAACCCTTTCCAATTTCTTTTGGCATCTCATCTTGTTCCCTTTTCTGAACAAGTTATCTTTGTCTAACTAATTCCTTCATTATATTCAATTTCAGGCAATAATGATTATCTCCTTATGCTAGTTCTATTGTCCTGGAAATACTCCAGTTTTGGTAATTGCATTGTGTTGACATAAAATCCCTTCTGCATCTTCAGTTGGATACCGTATTCTCCTTTACTTCCTGTCCTAAAGTGCCGTGTCTCGTCACTGTGCATCTCTAAACAGCTGCTGTGTTCTGCTCCACTGCGTTCTGCATTTAAGCGATTTGTGCAGTCACACACTTGTACACACGTACACAGGCACACTGATTTGGAAAAGAAAGTCAAGAACGCTTTAGCTGCAATTGCAATGCAAGTTGCTGTGTAAATAGAAGAATGTAGTTACTTGACATTTACTTGTTTCTGTCCCTATGAAACTTTTCCTCGTGTATTTCGAATATTTATCTGTATTCTTTGAACGCATTTTCCTAGCAATAGTTATTTTCTTTGTTATTCTTCTCAAATCCACATATAGACACTTTTTTCTTTTTCCTTACCTGACATCCCTATTTCTTACACAGTTTTTTACCTTATATATTTTCTTTTTATATGATTTATTTTCGCCTCTGTAAGGTAGAATTTGATTTCACTGCTTGGTAGTCTTCTTTATATTTGCAGTTCAATTGCCTTCTCTTATTGTGGCTTTTGAAGTCCCTGTCTACTGACCTCCTCAAGCAGACCTCGCTGTATCTCTTTTTCTACTTTTATGGAACTTTATGCTATTTCTGTAAAGTGACTTATTCTGAGTGTGCCACCATCTACTGGCTTCAGCGTCACTTCCTTTCTGCTATTAACCCCTTTACACAAACCACTTCTATCAAGGCAGAACTTAACACACTCTCATGCATTTCAGGGAGACATGTAACTTACGTGACTGTACCAAAAGCCTTCCTTCTACTGCTGATTTTTTGCAGTTTTACATTCAGTTTTTGGATTTGCCATACTTTAGTTGTGCTTCACTACACTAGTCTGCATTCTCATTTCACATTTGTGGTTGCATTCTCCTATGACTAAAACAGAAAAGGAAACAGCGTTCTCACAATTTGATGTTCACATGACCTACTCCATCTGATATGGTCTGAATATCCACCTTCCTCAGCCATTGCAGAGAAACATGTTGAAATAATTTCATTAGTGAAATGTATTGAACAAAACTTTTCTTTAGCATGCATGTTTTGCACTAACCCTTTTCTGGCTAAATTCTGCTAGACTTCTTCCAGTATTCAGGTTATGACAAGACCCAAGTTTCATGTGATTCACATAAGACCTGATTCCTAGAAATTAAGAGCACTGACGGTCATACTGAGCTTAGAAACAGAGGTGTAGGGAAATAATGCATATTTTTGGAACATCTAGCTGGAATTTTGTATCTGTTGTCGTTTAGTGATTAACTTGCAGTCAGACCCATGTTTTGCCTGCTGTAATAGATGTTTGTATTTTTACATAGTTTGTACGAATAACTTCCAGTTTATTAAACGATTCAAGAGAACATGTTACTATGACTAATTGTTTTTTGTGATATTTTACTAGTTGTCTAAAGCTTATAATATTTCTGTACTCCCTCAGTGGAGTAAACAGTAAAACAGTGAACAACAAATAATGAACATTTTCATTTATGCACACATATTTTCTCATTGAGATGATTAACAGTAATTCCCAAAACATTTGCTTAAGGCATCTGCCTAGCTTGAAGAAGACACTTTAAGTTTTCTGCCTTTTTTTTAGATTAGACATATGTGTTTAGTCAATACAATAGTAGATACAGAAACTCACAAGGCAAAACATACTGAAAGGAAAAAAAATCCTGAGCTAAATCACTAAATATTGAGCAGTTCTAAGCTGAATGTAGCCCCTTAGAAAAACGTTTAAAAAATGCCAACAAACTTTTCAGCTGCGTTGAGAGATGGATAAAGAAAATAATGGCAAAATATTATGATGCTATTATACAAACTGACAATATGGCCTTGCTTTTAAATCTGAATTCCATCTGGTTGCCTTACCTCCAATAGAAAACAGCAGAGAGAAGAAAGATGCAGAGAAGTGCAGCAAAAATAGCTAGAGCAAAAAGAAGAGATCTAATAGATCAGCTAATGGACTGTAGAATTGGGACTACATTCAAGCCCCAAAATGGCTACATTTTAGAGAAGTGACATGGTTCCTACGTAACGTGCATAAACTGGAAAATTGTAAGTTTGGTGTAGACTACCATGTACATTCTTAAAAAAAATATTTGATTCCCTTACTCAGCAGCTCTGATGTTTTTCCAGCAGAAGTAAGCTAGGGACCAATTGCTCTTTTGTGACAGGGATGTTTCCTCAGATGTTATTTATTTGGCTTGAAGGAAAGGGTGATTGTTTGGATCACTTCCTACTTTAACTGAAGTGAGCTCACCCGTATATAACACAGGGTAGAGCAGACATCAGGCTACCCTTCCTTCACAGAATCACAGAATCACAGAATGGTAGGAGTTGGAAGGGACCTCTGTGGGTCATCTAGTCCAACCCTCCTGACGAAGCAGGGTCACCTACAGGAGGCTACAGAGGACCTTGTCCAGGCAGGTCTTGAATATCTCCAGAGAAGGAGACTCCACCACCTCCCTGGGCAGCCTGTTCCAGTGCTCTGTCACCCTCAGAGGGAAGAAATTCTTCCTCATGTTCAGACGGAACTTCCTGTGCTTCAGTTTGTGCTTCACAGTTCAGTAAATGAACCTCAGACTACTATTCCAACCTGGCACTCTGCTGAGTAGAGAGCTCTAATCACGTTGATTTTTGTCACATGGCACTGTAGTTTTTTGATGGGCTAGGAACAAGCCCTCTAGGAGCCAGACCACAGCCACTTGTCAATGATATCTAACCACTTTACTACGCAGGCCTTGCGCTTCTAGATAAACAGAGAGCAGCATGGGGATATTATCACATACCAGATTTCCCCAGTTGCAGCATCAATCCAGTTAAGGTTCTGCTCTTAGCTAATGTATGTACAGCCTACATCTTTTTTTGTTAATTATTTTCCTCAGAGACAGCCAATTCTCAAAGATGCACTTTTAGCTCATTAGAATCCAATAAACATTCAAATCAAGTACTGAGTCAACAGATATTTAGGTTACTACAGTAATTATTTTAATTTTTCAGAAACAAGAAGTTGCTCACAGTTTTGGGGGTTTAATAGTGGTTTTTTATATCAAGGGAACTCCGCACTGTTTCAAACATTGTTTAGCAATGCAGATGAGACTGTGAAATGATACATCTTTAGCAGGCTGTAGTTATGGATGAGGTACAATGCTAGATAAAACGTTAATTCTTTTTGCCTTAAGAAAGCAATAGAAAAAAGGATTTTTTTTTAGGTTATCCTCAAGGAAGAAAGCAAAAGTAGTTCATTATTTAACTGATGACAGCAGGACTGTTTTCTCCATTGCCCTATTTCTTGTGCAAAAAATTATCATAAAACTCAAGAGATAATAAATATAATGAAAGATTAAGTTGGAGAATGTTTAGATAAAAAATAAATGCAGAATCTTCTTGTATTATTTCTATTTTTTTCCATGCACACAAACATAGACATGCTGTATACCTAGAATAGACACGTAGAGTATTGAGTTTTTGAAGGATAACGTATGGAATCTTCTATCCTAATACATAGAATCAAGCTGTCTTTTACTTTTGAAACAAAGTACACAACAAGAGAAAGTGTAGTGTTATCTCTGACTGTACTTTGAATGACATTCATACATCAAAGATTTTCAGAAGTACTGTAAAATCCAAAGACTGTAAGGATTGCCTACTGTCAAAAAGGTGCTCAATGACAATTTGTTCAGCTAAGAAGCAACATCATTGAATAAAACCATGTCTAACAGAAATAGTCCTAAAAACCCTTCTACTCTTTTCTATTCAGTTATCCATCAGTGGTATGACGTTATCTTCCTACCTGGTTGTTTTTCTTGGTGAGAAGTTGAGAAAAAATCAAGTTTTGTTATGCAATTAATGTTCCTCTACTTTTTTCAGTTGCCACTTCTTTGGTGGAGCAGAAAGATGCTCCAGTTATGTGTCCTGATCTTCATTAGAAAGAGAGGTAAATGACGCAGAGGAGAGCTATTGCACACTAGGCATCCTTACCTGACCCTTACCTGTGCATTGCAGAACAGCAGGAACAAAGCTCGTGACCTGTGATCTTCCATCAAGAAAAGAGAACCAGCAGCAAATATTATTCCTCCTTACCTATGACCTTGAGCTCCAGAAAAACAGAAAAAAAAGAGAAATGTGGGTTGATGGTGTGCTTTCATCAAAGAAGTTACTGTTCGAGAGGACAGAGCTTTGTGTTTTGTGAGATGGCCATGCCTACCACAGTTCAGAGACAATAAGCAAGTAACACAGCTCGGGCAGCCTTGCTGTGCTACAGCCAGAATGCAGTTGCTAGTCTAAACTGTAAAAATAATGCAAACACCCAATCCCTTATTAGAGGAAAGTGAAGAAGATTTGTTTGCATTGCTATGCATAGAGTACTTTGATATAATGGACCTAACAAAATGTGTATTCAAAGCATCATTTGATTCTGTTTTACAGGCTGTACATCGAATCATAAAATGATTTTGGTTGGAAGGAACCTTTAAAGGTCATCTAGTCCAACCACTCTTCAATGAGCAGGGACATCTTCAAGTAGATCAGGTTGCTCAGAGCCCCGTCACACCTGACCTTGAATTTTTTCAGGGATGGAACATGTACCACCTCTCTAGGGAACCTGTTCCAGTGTTTCACCATCTTCATCGTAAAAAATTTTTTCCTTATATCTAGTGTGAATGTACCCTCTTTTAATTTAAAACCATTACCCCTTGTCCTATTTCTACAGGCTCTATTAAAAAGTCTGTCCCTACCTTTCTTATAAGCCCCCTCTGAGCACTGAAAGGCTGCAGTGAGGTCTCCCCAGAGCCTTCTTTACTCCAGCCTGAACAACCTGAAATCTCTCAGCCATTCCTCACAGCAGAGCTGTTCCATCCCTCTGACTATTTTCATGGCTCTTCTCTGGACATGCTCCAACAGGTCCATGTTTTAATCAGACTGAGGACTCCAGAACTGGGCACTGTACTCCAGCTGGGGTCCTTGTACCAAAACTATTTTTGTATCATACCCCTATGTTGTTTGAACTCGTAGTGGGAGAAATGCGTTCTGATTCACCAAGCGGAAATCATGCCTGACCAATCGGATAGCTTTCTACAATGACATGACTGGCTGGATAGATGAAGGGAGAGCAGTGGATGTTTTCTACCTCAACTTCAGCAAGGCTTTCGACACAGTCTCCCATAATATCTCCCTAGGGAAGCTCAGGAAGTATGGGCTGGATCAGTGGTCGGTGAAGTGGATTGAGAACTGGCTGAATGGCAGAACTCAGAGGGTTGTCATCAGCGGCGTTGCGTCTAGTTGGAGGCTGGTAACTAGTGTTGTCCCTCAGGGGTCCATACTAGGCCCAGCCTTTTTTAACTTCTTCATCAATGACCTGGATGAAGAGTTAGAATGTACCCTCGGCAAGTTTGCTGATGACACCAAACTGGGAGGAGTGGTAGATACACCAGAACGCTGTGCTGCCATTCAGCATGACCTGGATAGGCTGGAAAGTTGGGCAGTGTTTTGGTTTCGGCTGCCGCCGGCAACAAAAGCGCCACGCGGCCACCCCTCCCCCCGCCGGCGTGCGGAGGAGAATGGAAAGAAAGAGGCAGAAACTGGTGGGTCGGGATAAGGGCAGTTTAACAGAACAGCAAACAGAGGGAAAAACAGGAACAACAACGATACAAATAAGGAGAAAACACAACCACGAACCGTACAACAGCCGCTCTCCCGAAACCGGACCGGCGCTGCGCCCGCCCAAGCCGCGAGTGCGTTCCCGCCGCGCCGCCCCCCCCCCCCACCGGAACCCAGCGTGACGTCACATGGTATGGAATACCCGGCTCTGTTTGGCCAGGTGGGGTCAGCCCCCACCCCCCGGCTGTGCCCCTTCCTGGAGTCTGGTGAAAATTAACCCTGTTCTGGCCAAACCCAGGACATTATCCACCCCTTATTCCATACCATCTACGTCATGCCCAGGTCCCCCACTGTCCGGTTGATCACCACCACTTCTCCTGTCTCCAGATATCATTCCTTTAGTCTATGGATCATCACTCTAAAAGTGTCCATTGAGTTCATTTAATCCATGACTTCAGGCTCCATCTGTCGTTATGGTCTTCCGTGGCAGGGGAGGTGATGTGTGGTGATGGGCGGTCACTTGCTGCATCCGGAGCTCATGGCTGATGTATCTGGTGTGGCCCGTGCCCACAGTCTGCAGGAGATGTTGATCTTGATGAAGTTGCTGGATGCCAGTTGTTGAAAACCAGGTCCAGTTCCATCATCGCTGTGCTCTGATAGGTTTTCATCGAAAAAGTCCATCCTTCTTTAATCTGGACAATTCTTACTATGCTACTACTGGTACAAAATATAACAATTATAACAGTGATAACAGACAGTGACAGGGTTATTTAACAACTAACTTTATACAATTTATTTATGGACTATTCTCGCCCAAAATTAAATCCCCATGAGGTACACATCGGACTTCCCCATCCTTCCGCATTACCCACCAGGTACACCCAGGTCCTTGAGCAAAGGCAATCCCCCGGACGGGCTTGCCTTTGCCCGAGGCAGGACTAACCCAAACCGTCTTCCCTAACATGTTCCGCATGTGCACTACAGGGACTTTATTCCCTTCTACGGGGCGCTGAGGTTTTGACTGGGCAGGACCAGCCCTGTTGGTGGACCCTCTGGTGTTAACCAACCAGGTGGCCTTTGCTAAATGGGTATCCCAATTTTTGAAAGTCCCACCCCCCATTGCCCTCAAAGTGGTTTTTAGCAGCCCATTGTAACGTTCAATCTTTCCAGAGGCTGGTGCATGGTAGGGGATGTGATACACCCACTCAATACCGTGTTCTTTGGCCCAGGTGTCTATGAGGCTGTTGCGAAAGTGAGTCCCGTTGTCTGACTCGATTCTTTCGGGAGTGCCATGTCGCCACAAGACTTGTTTTTCCAGGCCCAGGATGGTATTCCGGGCGGTGGCGTGGGGCACAGGGTAGGTTTCCAGCCATCCGGTGGTGGCCTCCACCATTGTGAGCACATAGCGCTTGCCTTGGCGGGTTTGTGGCAGTGTGATGTAGTCAATCTGCCAAGCCTCCCCGTATTTATATTTTAGCCATCGTCCTCCATACCACTGAGGCTTTACCCGCTTGGCTTGCTTGATTGCAGCGCATGTCTCACATTCATGGATAACCTGTGCAATAGTGTCCATGGTCAAGTCCACCCCTCGGTCACGAGCCCATCTGTATGTCGCGTCTCTTCCTTGGTGGCCCGAGGTGTCATGGGCCCACCGAGCTATAAAGAGTTCACCCTTATGTTGCCAGTCCAGATCCACCTGAGCCACTTCAATCTTGGCAGCCTGATCTACCTGGTGGTTGTTTTGATGTTCTTCAGTGGCCCGACTCTTAGGGACGTGGGCGTCCACGTGACGGACTTTTACAGCCAACTGCTCTAGCCGGGCAGCAATATCTTGCCACAATGGGGCAGCCCAGATAGGTTTGCCTCTGCGCTGCCAATTGTTCTTCTTCCATTGCTGCAGCCACCCCCACAAGGCATTGGCCACCATCCAAGAGTCAGTGTAAAGATAGAGCACTGGCCACTTCTCTCGACTGGCAATGTCTAAAGCCAGCTGGATGGCTTTCACCTCTGCAAACTGGCTGGACTCATCTTCTCCCTCGGCAGTTTCTGCAACTTGTCGTGTAGGGCTCCATACACCAGCCTTCCACCTCCGCTGCTTCCCCACAATGCGACAGGACCCATCCGTGAACAGGGCATACTGTTTCTTATCTTCTGGCAGCTGGTTATACAGTGGGGCCTCTTCAGCACGTGTCACCTCCTCCTCTGGCGATGCTCCAAAATCTTTGCCTTCTGGCCAGTCCATGATGACCTCCAGAATTCCTGGGCGACTGGGGTTTCCCATTCCGGCACGCTGGGTGATCAGAGCGACCCACTTACTCCACGTAGCATCGGTGGCATGATGCGTAGAGGGGACCCTCTCTTTGAACATCCAACCCAGGACCGGCAATCGTGGAGCTAGGAGGAGCTGTGCTTCAGTGCCGACCACTTCTGAAGCAGCTCGAACGCCTTCATATGCTGCCAGAATCTCTTTTTCAGTGGGACTATAGCGGGCCTCGGATCCTTTGTATCCCCGGCTCCAGAACCCCAGGGGTCGACCTCGAGTCTCCCCTGGTGCCTTCTGCCAGAGACTCCAGGTTGGGCCATTCTCCCCGGCTGCGGTGTAGAGCACGTTTTTAACATCTTGCCCTGACCGGACTGGACCAAGGGCTACGGCATGAACTATCTCCCGTTTAATTTGTTCAAATGCCTGTCGTTGCTCAGGGCCCCATTCAAAATCATTCTTCTTTCGGGTCACGTAGTACAGAGGACTTACAATCTGGCTGTAATTTGGGATGTGCATCCTCCAAAAACCCACAACACCCAGGAAAGCCTGTGCTTCCTTTTTGCTGGTGGGTGGAGACATAGCTGCTATTTTGTTGATGACATCCATTGGGATTTGACGGCGCCCATCCTGCCATTTTATTCCCAAAAACTGGATCTCTTGCGCAGGTCCCTTGACTTTACTTCGCTTAATGGCGAAACCGGCTTTCAGAAGGACCTGAGCTATTTTCTCCCCTTTCTCAAAAACTTCCTCCGCTGTGTCGCCCCATATAATGATGTCGTCGATGTACTGCAGATGTGCTGGGGCTTCACCCTTTTCCAGTGCAGTCTGGTTTAGTCCATGGCAAATGGTGGGACTGTGTTTCCACCCCTGGGGCAGTCGATTCCAGGTGTACTGGATGCCCCTCCAGGTGAAAGCAAACTGTGGCCTGCACTCTGCTGCCAAAGGGATGGAGAAGAATGCATTAGCGATGTCAATTGTAGCATACCACTTGGCTGCCTTTGACTCTAGCTGATATTGAAGTTCTAGCATGTCTGGCACAGCAGCACTCAGCGGTGGTGTGACTTCATTCAGGCCACGGTAGTCTATTGTCAGTCTCCACTCTCCAGTAGATTTTCTCAATGGCCATATGGGACTATTAAAGGGTGAGCGAGTTTTAGTGATCGCTCCTTCACTCTCCAGCTGGCGGATCAGCTGATGAATGGGGAGAAGGGAGTCTCGGTTGGTACGATACTGTCGCCGGTGCACCGTTGTGGTCGCGATGGGTACCTGTTGTTCTTCAACCCTCAGCAACCCCACAACGGAAGGATCCTCCGAGAGACCAGGCAAAATGGACAGCTGTTTAATTTCTTCCGTCTCCACAGCAGCTATGCCAAAAGCCCACCGATACCCCTTTGGGTCCTTGAAATAGCCTCTCCTAAGATAGTCTATCCCAAGGATGCACGGAGCCTCGGGGCCAGTTACAATGGGGTGCTTCTGCCAGTCCTGCCCAGTGAGGCTCACTTCAGCCTCCAGTAGACTCAGCTCTTGGGACCCCCCTGTCACTCCCGAAATGCAAATGGGCTCTGACCCTTTGAACTCTGATGGCATTAAAGTACACTGTGCACCAGTGTCCACTAGAGCTTTATACTCTTGTGGATCTGACGTGCCAGGCCACCGAATCCACACCGTCCAATAGACATGGTTGTCCCTTTCCTCCACCTGGCTGGAGGCAGGACCCCTCTAATCCTCGTCAGAGAAATTGCTGCTCACCTGCTGTAAAAATGACTTGGAGGTCCCCTCCAGAGGATCAGAATCAAGGTCAAACTGCCTACCTGGTCTGGAGAGCTGGCTTTTGGAAACTGGAGCGGCATTTTTCCTAACAGAGTCCCCTTTTGTGATTGTTTTACCTCGCAACTCACGTACTCGTGCCTCTAGACTTGAGGTGGGTTTTCCATCCCACTTCCTCATGTCCTCTCCGTGGTCACGCAGGTAAAACCACAGGGTGCCCCGTGGTGTATAGCCTCTGTATTCCCTCTCCTGAGCAGAGAAACGCTTGCCCCTAATAGCTGAGACACTGGCCCGTACAGGTGGGGAGTAGGACATGTTCTCTTTGATTTGCCGCACCTCCCGGGCCAGTTTCTCCACAGCTGAGACAAGGGAGGAAGAGAGACTTTCCTCATATTGGCGGAGTCTGACAGCCACCTCGTCTACTGTTGGTGCGTCTTTACCTTTCCAGTTTACAACTGCCAGTGAGTTGGCATGCGAGGAGGGTGCGCTCCGCACAAACTTCCTCCACATGGATTGTGAGCACTGGAGTTCATCTGGGTCTGTGGGTACCTGCTCATCGTCTGTGTCACAGTAAACCAGCTCCCGCACAGCTAATTCCCTCAAGTACTGAATACCCCTTTCCATATTGGTCCACTTGCCAGGATAGCATACAAAATCGTCACTGAAGGGGTACCTCTCCCTCACGCCCGACAGAAGTCTCCTCCAGAGGCTGAGGACTTGTTCCTTTTTCCCAATGGCCTTGTCAATGCCCCCATCCCTGGCCAGGGATCCCAGCTGCTTGGCTTCCTTGCCCTCTAATTCCAAGCTGCTAGCCCCGTTATCCCAGCACCGCAGCAGCCAGGTGGCAATGTGCTCGCCTGGGTGGCGGCTGAAATCTTTCCGCATGTCTCGCAGCTCGCTCAGGGACAGGGACCGGGTGATGATCTCTGTCTCTATCTCCCGTGATGACCCTGGCTCATCGTCATCCCTCCCGGAGCGATCTGCTCTCTTTGCGTCTTTCTTTAGTTTTACAGGGGCGACTGCTACCGGCACAGGTTGGTCATTGGGCTCAGCTGCGATGCCTGCGGCTGGAGCTGGGGCTGGAGCAGCTGCTGTGCCTGCCAGGGAAACCGAGGCAGACCCTGCAGCTGTGGCAGCGGCGGTGCCAGTCTGGGGGGCTGTGACTGCCTGCTGGGCTGGAGGGGCTGCAGGGCCGGCTGGGGGGGCAGCGCCAGTTGCAGCGCCTGCCGCTTCGCTTCCCCCCCTTTCCCCTTTAGGGCACTGAACAGTGTTGAACATGGCTCGGTAGGCGTGGGCCAGACCCCAGCACATTGTGGTGATCTGTGTCTCTCTGGAGTTCCCAGGGTGGCAGCACACTTTTTTCAGATATTTTACCAGATTATCCGGATTCTGTATTTGTTCAGGGGTGAGTTTAAAACACACCGGTGGTGCCCACTGCTCTAGACATCTGCCCATGCTGTCCCACACACCCAGCCACTCACAGCTATCCATCCCCGGGGCAGGTCTCTGCAGGATGTTCTTAACGACTTGCTTAACCCTAAACAAAACCCAGAACCCGTTCAGCAGGCAGAACAAAAGGAGAGTGCTGCCCTGAGCATCCCACGGGTACTCGAAATTCTCAAAAGCAGTTAGGACCAGCCTGAGGAAGAGAGGAGGGGCGAAAGAGTGGGGGAAGGTATCCCCTTCGGCTTTCGCCACAGACTGGGTTTGATTATTAACAAAATCTAAGACATAGGATCCGAGGTACGGAAATGACCGCAGTGCCGCATGCAAATACAAGACTAATTTCATGCACAGTGATGTTATCATATCATAAGTCGATATCGTAAGGTAGAGCAAAATCATCATCCTGATCTTTTTCCCAGCGATGATGAACAGCATGGCAGTAAACACATACAGCAAGTAAGGATTTACGTAGCACAGATATTTGATCAAAGTCAGAAACATTTTTACCGGCGACTTTAACTAGCACAGAAAATGCGTATAATAAATTTTAACAAAATCTATGAAAGCAGTTTTAACACCCGCTGCTCAGCCCTGCCGTTATCCCCGCTCCACGTCTGGGCGCCAATTTAATGTTTTGGTTTCGGCTGCCGCCGGCAACAAAAGCGCCACGCGGCCGCCCCTCCCCCCGCCGGCGTGCGGAGGAGAATGGAAAGAAAGAGGCAGAAACTGGTGGGTCGGGATAAGGGCAGTTTAACAGAACAGCAAACAGAGGGAAAAACAGGAACAACAACGATACAAATAAGGAGAAAACACAGCCACGAACCGTACAACAGCCGCTCTCCCGAAACCGGACCGGCGCTGCGCCCGCCCAAGCCGCGAGTGCGTTCCCGCCGCGCCGCCCCCCCCCCCACCGGAACCCAGCATGACGTCACATGGTATGGAATACCCAGCTCTGTTTGGCCAGGTGGGGTCAGCCCCCACCCCCCGGCTGTGCCCCTTCCTGGAGTCTGGTGAAAATTAACCCTGTTCTGGCCAAACCCAGGACAGGCAGAGAGGAACATGATGAGGTTCAACAAGGGCAAGTGCAGGGTCCTGCACCTGGGGAGGAACAACCCTATGCATCAGTACAGGCTTGGGGTGGACATGCTGGAGAGCAGCTCTGTGGAGAGGGATCTGGGCGTCCTGGTGGACAACAGGTTAACTATGAGCCAGCAGTGTGCCCTGGCTGTCAAGAAGGCCAATGGCATCCTGGGGTGCATCAAGAAGAGTGTGGACAACAGGTCGAGGGAGGTTCTCCTTCCACTCAACACTGCCCTGGTGAGGCCTCATCTGGAGTACTGTGTCCAGTTCTGGTCTCCCCACTTCAAGAAAGATGAAGAGCTACTGGAGAGAGTCCAGTGGAGGGCTACGAGGATGATGAGGGGACTGGAACATCTCTCCTACGAGGGGAGGCTGAGGGAGCTGGGCTTGTTCAGCCTGAAGAAGAGAAGGCTGAGAGGGGACCTAATATATACTTACAAATATCTGAAGGGTGGGTGTCAGGAGGATGGGGCCAGACTCTTTTCAGTAGTGCCCAGCGACAGGACAAGGGGCAATGGGCACAAACTGAGGCACAGGAAGTTCCGTCTGAACATGAGGAAGAGCTTCTTCCCTCTGAGGGTGACGGAGCACTGGAACAGGCTGCCCAGGGAGGTTGTGGAGTCTCCTTCTCTGGAGATATTCAAGACCCGCCGGGACAAGGTCCTCTACAGCCTACTGTAGGTGACCCTGCTTCAGCAGGAAAGTTGGACTGGATGACCCACAGAGGTCCCTTCCAACCCCTACCGTTCTGTGATTCTGTGAAGGTCTTGTTTATCAGTTAAATGTTCATCACCATTTTCCATCTCATTTCTTCATTTTTAATTTAGACCCTAACAGAAAGTGTTATACTTTTGAGACTAAGGCTGAAATGCAGAAATCTACAATAAAGCATGGGACAGCTAGAGGGAGGACCCATGACTGCAGACAAAGCAAGTGCTGACAATATGGCCTTGAGTGTACTGTCTGTATTGTGTTATGGTTTGACTGCATGGTACAAAGCAGTATCACTGTCTATATTCACAGACTGCCTGTACAGCAGGATATTTTCGTTTCCTAACTAACAAATATTAGTGCAAGGAGCTTCCTGCAAAATAAACCTGAACTTTTAAGGAATGCAAAGCGGTAATTTTTTCCCATATTAACCAATGACACCTTTTACATTAAGATTACTCTGACAGTTTTAAATTGCATTTTCCTTTACTTGTGACCTACAGAAATATCTTCTAAGGGCAGAGTTCACCATTTATTTGTTTTCTTTATAAAAAAAATTGTTTGGCTACATTGGTACGTCAGGTCTTCAAATACAAACATAAATATTTCTCTCTATTTAGGCAAATCTTAATATACTCTTGTTCATGTAAATAAAGAATGGCATAAATTTACACTTTTAAGTTCTCATTCACAATTGGCTGCTTGCGCTGATTGAAAGAAAGGACAAGTAAACAAGTAATAAGTATTTTAAAACTGTTTCATGAGTGCTTCAAAGCAGTATTGGCTAATGCCGTAAATTATTATACAATTTGGTTGCTAATGTTTGTAGACAAAGCTTTCCTTGTAGAAACAATCCAATGCCAGATACTTGACTTCACATCCTGTTGAGAGATTTCAAGAGGATTTTGCAAAATAGAACGTAATTTAGAATACCAGATACAAGTGTAGGGGCTACTATAGATGCAGAAAGAAAGTATCCTTGGGATTAGTTCTTTCATATGTTTGAATAATTTTAAATACAGGAATTATACAATTAATTCAAAGCCCAGCAGCTACGTTAGGCATATCTACCCTAATGGCAGTACACAACAATTATTGTAAATATTTTAAATTATTGGGGTATGTGTTGCTTCATTCTGGCTTCATTTGTCAATTTGAGTGCTAGATAAACCATTGTGTATTAAAAGAAGCAAAAAAATCTGATCTGCAATTTTGGTTAAAGTTCAAACTACCAAATTCTGTCAATGTCTTCCCCAAAGTAAGACTGCATACAGTGAAAACCCTCTGCTGTGGCCAGCTCCAGTGCCTTTTGTGACACTGTCTTCCACGTTAGTGGGAAGTGCATTTATTCCATCTCTTAATTCAGTTATTGCATCTCTTAATTCAGTCTTGTATTGCTGCTTATTGAATTGCAAAAGGCTGTTTTAGACTTCCTTCTTTTCCCCTTCCTCAGGATCAGTACTCTACCTAAGAGGAGTGCTTGCATGCTCCAGGAAACCTTAGAATTGTTGTGGGGTAAAAGACTGATGACCTGAAATACTAGAAATGTCAGGGAAGTGCAAATGAAATTAAATTCTGCCTGTTTCTATCCTCTAAAAAAACTGAAGATAAATTAGGTGAGGTTATTAATACCGTTAAAACAGGGTCTCTTTTCCTAATTAAGGTATCTTAGACAGTATCTAGGATACAGCTGTGAGATTTTAGACTCCTTCATTACATGTGATACACTACTACATCAGTGGAAGAGTTAAATTACCTGAAGCTTTGTTGTTTCCTATTTTTTCCTACATTTAGACTATTAACATATCAAGGGAGATCTGGCTAGGGAGAGCTGATGGCTGAAGCTGGTAGGGAATGGGCTTTGCCTCAGCTGCCAGAACATCAGATAGTTGTCAGGTTTTTGTTTTCTCCTTTAGGGACTTATTTAATAAAACCGCATTGACAGTGGGTGGTCTAGTATCTTGTAAAATGTGCTGCATTTTGGTATGGTGTAAAAGGGAGTTGTAATGAATCAAACTTAATTGCATTTCCTTTTGTGTCAGCCACAACAGGATTTTTTTAGGGAGGAAAGTAATGGCATTTTTCCCCTTCGCGACCTCTTCTTCACCCAAAAAACCTCTTTATTCCAAAATATCTTCAGGCATTGACTACACATGTTACCACTGTTCTAGTAAGAAGAGGCTAGTTTAGTTACAGGAGGCCTCAAACTAACAGGAAGATAGTCCAGGACTAGGAGACATTATCAAAATGGCTTCTGTTGAACCTTGTAGTCAACCTGGATTTTGAATGGTGTGGTGTGGCTCTAATTCAATACAGACAAGGGTACAAAGCAAATTAGGTGGATTGTTTAGAGCAAAACTAACTGAAAGGCAACATTTCCATTAAGTTTATCACAATGCTTTCTTTCTGCGATGGGTTTTCAAGCAACTGTTAACAGCCACTGTGAGGTTAAAATAGCTCATCATTTTATCAAGATTATTGAGGGTATGACTGAAGACATAATAGTCTGGTGGAGCTTTTTGTCACAATTTAATGGTATATTGATCTTGCAAGTGAACAATCATGACCTTCAACTGCTTACGGATGCTTTCAAGGGGAAAAGGCTTAAGGAGGCTATTCCTGGGGAACTGGGTATGGTGCGCCATGACGCATCTGTATGGGTGTAAGGAGGCCATCCTGAACAGCATGGCAACTTGAGAAATGCTTCCCTAAGTAATGACACGTATAAGGGACAGATCACGGAAGATTCATGACCAGCCGTTATTATCACAGGCAATCAATAAGGCAATCATGAGTATCGTTAGCAGACAGCATAGTCAAGTCTTTGGCTGTTTAACATCTATGTTTAGAGGTGTCTTTGCTCAGAGAGCAGCGAATGTCAAGGCAGGATTGCTAACTAATCAGGCAAACCTATGGAGTCACGTTTCAGTGGCATCACATAGATAGCAATTTGGAGGGAAGTGACTATGGCCCAGAATTACACCGAAGTCTTTTAGGTGCTGTGCTATCAACGCACTCTCTCAGTATGTGATTGGTAGATTTCTTCCTTCTGATTTTATTTCTTTTCCCCAGCTATTCTCAACACAAATTGAAAATAATGGTAGCCAGAAGAATCAGATAACCATTCAAAAGTTCAGAAAAGTCTCACAAATCCTACCTTGGAAAATAGTAGCCTCTCCTTTGACATGCTCAGTCCTTACGTACAGAGATTAGGAGTGTGGATCTTGACATAATGGCAAAGATATATATAAAAACAAAAGAATATCAAATCACATAACTACCTTAATTAATCTACATATATTTTGGGTGAATAAAAATGTATATCCAGAAAGGAACTCTGACTCTAGTTTCACATTTGTGAATTTTGCACATTATGGATGGAAAACCTATATTTTCTGTTGTCTGATAGTTTAATATGTCTTCAGCTGAAAAGAGTTTTCTGCCAAAGTAGAATGCTCCACTCATTTTCCTCTTAGTAAAATCTTGTAAATGCCTCTTGTCGTTCATTGCATTGCCTAACATTGCAGCATCCAGCATGCTGAGTGACAGGCTTACTGGAAAAGTACTCTCTTGTCTGTTTTGACAAAGGCACATGCTAGTAGGCATTTTGAGTCTGTCAAAAAAAGTTGGATATTTAATTATTGATATACTTAGACACTACAATCCTGTATCCTAATACAGTTGAAGTGATTTTTACCGTCAGCCTTGCCTTAAGTGAATTGCTCAATTGAGCAAGGAGCTGTAATGACCTTTAAAATCCCCCTGTATACTTTATTGACTAAAATGCACCGAAAACAAGGCGGTGCAGTAAACCATATTGAGTGTACTTTATATGGGGGGGAAGAAACAATTTGTCTCAAATCTAGTAAATAGCCAATAAAAATTCACCTTGCCTCTATATTGTCCTAGGAGAGGCAATCTCATTTACATTTATTAGAAGTAATGATGTAGTGTCCTGCAGATAATTAACACAATAAAATGCTGCTAATTTCACAATGTCATTATAAAATTTGCCAGTTTAAATTAGAAAGTGATTAACCCTCTGAGTGAGGCAATGACATTTCCATTCCCAGTCTGCGAATTAAATTTGCAAGATATTTTTTCACTTTGAAAGTTCATCTGTCTCTCCAGTGATGTTATCCTTTACTTTTCTACCCTCTCATTCTGTCCAGTGAGGAAATCAGTTGGCTAAAGAATCTAAATCCATTACTATTTCACACTGCTAAGCCAAGGTTTTACCACAGGCACAGAGCTGTTAAGTTACTAGAGGATAAAGTCTATCTTAAAAGAAAAAAGAGCTAATAATCCCTGATAAGCAGAGATCCACTGAGTAATGAACTTCTTGTTGGTGCATGTAAGAGAGGAAGGCTCTGGCATTAATGAGGTGTCTCCAGAAAGAGCTTCATTTCATGTAGTGACAGCAAATCCTTAATCTTTTGCCTGGACACTACTTTATTCATTTATTGTATGTATCTCTTCCACAACCTGCTTTAATTAACACATTAAAACAGAAATAAATTCATTAAAAGAATAGATTTATTGCACAGCAATTTAAATATTCTAGCTCAAGTGAAATCCTCTTAAAGAATGTTTAATGAAGGAACAAAATCAAAAAAGAATGCAAACTCAGGTTAATGATAGAAGTGTCCAACCCATTAAAACCACTATTAATTAAATAAATACATGAATGTACAAGGCTGCTAAAAACACAGTTGGTTAACCACACCCCCTAAAAAAATTCAAGATACAAGCATAAATTAGCAATGTACAAAGACTATACTTTAAAATGGAGGGAGTATTTCCAAGGAATCTAAGTTTAATTGGCAAATCCTGTTAACTAATAATGAGATTTGGGCTTAAACACTGCTAAAATTTAATTAGAAATAAAATCCTAAATAGTATCCTGTAGATTTACCATATGTTCCGTATGTTCAGGGTTATTCTTGTTACAAGGAAATACCTCCACTGGAAAACTCGTTTCAGCAGACAACGAAGGAAAAGATTAACACAGTACAATTCTCCGTATCAACTTTGACTTTCTGTTAGAGCATTCCCAAAATTACATCTATGCTTAGAGTGCAGTGACCATGTGTAGACTTTGACAAGGCCTATGATTACTGTTTCACCAATAGGTACCAAATTACTTCGATGCCTTTGCAGTATCTCATTGAATCCTGTTCTAGGTCAAGCCTGAGCTACCGTCAACACTCAGGGAGCAGAAACTCATCTTCGGTCGTGTAAGTCAGTGTGAAACAGCCCACTAGATTGAGGTGACAGCCGTCTACACTCCAGTGAAGAATGTGGGCCAGACTCAGAATCAGAAGGTTTGATTTTCCTGCAGAGGAATAGATACTATATGGCAGATTCAAAGTAAAGGTGATAATAATTTTTGTTATTGTCTAGATTTGTCTCTTCAAAAGATTTTTTTAAACAAAACAGTGATGAGGCATTTACTTAACGTAGCTACATAAAAAGTTGTTGTTCCTATACACAGTAGACATATAAAAATTTGGATTCTTAAATACATTTTATGTAAGTCAAATATAGACATTTCCCATTTAACTTCATGAAATAACAGTGCCTCACGGATTTAAAGAACTGGAGGAAAATGGTAGCTATTTCCCTGAACTATCTACAGATACCAAATCCAGGCCTTATGAATTCCTGTGCTCCAACAAATTCACTCATGGAACCAGCTGCAGCTGCAGTAACTGCAATAGAACAGAAGTCCTGAAACCGGAGAGGAGACCAGGTTCAGGTAGTCCGGAGGAAAATTTGAATACCACACACAAAGGGGCTCAGTGACTAATTCTGGTTTGCCATGAAAAAGATGCCAGTGCAGAGACTCCTTTTTAAGGAAGCATCTCAACCACTCTGACAGTTTCAGGTCAGCAACCTCTCTACAGAAGACACCTGACCAGCTTGCATTTAGGGGACAGGCAGGTTCAGAAAAGGAACTAGGCCACCTGGCCCTCTTGACTGGGAACAGTCCTCAACTTCTTTCAGCTGTAGATTTTGCGTAGCTAACCTCTTTCCTTTCTACACCAAGCCATTTTTTCCTCCCCAGAGAAACACAGGTCTGACCTTGTCCTACACAAAGCCCGTTCCTCAGTTTGTGATCACGCCTTTCTGACATCTGCACTAGATTTACTTACAGACCAGGGGTGGCTGCTCTCCTGGCCCACCCTGGCAGCTCGTTTCCTCGGGTAAGACTTAGTCCCACCTCTGCATTGGCCCAAGACTACCTCTGTAGAGGAAGGAATTCTCCTACAGCAATTCTTCAGCCCAACCACTTCACTGTTCATGTAAAGATAGATTTATCGAAAAAAACACTTTATACTTCCCTAAATTTCTTAGGCAGAAAAAAAAAATCTGCTGTTGTTTGTTTTGTTTTATTTTAACTTATGAAATACCTGTTTTAATATTGCAAATTAAAACACAAGTTTGAATGCCATCATATACAAAAGAAGGGGGGGGGGGGACAGTAAAAATAAACTTTCCACATAATTATCAAGTGTATGAAAGACAGATGTTAAAGCAGAGAACCGACAGCAGCTGCTAAGGTAGATCTGAATGAGTATTCAAGAGCACTATGAATGTAAGTGATACAAAATTTTTCTTCACAAATATTATTGCCATTAATCTTTCTAAAAAACCTGATAATATTTGTTTCTTCTTCATGTACGAATGTTTTCATATTATTGCACAAAGCTTATGGGTAACACCTGTGCATTTACCATTGCAAAACAGTTTGTATTACATTTGTCTTTGCATATTCATGCCTTCCCAAAACACTCATTTTTCGGGGACTGCAATTTTTTACATTTTTTATCTCTGCCTGAAAGTAAGTACTTTTTAAAGCCCCCTAAAGCTATTTTTTAGTTGAATGTGGTTGAAAAATAATAATTCACTCCCTCATTTAAAACCATGACTGCTTTCTTTTTTAATATGGAGCAAAAATACACAGGTTTGATGCCTGAAGTCTGAAACCTGACATTTGCCTGGAGAATGAAACTGTACATTCTCTTGCTATAGCAAACAATAACTGTGAAACACCTGACATGAGACCAACTGATATCACTGAGACAAGTGGATGAGCATTTGGGTCCTTGAGATCCTGCACTGGAGTGGAGAAGAAGCAGCAAAATCCCCAGTGAAATTCTCCAGCTCTGCGTAGGTTCAGAGTGAGCTGCAGCTACCCAAAATTTGCTAAGGCCGTAGTCTGACAAATAATGCAAGTCATCACTACTGCTGAAAGAAGTAGCCTAAAATGCTCTCTTTTCTTGGCCACTTCTCCCTGTCTCACTGGATAGCAAGCCAGATCACTGGTTGAAAAATAATGATTTGTTATTACTAGATTAATTTTCTGCTCACATTCAGGGGAAGAGAAAGTAGCCACGGTGAGGAGGAAGATGGGATTTCAGAGACAGCATCAACGTAGTTCGATCAATGCATTCATGAAGTTACAACTTGATTTCAGTAGACCACTTATCCATGAAATGCATATTGAAGAAACTGCATTTGGTATTTTTAAACTATTTAAAGCAGTCTGAACTTTGTTATTTCAGCTAGGGCTGTCCTGCATGCAGCTGTAATTTTGACTGATGTCTTTTAATTTATATTCTTTCACCCATACAATGGTTTTTAAACTTCTCTTTCTCACCAAAAATCTTTTGCTTCCTGAGTTCAGGAAGAACTCTGTTCCGAGTTTTGCTATGAAGCCTTAAAAATGGATAAATATGAGTAATCTTAAAATGTATTATCAGTTAAAAATGTCTAAAAAGTCTGATCAAGACTTTAAAACCTGGATACCAGACAACAAGACTCCAAAACCTTAGTTTGGGCACCTCGGTAGTTGCTTTCATATTTGAAAGTGCTATTCAGCAGCTCCTCGAGAAATCACGGGGAAAATGGATGGTGCAGACCTATTTCTGGATGCATATTATTTGTTGGTTTTGTCATACAGAGGTTTTATGGATCGAGTGTAATGTGTATGGAGATTTCATAAGGTATACTTTTACTCTTTTGTAAAAGGATCTAAAGCCTGAGAAAATGAAATTTTATATTTTACAGTGAAACTGTAAAATAAGAAAAACTGTTTTTGATAGAAGTAGTGTAAAACTCCAATTATTGGATGCAATATATAAAGAATTAGAATTTCGGTCTCACTTCAGTTCATGTGTCTATAAAGCTTATATAGTCAGGCTCTCTTTTTGTACTTTAATGTTTCAGCTTCTGTCTGCAGATGCTAAAATTAAACAAAATTGCTCGGATAACACCTCAGACACAATACCATGGATTTTCTGGGCAGGACTATCATCAGATAATAAGGTTTGGCTGTTATAATTTAGAAATACTCGTGCCAGCTACCAAAATTAGATGGAATGTTGGTTATTCATTCTCAGGAAGGAGTGCACATGAGCTAAGTGATATCACTGGTGTTCAATTCAGAGTGCCTTAAGGCAAAACTTTGCATCTGGGTTCCATACAAACTAGAGTCTGCTATGGGGCTGGGGCTATCCCATCATTTTCTAAAACACACATTTCGCCTATACCTTCATCCCATTGCTTATTCACCTGCCCTGTGGGCAACTTGTGAACACACCAGTAAGCTGTACAAAAAGGTACAACCTCCCCTTGTGTCAGCCTTTGCCTTAGAACTGTTGTCCAGGGAAATTTTCTTCTCCTGTTAAGGGCAAAATTGATGAGATGTCAGCTGTGAGGATCTCCTGTCTTGTACATGTCTGATGTGGTAAGGAGAACCACTAAGGAAATAGTAGAATTGGTATCTGCCCTCCTTGTCCCCTGAGGCCCTGCAGGGTAAAATGGCCTTTGCTTCTCTCCTCCCATTGGCTCTATATGCTGTAGGTTACAACTGAAGCATAGCCCAGTCTTTCCATCGCATTGCTCTGGCAAGAAAGACTATGCAGTCTTCCACGATCAGGACTGACTATTGCAGGATATGAAGCAGGGACCGGCAGAGCTCACCATGAGCCGCTCACCTTCTGCACCAGGATGTCACCTCCTTGCACTGCCTTATTCGGGGTAGCTGACAAGGGTCAGACTGTGTGCTTATCTTCCCCTGTAGTTCCTGCGGACATTAAGGATATCCTCTGCTCTGGACTGCCAGTTTCCTGGTGACCTTACCAAATGCTGTGCCTGCTTCTGTCACAGGAGATGTCTTCTGTCCTCCCACTTGTATGTGTCTTTCTACAGCACTGTTTATAACATAGAATTGGAGGGCAGGAGGCTGTCAGGACAGCCACTGAGTAGTTTCACAAAACAGAATGAAAACTGAAATTGTTTTCAGATTGTCACCTTTTTGGGTAAGTATGCTGCTGTCTAACTACTGGCAGATAAACAAAAGAATAGTATCTTAAGAACTATAAATAAAGCTCTTTTCACCACTTCTAAGTCAATTCAAAATAAAATATTATATGAATTTACAAAAAAAGTCTTTGTCTATTAAAGCTTCAGTCCTATCTTTTTTCTGAGATTTCTTAAACACTCGGAGCTTTTTTGCAAATGAAGGTGCAAGCGAACTTAGGCAGCCACATGCCCCCACAAAGTGGTAGTTTACATCTGTATTTCACCCAGCCATGCTCACTTCCCTATGAGGAAATAAGTACACTTATCCTCATTTTAATAGAAAAAGGGTTTAGTGCAGAAATAAATGAAAGCTATAATCCAAGGTTGGCTTTAATGTGTAAAATGGAATTTAGATAAAATTTAGGTATCCAAGAATCAGTGCCTTAAATCTTACCTCCTATCTGCAAATGTCTACAGGTGTTCAAGACACTTCCGTAGAGAAATTTCCAAATGTCCTTCAGCATATACTTGGAATTGCTTTTGCCATGGACTTCAGGACAATTTCTCCACCCCAAAGTTTGTTCAGAATTTTCAAACTAAGCGTTCTTCAAAAAGAATGTTCTCAGAAAAGCCTCATTCAATAGGTAGCTTTTTCAGTATTCTTCTTTTGCTTCTAAAATAGTGACTTCAGGAATACTGCTGTAGCTACTGTCTTGTTAAACAGTACCTACAGGTAAACAAGGTGATATTACGCACCTGTAGAAAAGCATACTTAGATTTAGGATGAGGATAAGTTCAGTCAGATGACTTGATTTTTGAAATGCCTCCTCTTCTTGAAAGGATTCAAATATCTCTACTATTGACAAGGCTGACACAATTATCATGATGCCCTTCACACATGTACAGTTGTGGACATTATGGCATTTGGGGGAAAAAGAAAAAGACATTTTACTTAGGCAGAAGAGAATAATCACAGCTCTGCAACCTGGGAAATCTTTTCCTCTTAAAGAGAAGTCTGCATAAATATTTTGAAACGAGCGGAGGTATATCTACACTATATCATCACATTGTGAACTCAACCTTTAATGACTTAATTCTGATTTGTTTCCAGGTAAGACATTAAACCGTCAGATACAGCATAATTGCTGCAAAGCTGTTAAATGAACACAGGAGGAATACTTCCTTTTGACACAGATAGCTCTTTGCAGCAGTTCATGAAGATCTCACATTTTCTGCTTTGTTCATTGAAGTTGGTCTTCTCATTTTGTAAAGAACATGATGACACTTGGCAAACATCCATGAAAAGTGTTAGGGGTAACTTTTCTAATATATTATTCCTTAATGCTAATGAAAATATCATTCATCTATGTTGTGAACTGTACCTTATAATTAGTTAAGAAGACCTCAGCAGTGCGTGCTGAAGCAGGTGAACCCATAGCAAAAACCTTTGGCTTTTTACTTGCTTTGCCTACTCCATTATGGGAAGAAATAAAATGCTTATACCGAAGTCAGTAAATACTGCATGCCAGTCCCTTCATTAGTGATTTCTAAAGGGTTTGTTCGCTGTGTCTTTCCTCTTTTCTTACATTTACTAACAAAGGAGTAAAATGTAGACTCTGAAATACCATAGCTATTATTTTCCTGCCATTGCCAATGAGATTTTTATATTAAAATGGTGGAGACTGGTAACTGTGGATCTAATACTGTCAAAAAATCCAGTTAAGCAGCCAGCACAAACTGGGGGTGCTCAGCAATACTTACAAAAGCACACAGTGCTTTCTGTATTTGGACACCAATGTCAGCTTTCATAAAGACAGCTAACTTAAATACTGCAATATATTAGTTTCCTATCTTAGCAAATTCCATTCCTCCATAACCATGATGCCTCATGTTGTTGTGATGTTTGTTGCTTCCCAGTCTGAGAAATTTAGGGTCCAAATAGATCTCAGAATTCATGTGTGATTTCACAGTATATCATTCTGTTCAGTTTCTATTACTCTAAATAGGCACCAAACCTGTGAACAGAGAATGAGACAGTGAATAGCAGGTACTTTGCTGCTACCTCATGTATCAGCTGGCATGAACTGCCAGTCTATGATGTGTCACCACAATTCTACTTTTTGTCATCACCAGAAGACAAGCACTTCTTGTGTCTTTTTCTAAATTCATAGCATGCATTCCATGTCTTGAACACCTAGGCTCATCTTTTAATTACTCTAACATTAAAATTAAACTTGACTTTAAGCTCAGTTACAAGAGAGCTAACATTTGTAAATTTCTTGCAGAGTATTTAAAGCAGTACAGTTTGTTTGAAAATAAAGAGGGTTCTGTAGGGACTAAAATGAATTAGCTAAACAGGAAATTATGTGTTAGTTATCACAAAGGCATTTACCAGTAGTTCAGTACTTCATTTAAATGTAAAATCATACTGGATTTATTGATTTTGTATCAATATATTAGACATTTCATTTCTTCAGGAAGGTAAGAGTTTGTTCCAAAGGACTTCTCATTTGAATAAACAAAATATTGGTGGTAGGTGACATGTTGCAAAGAAGTTTTGACTGGCCTGTGAAGTCAAGCATCCACTTCTAGTTCACCTGTGCTTTATCTTTTATTTTGTTAATACTTTATGCTTCTTTTTTTCCTTGATGACTGTATAAGGTGTGAGTGTAAAGGTGTTATTATTCTTATTAGCATTTTGAAAGAAAGAAATTTTAAAAGAGGCTGGAAGAAGAGATGGCTTTTAAGGTGCACAGTGCTATAAAACTCTTGAGCAAGCACTTCACTTTAGAGATCATTGTGTTTAGTAAATAGGACCATTCACAGGTCAGTTTTCTGTGCTTTGCTCAATCAGGGTTAAAGCTTTAATTCTGTTAAATAGCATTTGTGCATTGGGTTGTTACAAAAAAAGAAAACTAATAAATTTGTATTCTTATGAAAATGTATCTTAGCCTCCTAAACATATTCTAAGAATGGGAAATACAGAAGCATAGACTATTAAGTAGCAATATATAATACAGCTAGATTATATCTGAAGTACATAGCACAAATTAGAAGAAACACTGACATCTGAATATAACACGTGCCACCCGCTGTGAATAACAGTGGATTAAGTATTAGCTTCAGAGCCCACAAAGCTAAGAGTTTACAGCTTGTGGGCTCCTGAATGCTACTCTTCACTTTTATGTTTGCTCACCTGTTAATTTCAAATTAGTCAGAACCTGCCCAGCCACAGAATCATTACTGAAGACCTCATTTTGCTCAGGGGAAGTCAATATATTTTTGCTATTACTTCAGTCACTGCATGTTCAAAACCTTAAACTGTAGCAATTTTGAATATTCAGTTACGTATGGGAGCATTTTTACTAAAGAACAAGAAGGAATTTTTTAAGGATTAACATTATTCAGGCACTGCATACTATGGGGTCCATGAAGTCTGAACTAATTCTTGCTCTGATGAGCTCCTAAAGATGTCCACCTCTAAAGGCAAGCAGGTGTACAACATGGTGAGCATAGCAAAAGAGAAAGCGGGAAAATCAAAGCACAGGTTACTGTCTTCATGTCAGGTGTATTAGGGGAAGTGAAAATCTTTGTGAATGCAATGGTGTAGTAACAGACAATATCTCTTGAGCACACGCAGAGCCAGAGAGATGGGTTGAGAAAAACACACAGATAAAAAAGAAAGTCACTGAAACCTATTCCACACTCATAAAAGAGCAACACCTCCACCTGTAACCAATCACACTTTAGCAGCCAAGTGGCCAAAATCAGTAAAAAATTATAAGAAAAAAAGAAATAAAAAACCATACCAAACTAGAAATGAAATGAAACCCATGAATATGACTATCAGACAGTATTTTATAAGTGAGCTAGGAAAAAGAAGCGTTCACCTCCAGCATCTGGAAAAAAAAATAAAGCAGGAAGTGAATGGAATATATGAAGAGCTCACGAGCCTATGATAAGTCATGGGTTTCCATTTCGGCAGCTGGCATGAGATCCAGAGAAAGATTAGTGTTTGCTATTCAGCAAAAGGAATTTGTGAACCTGTCTCATTGCAGATGGATGAGATCATGAGGTCAGAGCTTTGCCTTCCTGAACTAAATGTCATACTCTTCAAACTTTTTCAAGATACCACCTTGTGTTGTTTAGCCCATTACCTGCAGTATTCTCTTCAGTTACCATTTTATCAGCAACGAAGGCTAGCACCTTAAATCAAAAGCAACAGAGAAAGAACAATTTCATTAATTCCTTGAATGCTTCTTCTACACAAAAACATGTTTCCTTAATATATGTTTCAAGAAATGGATTTGACAAGACAGCATTTGCTGCAAAGCTCAAATTGTCATGAAATTTACATTATAAAGGTTGACAATATGATCATTATATTTAAAACCTCTTGAACAAGATCCTTTTCGTACTGATGTCAATGACTTGAATTCAAGTAGTGTTATGGCCCATCCTGAAGTTCTGTAGGGGTATTTCCAAAGAAAATCAATCTCTTCTGATGTGATCTATTCTCTTGTGGCACTCCCAAAATTCATACTGCAGGAGTTAAGAGTAGGATTTCTTTTTACTTTACCGTATTTTTACAAAGGCCTTTTCATAAGCGTGAAGAAAATTAAACCAATGCCAATGATGGCCAGAAGTATTTATTTGCAAATACGTGATAGCGCTAGTATAAACTCTGCCATTTCTTCAGACACAGTCTTGGACTGGCCCGTGTGAATAAGAAAAGCATTTTGTCTACCTATGACATTGGCAGTTGTACAGAAATAAATGAACATTGAAACGATGACAAAACATGGAAAACTTACTCATTTTATATTTCCACAAAGTTTCCAGTTTTTCTCGGTTTAGTGTCTGTCTTGTAGTATTTGGTGATTTTCTTAAGATTTCAAGTCTGGAATCGTGAATTTATGAGAAGCTCCAATAGTATTTTGTTCTCTATTAAAAAAAAGAGGAAAGCAAAAGGGAGATACTAGCTCTCACAGCACATGGCTATTTTCAACTGTATGAGCTATCATTTCACAAAGAGTCAAAACCCAGAAGTCCATAACACCTGTTGGGTTTTTTTTCCCACATAAAGCATAAGGCACTTCTGGATCCATCCCATTATTTTTCCCATCCATGAATACATAATTGTTTGTAAGACTGGCTTTAAACTTAAAAATAGACCTGTGCTGTTCTGAGCTCAGTAGGTCTTTCTGTAACAAATAGCAAACTCTGAAAATAGCTATAGCAGAAATTTGTCCAAGCAAGAGCTGAAGACCAGTATAACAGAAGGTGTGTAGTTAGCATAACTTAATCAATCACTTTCTTCAAGATAACTATAATAACAAGAAACAACTGGTTTTCAAAGAATTAGAAACTTAGTGAAGATCTTCCATTAAATTCTAGTAGAGAAAACACATTCCTTAGCAAATCAGGAATGTTCAAAAAAAGGTGAAACCTTTTATGCGCCATCCAAAATTAAAAGAAAATATATGTTGAAAAGATTACTACTCTAAGTAAAGTCAGTCAAGCACCCTGAAATAATATAGATGAATATGACAAAATTATTAACACATACTAATATCTGGAAGTAATTAAAAGAGTGATATTAAAGGAGAAAAAAAACATCCAAACCAAAATGACAAAACCCCACACATCCTGACCTCCATTAACCATTGAACCAAATAAGCTGTTAATTACAAAAAGATGAATACCCCTGGAGATACCTGCACGCACAGACAGTCAATAGGATGTGACAACTTCCAACAAAAAGAAGAAACATTTGAGCTGAGCAGAGGATTATACATGAGGACTGGAGGATTACAAGACAAAACATTTCTGAATCTTGTAAACAGAAACTGCAGCATGCCAGCTGGGGAAAGTATGGTGTGAGAAATACAGTTGTAACGAATTAATCCCTATGAAAACAGTCAGATAAAAGTCCTCCACTATCTTGGACTAATTTTGCAGCCCATCTTGAGGGAAAAGATGGTGTTCTGCTGCTTTTGAGATGTGCAGTTTCAAAAGTCTGTTATCTAATCTTTGCTGTAACAATTAACCTCTTGCCACTGAATGTACCATTTCTCTATATCAGGACATTAGAGAAGCTGCTATGCAGATACATCTCACTTTTTGCTGAAGTTGTACCATAGTTTTGCTAGTCTTAACGCAATAATCCCCATTTTATTCTGACACAAAGCTTCCTGCAAGGATTTTGCCAATAAACACTTCTTTTATTTCTCATCATGGTATGCCTTGTGACATGTGATACCATCACGGTCAGTCCACTTGTATCTGCATTCCTTTTCCTTTGTTTTCCGATAAATATCTCTACAATTTGCTTTTTGAGACTTCTCCGAAGCCATATCAACCTCTTATAGCCACATACCTCAGCTGAGCTCAGTAACTCACATCCTGCTAATCAAGAGGTTCTCTGCAAGGTCTCCAAGGTCCAGGGTAGTCTGTTGTTATTCCTTCTTCTCTTTTTTTTTTTATAATTAAAAGGAGCTGTTCTGTTATTTTATCACTTCCAACTCCAGTACTATGGCAGTATACAGACATACTTCAAATATTAATGAAAATGTGAAATTAAAATTTTCCTTAATCAGTCTTATGTGAAAACTTGGGATGAATATTCAGATTCAATGCTTAAGACTGTTTGGATCTGTCCAGCAGAATCCCTTCCTACTGACAATCCATTCTCTGTCTCTTTGAGAAAGCAGAGAGGACTTTGAATGCCTTGTTATTCCAATTACCCAGGACCCAGAAATGGGGGATAGATGTACACCCATCATGATTAAGCTCATCAGCGTAATTCCCCAGATTTGAGTCTGCCAATGATAGAAGATTTTTAACTGAGAGTAATTTGTTGTGCTTTTGATTGTTTGGATATTGCGTAATGAAGTATAATCTGTTTCTTAGGAGCCAAACAAGAAGAGGGTCGGTTGCTATAGAATTCCCCATTCTGCCTCATCAATTCCTCATTTCCCAAAGAAGAAGACCCACCACAGTATTTATTATCAATCTATGAATTTATGCCTTTGCTTTAATTCTTGTTTTAGCCTGAAAATTCATGTGTACTTACAGCAGGCATCATGTCATTCTTTAGGATTCCACATTTTTCAATTGTAGTCTCTGTCCTCCTGTCTTGTTGCCCTCCTCTAATAACTTCTATACCCTTCTGTCAAATATAATTGAAACTGGTCAACACAATTGAGTCTCCAGGCACTTAAGTTTCTACAGGTGTCATGAAATTTGGCATCTGGATGGAGAGAGAGATCCTGTCATCTCCTGAGGGAATGGATGAAGCATAGGCAAAATTTTTCTCTTTTGATTTTCCAGCCAGCCAGCACACACACATCCTAAACAGCCACAGTAGGTGCTGCCTTTGCCAAGCTCTGGATTTAGACTCTTCACAGAAACTTGGTAGGAATTTAACTTACCTTAGCCAAGACATCAGTAATCACCTCCTACCTCTCAATTTCCCTGAGTACCACGGAGCTGGTTCGCTCAGAGACACAGATGCACGATGTTGCCAAGGAGCTGACAAAAAGACTTGGTCGTCTCTGAAAATCAGAAAAGGCAGGCACCCAGATTCTCCAGTGTGCAAAATACCCGTACCCCTCTCCTCCCACCTAACAAAGAGGTGAGGACACACCTTGTATTGACCTCATGTGACCAACTCCCCTGTTTAAACTTCTTAAGAACCATGTGCCCCATTCCATTTGCAAAGGCTAAAAACTGCTGATCATTTGTTCTGTGGTCTCTTGTCTTTCTTTCATGCATGGTCTCCACTTCTTAGTAGAAAAACACCCCTGCTTTTTTATCGCACTTCAAATTTGGAAACCACTACTAGCCGCATTAAACTGAGTTAAGCCACACATCATTTGTCTCGCACACTGAACGCTGATTTACTAGAGCCTGACCTGCTGTGTTTATTTAAAAGTTCTTGTAATGATCAACCTGAATTTTGCTCCTGCCTCCCAATACATCTAAAAAATCATTAGCTGATGGTTCGCTAAACATGTGACTTGTTTCAACACTTCTTTCAGCACACTTTATATTTAATGTACTGCTTTTAGAAGTGTATTTTTCCTACACTGTTCTATACACGATGAGGTCAGGTCAATGAACAGATGAAGCCTCTTTTTTTTTTCCCCCCTGAGTCAGTAATACTGAATGTATTGTTTGTGAAAGGTTTAGAGCCGATAGCAGAAATAGAGGTAACACTAATCTGGCCTTTTGCTGTCAGAGCAACTTGATTCTGAATTCATTGCGTGGGGGTGAGACCACCATCTCCTGGGTAATAAGTCAATCCTATCTTTCTGTTCATTGAGCCCATAGACTTCCTTCGCCACTTTAATTCCACTTGAACTATAATAACCTCCTGGTTGGCAGCTGCTATTGATAAATCACAAGAGAAACTGGCAAATCGACATTGGAGGTGGACAAGCAAGTGTGAATAACAGAAAAAATTCATATGAAGTGTGATCAATAACTAACGTTGTTGGGAAAAAGACCCAAAAAGCATTGCTTTTTTCCCAACTTCAGTCAGATAAGGACATTCTAAAAGCAGTGAGGCTGCTTAAATAACGTTACTATTTTACCTCAGGCAGAATTTTTCAATCAACTGTCAGTTAATTAAATATGAAACAACCCAAATTACATTAACCAATCCCTGCTTTCACTCAAATTTACAGACATCTTCATAATACTTTGTTCTTCTGCCTCTTTGTGGAGTTTTGTGCTTCACTAGTTGAGCAGCTCTCAGGAACCTGCTCTGGAGGATAACTGCTCTGTTCAGTGAGTTCCTGAATTATAATAGTCACACTGCCAGGAATGAAACCATTGATGGTTACTTATTTATTGGAGGAAAAATGAAACTTGCAACTTGTCCACAACTGGAACACATAACTATCTATGAGCATTACAAGCCGTCCTCACTGTCACTTCATTTTAAGTGTCCCACTGCATTCTATACGCTGTGTCTTTTCCCCAGTGGTCCTGATTTTGAAAAACTCGCAGGTCTGTATAACTTCGTTTATGCAAACAATCTAACTGAAACCAGAAGGACTATATGCAGGTAATGAAAATACACATGGTTTGTATGCCCTTGAGAGACAAAGGACTTTATGATCTCTTCAGGGGTGAATTTCACCTTGTAAAATGCTCCTGGCTTTCATAACTCCAGGATTTCACGAAGCTGGGTAAGGAACTTGTTTACAATTGATAAAGTTCATCAGAATTTGGCAATTGCTTCTGTGAAATGTATTCCTTATGATAACAACAAAAAACTAAAAACTGTGCTTAAAAAATAAAAGAACCTTGAATTATTATTAGAAAAGCAAAACAGATTAGCTGGTTGATATTTTTTATTTAAATTTAAATTTAAATTTAAGATGGATGTTTCTCCTAGTGAAAAGGTACATACAATTCATTAGAAAGAAAATTATTTGAGTTCTTGTTTTCTTTTTTTCTTTAGCACACCTTGGAAAACAAATACTTTTTAAATACCTGCATTTGGTTTTGAAAAGAACATTTCCCACAATCTGTGCTGATTAACTTCCCCATTGCCATAAGCCATTATATTTACTAGTTGAAAATCTGCTGTGATAGTCAAGTGAACTACACAGTTCACTATGACTGTGCAGTTGTCAGTGTTCATTTTTACTCTGGCTTAACATCCTTCTTCAATCACTCTGAAAGTTTTGTACTTTGTACTTGCTAGCCATCTACATTTTTTTCTTTTTTTTTTTTCCCTTCCTTTCTTTTCCAGTAAAGGGTATGGGAAATTCTGGTCATGACAATTTAATGGATTCTCAGGTGTAACAGCCCACACAATGATCGTAGCACTGGTTTAACACAGGCGATTACGGTTTCAATCCCTGCCCCATCCCAGCTTTTATGGGAGTGTTTGAAAAAGTTCAGCTGCAGCTCTGTGCCTGCATTTGTCATGCATTAAAGGAATAAAATGTTTGGGTTTTACCTCCCTCGATCTCATAGGTAACCATTTCATTCAGGAACACGAGATGCTGTCATGGAGGCCGCCTACATGCGGTAAATAGTGTCTCAGAGTGCTGCCTCGGTTGTGACAGGAAGAAGACTTGGCACTGGAGCCACATGGGACCAATGGCACATGGCATGGCACGACATGCCAGGGTAGCCCCTGGAGGTTAAAAATACAAAGCAGGTTGTATTGAGAAAAAAAGAAAAAGAGGAATGGAATAATTTCACTGCACTAAGAAAATGAGAACTACTTAATATGTTGGTGGGCATCCCTGGAATGGATTTTTAATCAACAACAGTTCTCATTTACTGGAAGAGTGAGCCTATGAATAGACTAATACTAAAGAGTGACATTATGGGCCATTCGTCTGCTTAAGTCATCTGAAAATTTCTGCCACCAGTGAAAGATTGTTATTGATTTTCAGGCTGTCTTTGTTAAATACCTGATACACTATACCACTCTCTTATTCCCTTCTCCCTCCGTTGTCACTGATATTAAAATGAAACCCACCTATTATCAAATCAATCATGCCTGATAAAACTACTCAGTGTAAGGTGATGTGCATCATGTTTACCCACTGGGACTGAAAGGTGGGATTTCAATCATTCAGGAAATATACATTTTATTTATTTATTTATTGCTTTTGGTAAGCTGAGAACTACTGCAGTAATTAATTACAGTTCTTTAACAGATGCTATATGAGGGAGGAGCAGTTGTATTGTGGTTGAGATGCTGAACTGAGGCTCAAGATTTGTCGTTTATGTTTCTGGTTTTGGCAAAGGCTTCCTGTGTAACCCAGGATAAATGATTCATCTCTCTGGACTACAGTTCTGGTAATAAAAAATTAGCTACAAATTTTCTGTAATTTAATAGCAAAAGACAAAACCACTTTTCTTAGGTAGGTGGCTATGCAGACAGATAAGGAATGAGGAAGTTGGAGAAGCCGTGGTTCAAGAGAGAGGCTTTGTCATAGAAAAGAAATAGAAAAATGTTCGTAAAGAATAGAGTTTTGCTAGTTTACAGTGAAGGAATACAAATTATAACTCACACATTTCCTGCTGTGAACACTGAAAATCACTGCATTGTCCAGTTCCTAGGTCTTGTTTCTCTTCTGCTGTCAAGAATACAGAAGTGCAGCATTTCTTCCAGCTATCCCCAGTCCCCTACAACACTGGATTGCTCCAGATAGTCTGAGCTTCAGACTAAAATCTACAAAGAAACATCCACTTCTCTTCTCTTCTCTTCTCTTCTCTTCTCTTCTCTTCTCTTCTCTTCTCTTCTCTTCTCTTCTCTTCTCTTCTCTTCTCTTCTCTTCTCTTCTCTTCTCTTCTCTTCTCTTCTCTTCTCTTCTCTTCTCTTCTCTTCTCTTCTCTTCTCTCTCTCTCTTCTCTCTTCTCTTCTCTTCTCTTCTCTTCTCTTCTCTTCTCTTCTCTTCTCTTCTCTTCTCTTCTCTTCTCTTCTCTTCTCTTCTCTTCTCTTCTCTTCTCTTCTCTTCTCTTCTTCGCTTCTTCTCTACTCTTCTTCTCTTCTCTTCTCCTATATCAATCAGTTTACACGTCAGGCAAGCTGTTTAAGAATATATGTTTGTTCTGATCTTTGGGGGGGGCAGAGAAAAAAAATCTTGCACTTCTTTTTAATTTATGTAGTTTATTTCTCTCCATCTCTTAGGTGTATTACAGTCATTGCAGTCAGTAATGTGGCTTCATACTGTTTTTCATCAGTCTATGATTCAACAAGTTTAATCTGAAGTGTATAACAGAACCAAAAACAACTCTACTGCCATAGTTCCTGGACATAAACTGTTACCAAAGTGAGCTTTTCCACTTCATAGTTTCATTTACAATCAACTAGAAGTGATTTCAGGTTCATATTGAACCGCTTTGGCAATCATCTGTACAGCTTTTGTGCTTATCCTGTGTGTTACAACCTCCCAATTATAATGCCCACCCTTGATTGTCTTGACTTCGTTAAACTTAGAGGTCCACCTGCAGCATCCTTAGAGCACCACAGTCACATCATACACAGTGCATGGGTCCTCTAAGCTTTATAGCCTATATTACCTATCAAATTTCTTGCCATGGTCTACACTCTCATGTGTTTATGCTGCATGTGCCTCCTAAAAAACTTCAAAACAAACAGCATCTGCAGCTCTCTGAGTTACAGCATGGACACAACCAAGCTAGTCTATAACATCTAAGTCTGGAGAGAACTTAGAGATTATAAAAGCCCTCCACTTCAGTAATGCGCAAACTGAAACAGTTGACTTGGCAAGGAGTACATCAAGACAGGCAGAGAAAGGACCTCACAGGGTGTAAAATACAGTGGCAATGTCAGCATTAGGAATGGTAATTAAGATCCATAATAATTGGGGGATGTGTTTTTTCTCCTTTTTTGTCAGTAAACAAGACATGAGAAACTTACCTTTCATCTTTAGCAGTTTGAACCTAACTTGACTAGATTACAAATAATGAACGTTGTACTAAGTATACATACTTTCTCCTCTGTTCCGTTTTTTCTGTCTAGTACTTTGGGTCATGCGGTGGCTTTCAGAGCCTACCCATTGCCACCAGCCATTCTTTGCTGAGTCTGAAATAGTTTGCTTTCACTCGATAATAGGAAAAGAATTTTGCACTTGACAGCCAGAGTTTATTTTTACACTACAGAATAGATGTCGCTTCTCTGGGCTCAGTGCCTTGAGGGTGACTGGAGAACAGGAACTGATTCTGGAGTTAGACTTTGAGGAAGCAGGTGAGACGTGGCCTCCAGGCAAGCCTCGTGCAGAGGCAGGCACAGGAGACAGCTGTCCTCCTTGTCCTCCACTGGGTGCCGGCCAAGGCAGCTTTTATGATCGTCTCTTGGGACAAAAGCTATGGCTGCTGCATGACTGTTGGAATATGCATGGCAGTATCTTTGTGTACTTGGTAAGGACTCAGAAGAGGACATGATCTTTCCAGTTCTTATATGCGCTAACCCTGGTTAACAATATTTTCAAGTATCATTCTTAGTATTTGGGTGAATTTTATGAACTGAAACAGTCAAAGATAACCATCATGCAAACATGATCTTTTAACCTGGTGTAGTACAGTAGCGTCCAGAAGAGGGGAAGCAGGATCCAACAATCACCTAACGTCAGAAGGTTTCGAGTGAATGTATGCTTGGGAATATATGATCCAGGGCCAATATCTGTGTGTGTGCCCAGGGCTCGCAAGCCAGGAACAATCCCTAGGAATGATCTAACCTAGCACCTGAAGTACAGACAGTGGGATGGAAATCTCACACTGGGATTCTGACGAGCAATAAAATTCCAGATCATCAGTACTCTGCCATTTTGGATATAGTAAAACCTCAGAAAAAACACAGATGCAGAAAAAGGATCAGCGTTTGAACAGGTGCAAAAAGAAAGAAATCCTTCTTCCTGGGCCTTCCAATTTGGAAAGATCTAATTCTAACTAGGAAATAGCTTATAGGCAGAGGTAAGAAAAAGAAGAAAAAAATATGTATTTCATGAAGACCTATATTTACTCTAATGGACTTTAATTTCTCAGTCTGTTTATCATGTTTTAGTGTAAAAATCTTCAGAGTTTTAATACAGTTCGGGTAATCTGTGGACTCCTGTCCCAGGAGAAGGCTTTCTACACTGTCTGAAAAATTAATAACCTGGAGAATCTAGCAGCAAACTTGTGTCCCCTTTATATGCCATTTTACAAAAAGGGCTAGCTGATAGTTGTTACTGATACCATAGGAAGATGTAGTACTTTAAATTTGTTAATATATTCTGCTGTTTTATGATACATGTCTTTCTCTAGTAAACCTGTAATCTCCTTTTGGCAGAAAACATGTCTGCAATATTTCAGTTGCATCAGATCTTTACTCTTCTTAAGTGTAGGCTTTTTGCAACTTATATTACACACATCCTGAAGTATTTCTATTAAACTGATCTTTTCAATAGACTTTTATATTGTCTACATTTGCTCTGACTCATCCTGAATTCTGTCATTAAAACTGGAAGTTATTTTCTCAGCAGCAGACCTTATAGACGTTAGTTTCTGTAGCTTCTGCAATGAACAAGTTGCCTCAGCTAGTTTTCTCCATCAGTAAAGTTACTTGAAGTCTAACAGCATAGAAAAGCAGTGCCTCTATAAAAAGACATAACTGGGTATAGTTTTATGGCCTTTGTTTTTCTTACCCTGCAATATTGTCTGACCAGTAGAAGCAGATATCCTCTTCTGTTAAATTATCTCTTTCTACTTGGATTCACCTAATTTTTCTTCCTACTTTTCTTACTGAAATGAAATACACATGAATTTGTCCTGGTCCCTCTGTCCAGTGTAGTGATTTGCCCATAGGTGTTTGGAATAATGTTTTTCAGCCTTTTATTGGATGGGCCATCTATGAGGCATTACCGGCTCCTAAATAATAGTTCACTTTGATTAGCTTGAGAGGGATGAAAGAGGTTGATACCTCCTACCACATAGGTGAGGTGTATGAAGTGAAGATGGCAGCTCCACTTGACTTGGCTCTCCCTAGGAAAAACTATGGCAGGACCGACAGTGCACCAGGATGCTGGGAAGAAGAATTTATTACTGATTGTAATTCAGGGTGTTTCATAGTGGACTGTGACCAAAAGGTTCTGTGGCAGGATTCAGTCTTTCTCGGATGACCTCTGAGACCAGAGCCCAAGATACTTACCGAAATGAATATGCTGGGTCCAGGGAGTCAATTATTCAAAAATACAGATTACCCAAGGAAGCAACAGAGAATTACTATTCTGAAGATTTTCAATACCAAGTCATTTATACTCTGCTTTTCCTGTGAACTTCGTAAAGCAGCTTGTTTACAGATTTTAACTCCTGGTTTTGATCTATTTCAAAACCATAACAGGGCTGCATTTTAAGCAGGCTACACCTGGAAGCATTGTAAGGCAAACGGAGAAACAGGTGGTGCACATGTTGTGTTTAAATAGCACCTATATGTTCACAGTGGTCTTCTGAAGAGTTTCACTCAGTAAGTGGGAAGTTAAGGTATGAATTCTTAATAAAGTTGGAATACATAAGTCAATAGGTTCAAGTCTTAAAATCATTTCCACTGTATATACTGTCTAGTCATGGTCTCCATGAGTCAAAAAGCTGTTAATTTTACACCTTTGCAAGAATCAGGCTGGTTGACAGGGGCAAAAATGTCTCTCACAATTTGATGGCTAAATCCTCTCTTCTGCAAGAACACTGATACAATATCCAGTACTTGAGAGTTTACTGTGCTAAATTACTAGGTGCTTAATAATACCTTTTCTTTTAGTACAGAAGTTCTGTACTATTATTATCAAAGTGTCTGTCACAGAGTTTCTTTCGGAGCGTGAGACATTGTCTGTAACAAAAGCAGTAAGAAAAACAACAACAATTCTATATTTCTCTACTCCAATTACCTCTGTAACAAAAAACCATAACTAGAGAACCTGGGATAACATCATTCATTGCTAATAGGAGCAAATATTTCAGTCCTTGGTAAGCACTTTTTCCCCTTTTAGTCTAGAAACAATAAAAAATAAAATATAAGCAAGCATTTGTGCACTTACTTCTTGGCTTTATATATTACCCCAGCAGCTTTTATTAGTAGAGGGATCCAGTGGCAGCATCAGAAGGGCCGTGGACACCATGGAGTTGTTCTGTTGTGGCAGGACTGGAGACAAATTGAGGAAGCAACCACAAATGAGAAGGGAAAGGGGTGAAATTTCTACCTAAGTGAAAGCAGCACCTTCTGTGTTTGTCAGATGCCATGTGCTGCTTTTCTTCCGGACAGGCATTCTGACTGATTTTTTTCTGCAATAGGGAAAACCATGAGATCAGAGCTATGCTGTTAATTTTTCTGGTTGCATCGTTCTGAATATATTTCTTAACCTTTCTTACCTCCTGTTACCTCACTTGTAGTGTTCAGATTTGCAAAGACTCTTCAGTCTGTTAATAATACTAGTTTTCTATATGAATCTTGATTTAACACTGATCAGAGAAAGCTTAGAGGGGAAAAAGACAGATTTTCAGGTGATGTAAATCAGTACAGCTCCACTGTTTTTGTGGTACAACTGCTGAGACTCTGGTACACAGAGCTCACAAAATACTATGGTTGTGAAAACAATGCTAAAACATGCATTTTGTTACGTTGCTCCTCCAGCAAAAATTGAAGGAGCTGCAGCTAAACTGGCCCTTCTTGCAACGCAGCATTTCCATCTTCTTCCCATGAAACACCAGTTACTCCATAGACCAGGTGTGCCTATGGGCACCTTTGTGAAGAGACCTCCCCACACATAGCCTACGCAGCTCCGACAGAAGCCTTTGACTGATAAACGAATACATAAATAAGCCTCTCCTTTTGAGAGAATTTCCTCCCTGAATATTTCTGTCTAGATATTACAAATGCATTGGGAAAACTAATCAGGGCATTAATTACATCAGCCCAGACAGCAGTATCCATACCTGTATTATCAAGCCATGATACATAAAACACAGCATCGCCCTTTCCATCTCCATGCAGAAAGTTGCTTTCCTGTGTAATGACAGGTTGAGAAGTACTCAGCTATTCTTTGAGTCAGTTGTAGAAACCAGCAGGATAAGACATTAACAAGCTTAAAAGGTATTACCTGTCTAGCCCTACCAGGAGGTTTATGCTGACTGTAGGGGTTTCACATATCTCTTGTACTTTCATGAGGGAATTAGTTAAAATTGCCATAGTGGAAAGTATTTGATTTAGATTAATCTCGCTTTCTCATGCAGTGGAGACTCATTACTCTGATTGGCTGTTCTACCCATACTGCCCTTAATGCTCTAACTATATACTCAGGAAAAAAGCCTTCAGTTCAAAGCTCTTGATGGATAAGTAAAATGGGTCATTATTATCTTTTCAAGAAACCTTTAAAAGACTTAGAAGAATAAACTGAAAAATACATGTAAGTGAGAGATATAGCTCCAGAATCCAGTCTGGGCATACGTCAAATTTTTGCTTCCTCAGATGACAAAATTTCTCATCCTGAGAGCAAAAGAGCGCTAAAAGATAATCTTCTAACCTAAGAAATAACCCTGAAAATCTTATGGTGCTGATAGGATTTGTCTCTTGTTTCTAGTATGACTGCACTGCACGAGGTGGGATGTCCAAGGAATGCTAGTCTACCAAAGCACAGGGTGTTTCCAAACTTTCAAACATTTTTAGTGTAGCTGTCCAGTTCTGCCTGTAGATACAAACTATGGGTCTTTCCAAGCATGAAATATTGATGGGAACATAAAGGAAAATGAGAACATCAGTACCAGAAGCCCTCTGCCATTGTATGGACAGGATACCCCCAGTCATTTTGTTTGGAAGCAGGTGACAATCAGCAGAGCTTCATGATGCTGGTACAAGAGTGAGTGCCCAGTTATGTTTTAATGTCTAACCTTTTAGCGATGCAGGCTGCTAAATCTATGGGATGCAATAAAACCAGTATCTGTTTTGGTCCTTTGGACTGCGTTTCGAGCTGAGAGTTCAATTGCCGTATAGGAACAGGCAGAAGAAAGGAATAGGTATTTCATGGTACTAAAGATTTTCAAGTGCTCTAAAACACTAGATGTTTATCCTTCTTTATGGCTCAGACACATTTAGAAGTCAAAAGGCATCCATTGGTCTTGCTGAGATGGTTTTTAACAACTATCAGGATTATTAACAGATCAGTGCAAGTTTGACATCACCAACCAATAATTCTTGCAACTGTATATTTAAAAGATCCCTGATGCTAATTTCTTAATGTCAGAATTACCTCCAATACAGTGATTCAGAGGCAGATGATCTGACAGAGGAAGCTACATTTTTAAAAGTGCTATCAGAGATAATGTGTGGAGTCTTGACCTGATTCAATTAGAGCTTTGCCCTTATGTTACCCAAGGGCATATTATCCAGCATTTATAAAGACATTGGCTTGGATAAATGAAAGAGAAAAAAGCACTATTGTTTACTCAGCAGGAGATGGGCTGTGGAAATGGTTAGATTACCTTCTCGTACAGACCACACAATCTTATAAACACGCATGTACACACACACACAAGAGACACAACACACACACACACACAGAGGCAAGCACATGCATGAAACCCTTCAAAATCTCAGAGAAATCCTGCCTGTTACTATAATTACATGTATTAAATACGGGAGACAAAGTTGGGTGATTTTGATTTTTCTTTTTTCTTTTTTTTCTGTGTGCAACAACCGGGCCCATTTTCGGTGGTTTATATACATGTAATTAGGAGTTTAATTTCCTCTGAGGCTAAATTAGCCCTATGATTTTATTTAATACAGAGGAAAATCCAGTGCCAGGGCTGAGGTTGCGGTGCCAGCCTCAGCTCCGCACTGCCCTCTGCTGCCGCCCGAGCACGTGTTCCGGCCAGCCAGCCTCCGGCACCGGGACCCCGCACCGCAGCGGTCCCCTCACCGCAGCCACCCCACACCGCAGCCACCCCTCACCGCAGTCGCCCTGCACTGCAGCCCCGGTGCATTGAAAATGGCTGGAGGAAAGGGCAAGGTTACATCGTAAGGCGTCAAGCCACATCTAATGGGGATTCCTCCCCTCCTTTTTTTACCCTCCAGCCACCAAAAATCTAAGAAGTACAATCCTATGCTGGGTTTGTTTTTTTTCAGCAGACTCCTAGATTATGCTCGTTATTGTATTAGCCTTGTAACAAACCTTTCACACAATTTAGTTCAGTTGTAGATTACATTGTGTGCCTGTACACAGTCCACGAAGCTCAAAAAAATAATGTTGCAGAAAGCAACATCCATCATGCCTGAAGCAATATGATTACTCACGATGTGCCTCATTTTGTAAAATCTAATTCAGGCATTATATCATATTTTACTTAAAAATGTCTTTTAATAGGGGGAAACAAATCCGCCCGTTGCAAGGGAGGGATGTCTTCTCTTGGGACACACTGTACTGACCACTAGTTTTTGTCAGAGAGGTTAATATTTCAGCTAAGAGACAGCCTGCTACTCTTACCTGAAAGGCCTGCTCTTCTGGATGTCTTACAAATCTTCCTCCAAAAGCACCCTTTGCATCTAATGATATTTATACAGCCCCTTGAATCTAAGTAGTCAAGAACGTGGAGCAGACCTTATATAATGACTATACATAAATGATAGTAATCCTGACTAACATCAATAGCAAAACCCAACAATTTTTTAAGAAATACTATAGGTGCCCACAGAATACAGAGAGTACTGTATTCTGAGAGATTACTTGCTTTGTTGCTGAGACACAGCCGCTTCTGGCGTGTAAGATGACACACAGAGCACAGCTATACAAAAACAAGTACACGGAAGCAAAAAACAAAAAAGACTAATAATCTTATCCAGTATAATTGCAGAGGGAATTTTAAAAGAAACAGAAGGTAATGAGCCTATTGGAATCTAGCCAGAAATAATAGCCCTTTGTTTCTGGTGTACTTAAGGAACTACAGCTGGCATCACATTGGCTAATAAGCACAGAAGTCTGGCAGGAAATGAGATCAATTAATTTGAAGAATTGTATTCTGACTAGCTAGAGATTCAGGACCAGACTGCATCTTCAGAACTGCACAGAGAGGGACCCTGTGGAAACACAGAGTTAGCTCCTGGCAAATAAAACAGCCAGCTCAGTGACATCTAGCACACACTTTCCTGCAGTGTTTCAATTGGGCTGGAGTCATGTGTAGGGACAGATAGACTCCATGAGGAACTGGGAACAGTAGTTCGCTTTTCAGCCTTGACCGGTTTCAGGCAGGTATCCAGGAAAAGGTAAATGTGAGAGCTCCTTCCTACATATGGAGAACTGAGAAAAAAAGGCACAAAGACATTACAGAAGAAAAACATCTTCATGAAGACGGCCCTCACCTTTTAACGATATATAAAGTATGAATCTGGCCAGCAGCACAAAGACGAATCCTGCCGGCTAGAAAGAAGACTTTACTCCAGAAAGTACATCTCACAGGCTTTCACTCCTTTTTTGGTTGTTATGGGAAAATCTGATAGGACCTTCATCAAGGCCAACTATAAATCAAATAGTTCTTTACAACTTTTTTAAAATTGCAAACCAATGACTGTTTCTGCTTCAAAGACTTGAAACAGCTGATCCAGAAAAATTCATCAACTGAAAGTCTAAAGAACTTCTTGTTTTCAAGTGCTGTTACTCAATTCTGTCTCTCAGTGCTGTTCCTATGATCTTATGATCAGTTTCAGTTTGAGAGCAGGAGGAAGACAGAGTCCCACATGCTGATGACCATCATGCCTCTGGACCTTTTTGATATAATAAATGAGCTACAGAACCCCTTTTTTTAAGAGAGGAGATGAATTCTAGCCACTATTTTCCCCACGTAGCACAAAGAAATCAAACACAGTGTGTTGCTATGCAGCTCCATTATTTCCTCTTTTGTAGGAAATTGACCCCTGGCACCTGAATTCTGGATCACTTAGATTTGAAAACAATGCAGGAGTTGAACATTGCAAGTCACAAGGATTTCAGTCATCCTTGCATGATTAATGAAACATCACAGACTAATGGGGAGCAGCCAGTAGGTTTCTACCCACTTATGTCCTAAACTTTGTTGGCTAAGTGTCTCGGGAAATGACGCATGCTGAGAGACAATGCGCTGCTTCTAGAAGCTCTGATTCAGTATTACGAAAGCCAACAAGTGGTAACAGGCAATTTGGCAAGATCATCTAATAGGGCTGGCTGGCGTGTGGCAGGAATCCTTGAAGGAAGAACACGGGAAATGAAAGTCACCCACTTCCAAATGCTGTGCTGCCTTGCAGTGCTGGAAGCAGAGTGAGATGATTAATCTGTTATTGTAAAATGTGGAAGGCACTGTTTTGTAAGACAGTGGACAGAGAGAAAAGGAGGTCAAGGAAAGTAGTACAAAATTTTCACAGTGGTTTTGCCCCAATGGCTAGTTTTACATCTCCAAGGAAAAACAGCCAGAAGGGACAGCTAGATCATCTCATCTCACCACCCTTGTATCACATACTTTAAAATGCCATCTAGTTATCTATGTATTGAGCCCATTAATTTCGGTCAAACTGAAGCATAACTTGTGTTTTGGAAAAAGCATTAATCACTTTCACTATTAGAACTGTATTTTTTCTTTCTGGTCTGAAATTGCTTCAGGGTCTAACCATCAGTTCTGTGTTTTGCGTTTCTCCAAGGCCAAGCAGGACACTGTCTCACAAACAAAAATGAAGCACCTTGGAGCTCTCTTTAAGTGTGGTTACCAAAATGCACAATGGACAAGCACTGTCCTGGATGCAGATATATTCATTAATACATGTCATTTAAACAGATTTCACCCCTTCTACTTAAACAGAAAATCAAGATACCACTAAAATATAAAGGTGTTGCCAAGGGATTTTCTGAAGTTGGTCAGGAAACTCTTCATTTGCCTGGCTTTTCAGAATGACATAACCTTGTACAGGCGAATCATCCTCTCGCCATATCAGTTTAAAATATGCTCATGCCAGTAGAGGAGTTTTTGTTTGGCCTTTCTTTTTTAGTGTAGTGGCTTTTTAAGGCATACAATATTTTAGACAGGACACTACTGTTATGAAAATGCTTTCTCTTACTGCTCATGTACTCTGACAGCTCTTAGAGCAAAGCATTGTCAAGGTAAGTTTCTGCCATGTCACTCCTACGGACTTTACCCAGAACCACTCAGCAAAAACTTTGGTGGATTTACCTCAGTAACTCTAGATCACAGAATCACAGAAAGGCAGGGGTTGGAAGGGACCTCTGTGGGTCATCTAGTCCAACCCTCCTGCCGAAGCTGTAGAGGACCTTGAGGAGGGTCTTGAATATCTCCAGAGAAGGAGACTCCACAACCTCCCTGGGCAGCCTGTTCCAGTGCTCCATCACCCTCAGAGGGAAGATCTTCCTCATGTTCAGATGGAACTTCCTGTGCTTCAGTTTGTGCCCATTGCCCCTTGTCCTGTCGCTGGGCACCACTGAAAAGAGCTTGGTCCCATCCTCCTGACACCCACCCTTCAGATATTTGTAAGCATTTATAAGGTCCCCTCTCAGCCTTCTCTTCTTCAGGCTGAACAAGCCCAGCTCCCTCAGCCTCTCCTCGTAGGGGAGATGTTCCAGTTCCCTCACCATCCTTGTAGCCCTCCTCTGGACTCTCTCCAGTAGCTCTTCATCTTTCTTGAAGTGGGGAGACCAGAACTGGACAGAGTACTCCAGATGAGGCCTCACCAGGGCAGTGTTGAGTGGAAGGAGAACCTCCCCCGACCTACTGGGCACACTCCTCCTAATGCACCTCAGGATGCCATTGGCCTTCTTGACAGCCAGGGCACACTGCTGGCTCATGGTTAACCTGTCGTCCACCAGCACACCCAGGTCCCTCTCCACAGAGCTGCTCTCCAGCAGGTCCACCCCAAGTCTGTACTGGTGCATGGGGTTGTTCCTCCCCAGGTGCAGGACCCTGCATTTGGCTTTGTTGAACCTCATCAGGTTCCTCTCTGCCCAACTTTCCAGCCTGTCCAGGTCACGCTGAATGGCAGCACAGCCTTCTGGTGTATCTACCACTCCTCCCAGTTTGGTGTCACCAGCAAACTTGCTGAGGGTATGTTCTAACTCTTCATCCAGGTCATTGATGAAGAAGTTAAACAAGACTGGGCCCAGTACTGACCCCTGAGGGACAACACTAGTTACAGGCCTCCAACTAGACTCAGCGCCACTGACGACAACCCTCTGAGTTCTGCCATTCAGCCAGTTCTCAACCCACTTCACTGACCACTCATCCAGCCCATACTTCCTGAGCTTCCCTAGGAGGATATTATGAGAGACTGTGTCAAAAGCCTTGCTGAAGTTGAGGTAGACAACATCCACTGCTCTCCCTTCATCTACCCAGCCAGTCATGCCATCGTAGAAAGCTATCCGATTGGTCAAGCATGATTTCCCCTTGGTGAATCTATGCTGACTACTACTGATAACCTTCTTTTCCTCCACTTGCTTGTTGATGACCTCAAAATGTAGATGTTCGCAAAGTGTTTGTGTACACCAGGCCTCATTCTCGGGACTCCTTTTGTAGTCACTGTAGAGAAGATGGCACATATAAGGACCTATTATAGCCTTCACCAAAATGAGGTAGTCTCAAATAAATGCCTGTTCCTTCCCACTGACTACAGAAGGATGACTCTGTGGGTTGTGGGAATCCAACTTATAGCTGTCTAAGGTTAGATGACGTAAATCCCATTGCTTCCATCCCACTAAGACTTACTTAAGAACAGCCCTAGCCTGACTAGTGTAGGACCTTATTAGGCCACCGTAGCAGGCAAAGCAGTCAGGGATCAATGACTAGTACAAGCCTCTTTGTGTCATGATGTGTCCTACGGAAGATACATGGATGTCATTTTTTTGCCATATCCCAAGTTTCACAATGATCTGTCTTTGCCCTGCTGCTCATCAGGATGGGAGCAGCCCACTATGGGGTCCAAGTTCCTGCAGCTGAGCAAGATGCTCCAGAACTATCAGAGGCCATAAGAGAGCCTAATTATAAAGCAGAGAGGAAGATTGTGAAGAGTATTTTACAAAGCTGAAATGCACACACTGCTGGTTGGGAAAAACTACTAGGAAAAGAGAAATGTTTTGCAGGATATTTTCATTATTTAGCTACCGGATTTGAAGGGAGACAAAAGATAACTGGTTCACATAGACCTCTTTATGAAAATAACAGAGAGGAGTGAACCTCAGAGCTGATGCAGGAAGCACCTCACGTTATCAGGGATGAAAACATGACAGCCAGATATAACATTTCACTGTGTGTCATCCAAAGCTCTTTTGTGTTTTTAATCATATAGGAAACTAAGAAACACTACAGTCAGGCAAGAACCTTTAAACTAAAACTAAATTAGGAAAGGACCTTTTTTTCATCCTAGCTAATAACAACAGAAATCACCTGTTACTGCAGGTCAATAGCAGCACTGAATGCAAAGAAATTGTTTTGAGTGATTAGAGTAGCATGTCTGCTTCTCACTCAGTGTTCTTCTAAAATGGCATTTTTTCCGATTCGTCCACAGGGCTGTGTTACATCTTGTCATACAAAACTGGGTTTGATCTGACCTGCTACAAAACAAGATACAATCCAGCATAATCAATATCTAAAACAATGGATCATTATATGTACACGGTATCATACTAGTGATTTGGACAGTACAGTTACCATGTTGCCATTTTGGAAATAAAAATGCACTTTATCAGGTGCTTCTTCCTCTTTCCCACAGAATATGTGTAGCTTATTCTCCTTTCGTCAGGATGGGTGCAGAAAGCAGGCAGATAAGCCCTGGGCATAACTCTACAGAAAACTCTTATTGTTAAATTGTATTCAGAGATCGCCTGCCTCTGCTTCCCATGGTACCTCACAAGGCAGCAATGACTGTATTGCTCTGAAGGAGACCATTACCAACAATGGCTGCAACTCTGGTATGGGAGAGAAATGGCATTTCATTATAACTGCATTCAAAGGTATTTCAATCAGCACTGATTTCTGCCTCTTTTTAAAGAGAAAATAATTTACAGAGTAGATTCGGTGGCTGTGGGAATCACACCCTATGATTTCCCACTCCCTGGTCTTCTTTATCTTCACAAACACAGAGTATGCACTCTCCTGCTCATCTTTTGGCACTGTCGCCATGCAGCCTGAAGCAGTCAGAAGGCTAGATTTTGTCACATAATCTAAAATAGTTAATAACAACACATTTGGGTTTGGTTTTTTTGTGGCTTTTTGTTTCAAATCAACATTAAAACAAAGTAAAGGAATTTTACTCTAGTGACAGGGATCTGTTGAAGAAGCTTGACTTCTTGTTGTCCATAAAAACAATTCACGGCATCTTCCCCAGTCCTGACCCACTGATGTGCCTCTTCCCCTGTGAGGCAACATATCACAGAGTAGTGTTCGTCAGACTGCTGCCACCTTTTGCTCTTTAGCCCTTTAGTCTCAAGTGCAAACTGTAATGGCTGTGCTTTGGGGGAAAGTATTTCCTTTTCTAGCTGAAACTAGAGATGAGTTTTGGTGAGATCACCAAAATACCTGCTGGAACAAGTGAGGGTGGCTCCTGTTATCCTGTCATAGGTTTAATTTACAAGTGTATGAGTGAGAAGAATCATACTATGTAGTTCATCAATAGCCTTCCCACCATTGCCAAGACATACTTGGAGAAAAAATAAGTTCACAGAGCCAGTGTTCAGCACAGAATTTTCAGTAAAACACTTTCTATAACAGTGACCTAAGACATAGCAATTGTGATAAATCTTTGATTCTTCTATTCTTTTCTGGGCAAACATTCCTTAAAGACAACCAAAAATAAAGTCAAAGGAAAATAAGTATATGAAAATGTATATATACATGTGCATGTATGCACGTACATAAATACATAACTGAATTTTTCTTTGATGTATCTCTCTAATGGCAATATTACTACTTTAAAGGAATGCAAGTCCACAACTATTACCCTTCCCCTACAGAAAACTGATTTCTGTCTCCCCTTACGGTCTGGAAAAGAGAAAATAGGAAGATAACTCCAATCATCTTCCCTGGCACATGTGTATTCTCCATGAATTTCTCTACCTAGGCTGCTTGGTCCACCCTGACCCCTTGGCCCCCAGGGCACAGTCACATGCTCTGTCTGTCTAAACAGGAGTGTGTCACCTGCTTCCAGGCTGCTCTCCCCACTCCCACATTGTATGTCACCAAAAAGCCAGTTGTGGCCTTTTAGGACCCTTAAAATTCAAAACACCAGCAATAGGTGGGGGGCATAGTCCTAGAATTTTCTGGAGTCAGGCAAGAGCTGAGAGCAACGCCCTGGCCCCATCACTGTGGAAGCAGCAACCTGGCCTGTAGAGATTTAAAAAGAAATTACCCAATTAAGATGTAATGGCCCTCCAGCCTTCCCAGGCTGTGAATGAGAGCAGACATATTTGCAATCACAGGGTATCATAAAACTCTATCCAGTTATATCAAATCAGCAGGGCTAAATTAGCCAGCAACATCCTGATTAGGTGCTGTGCCTGTGTGTGTGCGTTGGATGATTTATGACAAGATCAGTTAGGGCTGTCGAAAGAGATTTAAAAACGACCTTCTATGAGGGAAAAGGGTGGAAGAGAGAGATATTGAGGCTTCAGGAAGACGGTTGTACTGCCTTACTGTGAAGGATCACAGTGAATAGGGGTGAAGAAAGATTACATTTGTCAATGCATTTTTATGATGAATACGTATCTGTAGTCCCACGCACACACACACACATGCATAAAGGAGGCAAAGTTCATTTTCCATTGTGGAATTTTGTTATGGTACGGTACCTTGTCACCATTTAATTATCCTTACAGAGGGATTTACCTTTTTAAAAATTAATCTTATTTATGCTTGTGAGCACTGAAGGACTGTGTGAGCACAGCAAAGTGGAGTCTGCTATTTATACAAAGGTCAGAGAAGATTGTAGGCAGGTGGTCCAATTACTCTGGAAAAAAAAAAATCTTTCTTCCCCCCTCCCTTTCCCCACCTTATTCTCTCCAGCTAGTCCAGGAAAAATGATAATCAGAAATTTAACCTGGAGCTGCATAAAGGAGGCTGTCAGCCTTTTTGCTTCTGAAGAGAGTAGCAGTACAATTTGGTGTGAGTATAGTGTGTTCATGAATCCAAAACATAAATCACTGCCTTCATATTGCTGCCGAGAAGGCAGGGAAGAAGCTGCTTTCAGGCAGGAGAGCAAGAGCAGCAGCATTTCAAAGGTGAGGGAGATTAGACCAGGCTTTTATTTGTCACTGTTCTTCCGCTCTTTCTGTTTCTCCATCCACTCACAGCATTTCTTTTCCTGGTATGTGCCCTGCCTCCCGAATCCTGGCTACCCTGAAATTTCTCAGCTGACCACCCAAGCCCACTAGGTGTGACACGCTCCAGAAAGGGCTTTCCATGCTTGTTAGTTCCTCCTACTGCCGCAATCCTGCAAAGGAAATATTTTTACAGGGCAGTAATGCGTGGCAGCCTTCACCTTCTCTAAGATATGGATAAGGAATGGTTTCAGTGATTGAGCACAAAATGAAAAACCTCTTATACTGGCTCCCCCAAAGAAAGAAGATTATCCTCTAGGCCATCGTTACAGCACAGTGAAAAAAATATATACATAAATGACAGTACTACACACCAAATACGGCTTCTGAGGAGAACAATGTTCACCAGGAAGGTGAACACTCTGCCAGCTGTTCAGAAGCCAGACATTCTGCCACTGTTAGTTCTTAGGAAGCTGCTATTATTATTATTGTTGTTGTTGTTGTTATTAATTGTTAGTGTTATTATTTTTACTGTGGTTCCAGCTTTGCTAAGCAAATGGAAATCTTCACCAGCCCTTCATGTGGGATTTCCTGGGCATCCAAGGTTTTGCTGAATGATCTGATAATAAGTGAGCCACAGACAGCTGACAGGTTCAGAGTCCACAGTCACTACACGGATCTGACTGCTAACCCCACTCCAGTAACCCCTTTACTTGACCAGGTGGAGTCTGCTGCCCCTGACGCACGATTTTCGGTGGAGGAAGAGAAAAGAGACAGTGTGGTCTGTGAGGTCAGAAGCAAGTTTTGCAAACTGAGTCTTTCTTTGAGCAGAGGTATTTATCTTTGTCAAATACAACTGAGGTATGCCAAAACGCACTGTGTATAATCCAGTTCTCAGGTATGAAAAGTGATGGGGAGTATGTGACAAAGGAGATCAGGCAGTTCAGAAGGTGGAAAAAATAGCAAATAAAAAAACTTTGGGTATCCGACTCTGATTTTAATGGTACTATAGGGGTACCATGAAGATTTACAAACCCTCTGGGGATATAGTGGGAAATCTCATGTCATTTGGGAAGCCCTTAAAGTCGGTAATCCTACACAGCCATTCCTCTATCATGTTTCTACAGGCGCGTTTCAGCTCAGTCATCCTGTAGCTGCTGGGTGACCAGGCAAGGCTGTCACAACAAGCAGCAGCAAGAAAGGCAGGGGCTTGAGAAACTATTCAGGTCCTCACATCCCAATGCATTCAGAGAGCATAGGTGAATTCCATTTCATGTCAAATTGGCTGATTTATTTTCTCCCCACTGTGAGATCTGATGCCTAAATAGTGTTCTATTTGAATGTGAATAGGTCACTTCACTAATTACTCAGTCCAAGATGTAGAACTCTGAGGTTTTGAGATAAATGACCATGAATAAAGTTCCAGGCCAGAGACCTGCAGCCTTCTTTCCTGAAACAACCTTAAATAAGCAATAATTAGTATCGAGTCTTGCATTCCTTTCCTTACTTGCTGGGACTTAGGAATGACACTTTGAATCTTCTAAAAGAAACAATAGGAGCCCTTAAAATATATCTTTGAAGCAATATCTCTGCAGGATTGAACCTTAGATGAATACAATACACTAGCTGAAAATAAATCTTCTCAATTTCCCACTATCTTAATGTCACAGGCAACTTTTACATACTCACTAAACATTCACCTTCTTCCCCTTCATCTTTTTCTGGATAGTAATTCTAATTGAAACATTACTTATAGAGAAGATATATCCCGTGTAACAAATTTGATTACATACACAGGGTTAAACAGGTTACTTTTAAATATATTGCTCATCTTACAAGAAAACAATCTTTAACACTCAAAGTTTACTCATTAAAATTTTAATTATGATGTTCCATATCTTGCACTTAGTTATAAAATATTACATTGCTAGCAATCTTTTTTGTGCCTTTAATCCTCTGTAAATTGGATGAATGACTTATCATTCTCTTTAAACAACTAACATATGGTAATATTGCATTTTTATGTTAGAGACCCATAAAACAATTGTTTGTACAGCCAAGAAAATAAGGTACTGGCCTAAGGTTGCCGTAGTGTTCAGAAATGTTCAAAATGTTCATGTGTACCCTTAATACTCGTGTAATGACTCTTGGTTTTGCAGCGGTCCGGAAATGCAGCCTCAGTGTGAAAATGGCAGCATTTGGTCTCAAGGTACACATGTGCTAAGAGAAGAGTTAATCACTACCCACCTAAAGGCCCTGTATTTGGTTTTCTAGCTGTAAATATGTATTTCCTGTACTTATCAGCCACTTACCCACACTTTCATGCTCTTGGCACAATACTTCTGTTCGTCTTTTTCTGCCCTGCTCAGTGAGAAGTTGGAAAGAGTGCAGCTGTATAAAGCAATGGCTAACACATTTTTTATGAGTAAAATTTATGGAGTAATGTATCTACTTTTAGCATGACTATTGTTAAACCTGGAGATCAAGCAAAGTGACACTGAGTATATTGCTTTATCAATTCGATTCATTCAAGTGAAAAATGCTGATCATGCCATGTCTATCCCCTGGGTGCAGAAACACTACTTCACTACTTGAGTGGTCGATGTATAAAAGTCAAATTCATTATAATTTGTAGCTTTTTTTTTCTTGAAGAAGAACGCAGTTCTTAGTACATCAATATCAACTCTTAAATCCACATTGGATGGAGAGGGTACAGCATAGTAATTCAATCTCTTTACGCTTAATATGGTCAGGAAGGGAGAATGAAAACAGCCTCTTGTAAAATGATGGAAAAAACAGGATGCAATCATTCTGATGGAGCTGTGCAAAGGAGTCATTTTACACCATTCGTTACCAGGGCAACAAAATATAGTGAGACCCATACATCTAACAGGTGACATTTTAGCTAAGAAATTGCTTCTTTGGTATTTTTTCTGTCTATGAAAAACAATGTTACTAACGTTTTCACTTGTCATGTACTATAGGGCAACATATTCCTGCTGACAGGCCCATAATGGAAAAATAGAGCAGTTAAATGGTATTACAGTCTAACTTTTAGGATACATGCTAATCTGCTCTTTAAAGAGACTTCAGACATTTTCAAACACCCTGGAGACTTGAGTGACTGAAAATTTCTGCATGAGTGTATATAGACGAGCAGGCAGATGTGTTTAGTGGAAACAAAATACCCCTCTTTTCCAATCTTTTCTGATTTAGCTAAAACCTGGAAGGGGTTTTTGTAGGTAAATACACAGCAGTGTTTGCAAATGGCCACCCACAAACACACCAGTGCCAGATACATCCAATGGGTCGGTTTTCATATATTTTTACCAGTGAATGTGTCAGCCATTTCTGGCCCATGTACATGGAAGTCACATTTTAGATTCCTGTACGATGGCTACTGAATTCATGAGGGGGAAGAGGCTCGATTTCCACGCCGTACTTTCACATTCAGAGATGGGACTGAAGACCTGACATGGAATTTAGTGGTTTGTGAATGAACATGTGCATCTTGTAAGAGCTAAATTTTAGATATGAATCAACTTTATTGGTAACCTCCTTTTTTTTAATTGCAGATGCTCCAGAAGTAGTGTAGCCCTGTGGAGCTGGTGTAATTCCAGGAGCTAGTACCAACACAATGACTGAGACCAGCTGAGAGCTGATGTTTAAACATCTGTCTCTGGTCAGTGAAGTTTCTGTAGGCAAGGGATCAACACTAGGATGGAGTGGTGACACCCACCAGCAGATTACAAAGGTGACGGCACAGGTTGAAGATTGAGAAAATACTAAAGGAAAGCTTGGAGGAAATTAATGTAATATTCAAAGAAGCCTTTGTCTCAGTGCCTGCGGGCAGCACATACTAGTCGCTAAGAAGGGAAGTCCAGATGCGTAGAGGAGTCCTGTAGATACAAGAAAGGCAACATACTTAACATAAAGGCTGACAAGCCTCAGGTAGAAAATCATCAGCATCAGCTGTGGAATATGATGTGCCAGCAGGGCCCAGGTTACGACATGAGGGAGAGTAAAAAGAACAGCACAATGCACAAGGAGACAGAGAGGGAGTCATTCACTTCAGCAGCAAAACAGAAGCAGAAATATTCAGGATCAAGAGAAGAAGCCGTCCTGAGGTTAAAACTGTGCAGAAGAGACAGGAGGATGAAAAGTGACACCAGGTAGGAAGTGAGTCATACTTTCACAGAATAGGAAATTAAAGTAGCAGATCTTCAGAAGCCTTGACACCAGTAAGTATGAAAAGATTAGGGTAGCTGGATGTATGATAATGGATTGCTTTCGAAACTGCTTCCTTTTCCTGTACAGAATCAGAGCTCAAAAATTTAACAGGATGAGATGAGCCTACACTGGCTACAGAGACGGGCTGACACACATAGCTACAAAGACATAAAATCACCTATGAGATTGTCCTTGAAATGTGACATTATGGTCAAGAGTTCTAGAGGTAACACTTTTTTCCATGTCCTATGTCATGTACAGTGACTAACTGTAGGTATTGTATGAATTGACAGCTTACCAGTTGTTAACCTCTAACTCTTGAGTTTAGGTGAAGATAATCTGTTCATTTCTTCAGTTCTTAGACCTTACCTACTCGTCATGGTGCAGCGACGTGTGTATGGCAAGGCCACAAAGCAATACTTCCCTGTAATGTAAAATTCATTGTTCCTGAAAGCTGCCCAGCTTCCTAAATCATTGCCAATCCTTCCTCCCTGAGTGGGTAATGGGATTCCCAACAGGTCACTAGTGGTCAGGGAGGTGTGTGTGAGATAGAGACAGATTTCCAGGATTGTCTTCCGACAAAGGACAACACAGCACGTGCTAGCCCATTGCAGGTCACAGAAGGTGTCTGCTGTCAAAGATGCCTCTTTCTCTTTGTCCCCTGGATCTGAAATCTGACTGCAGCATTAGTGGTCTTGCTTGTTACTCACAGTGAATGTCTGTGCTGAGCTGGACTGTGCTCAAGAGCTGTACTGGGGCTGTGCTCGAGGCCTCTCTGACCTTGGGCGACAGTGATGGAAAGCCTGATTTTGAAAGATGTGGTTTTGGGACACTTATTCCTCTGTCGGTGTCACAGGGCTAATTTGTGCCCTACAAACATTACCCTCCTGGCACTATTATTTCACCTGTTTCCCTCTCTCTTATCTCCCTTATTTGTTTCTGTACAAAGCATCTAACCCTCCAGTACTGGACTCTCACCATTTTCAATGTGTGTGCACTCCCTGCCTCAGGCCAAGGTAGCCCTAACACCCAGCCGAGAGGAGGTGGCACAGTAGTTATGGACTGGTTTATAATCACGTGTGTGCCAGGTTTTCTGTGCTTGTTCAACTGCTCTGAAATAGAGTAGTCACCTTTCTACACAGACACATACTTAGAGGCACATCTTTTTAAACATGCCTGCACCTCTAACCTTTGAATAATTTGTGCACTTCGTCTCACATGCATATAACCTACATCAGATTAAAATGTCAACCACCAGTAGGGGGTTGGAAGTTGTGGTACTGGACAAAGTATCCAGATAAGCACAATGCAGATGTAAAAACAGGCTTTCATGTTCTCTCAGATGTACAGGTCCAACTTACAGTGACCCAAGCCATATGTATTGTGTAATTAGGATCTAGCATAGCCTATCAGGTATATGCACAAAGATGCAGAATTAGGCCCTTAATAAGAGGAACTGGGCGAGTTACACACTCACCTTGACACCTTCTAAAATCTCCCTGTAACAATAAACTGATGAAGATGCTGATGGAAGACTGTCTTACAGTTTCTTGTACTGAGTTTATGGTTTCTTTGAAAAACAGGATGGGATTTAATAAAGAAGAGTCTCCATAACTGTCTAACATTTGTCTGTTATAAATTTTCTCAAGTTCTGAATTTAACAAGATTTGAAAAAATATCAGTATTTATGAAGATCCACAACCAAGAATAATACTTCTTTTATTTTCTGTACACTAGATGACCTGTGCTTTAATCATCAAGTACAGGAATGAAACAAAGGCAGGGTATCTCACAGTACTATTAATTACTATCTTTGTCAGTACAGTCCTTTAAACATGTAAAGCCAAAAGCACAAAGTAGATTATACACGAGCATAAAAAATTCATACTCCCATGTTTAAAAAATAGTATACTGTTTAAAAGATATATTAACATATTTTCACTTGAGAATTTCACACTGAAATCCTCTACTTTACATCATAATTATTCAAAGCAGCAACATGTCTTCAGACTTTTCCTTTTTCTTTGTTTGCAAATTATTTCTGAGTTATTAATAATCTATACTGTAGTTGTTTTAAAATAATGTTCTAAGATGTATATAATCTTCAAATATTTCAAATTATCATTCAGAATAAATTCACACATTCACACAGATGTTACAGGATCCTATTTATTCAAAAATTCCTTCTCTCAGATTGAAGTAGATACCAATAAAATGTAGTCAAGGATTCAGTTTCTGTCTGTTTTGGAGTATAGACATTGTTTGCTGATGTGCCTATTGCAAACAGGATTCCTATCTAAGTATTGAGAAAAGAACAAAGAGAGGAAAGGTGCAGAGTCATTTTAGAGTAGGCAGTGTCACTTAGGAAGCTCAGTCTCAGAAGACTGTCTACTGAGCCCCAGGTCATTTGAGTGAATGACATATTGTGAATATGTGATAAATAATATTCCAAAAGTGAGAACCTCACATGATCTTACTCTCATGGTGTCAAATGTCTGTTATGTTTACTCTACAAAGGTAAGATTTACTAAGAAGATTTTCTACCATCAGCCTTTTATTTGTTTCTGTGTTACAGATCGATTTCCTAAGAGCAAGAAAGTTAAACTAGTTGCTCATTCATTTCAGTAAAATAGTTTCATCATTATCAAAGCCAGATTAGATGTGAATCTAAATACCCTAAGAATATAGCAACCAAACTTTTCCTTCTAGCTTTCATTTTTTCCCAGTTGGGTTAATAAGTGTTAATCCTTTTGTACTAAAAGAAGCTAGATGTTGTAAGTTCAGAACCTTGGTTTCAATTCAGCACGTGAAATTTGGGGTCCACTTTGCTATCTTCTCTTTGTCACCATAGCATCTTCAGACCATAGGTGGTCAATGCATCCCTGTAACTGGTCTGCAGGAAAACAACACAGAAGCAAGAACATGCTTTTCACTTTTCTCTCCTCATCACCCAGCTAGTCCCTGGCATCTATCTGTCCTTGGTGTATGATGCTTTGGTGACAAGGTAGCCACTTTTCTACTTGGCTGCCACTCTTCTAACCACTGCTGAAATCTATTCCCCTAACGCTTTTCAAATGAAGATGGTGTAGTGCACGCAAATTAGGCTACATCTATACCCTGTGCAATGCCGTCTGGCCTGGACAATGAAGGAGAAGAGTGGCGCTTGGTTGTGGGCTCACTCAGGGATTATCTGTGGGATTGCAAAGGTCTGCGGGCTGTGGAAAGCCCAGAAGCACAAGACAGAAGTTCTCTCTGTACCAGATATCACCCACTGCTTTGAGTGGGCAGGCTTTCTTTCACCTGACAGTCTGGTGTCTCATCCTGTTTACTCCTGTCACCTTGGCTCTCAATGCTAATTAAAAAATCTGTTGTCCTGAAAGTCAGGAAGGTGCAAGGCGGCCAGTTTGCTGTTAAGAGAGATTTCTCTGCAGGAGGTAAGCGCAGGGCGGACACAATCTGTGTATGAAGTTACACGTCAGAAGAACGGACAGTTAAAGTTACTTGATGTTTGTTACACCAGTACAGTGCAGACTGCTTAAAGATGATTAATTGTGCAAAACCGTATGCAGCCATCAGAGCTGACAACCAATCCAGACAGGCAGAGGGGCAGGAGTGAAGACAGGAAAATGTCCAGTAAATTGGATTTTTTTCTGTATGGCTTAACCAGTAGTACAAGCCTTAGAGAAAATGGATTCGGTTTGGGGAACCTTGAATAGTTCAAATGAGGGATAATCTTCTTTTGATATGTTCAACAATATGTTTCAGTGTGGAAACTAATAAATGAGAGTGGGAAAGAAATAGGACATCAGGAAAACATGGGAAACTAGTTGAGGCAAAAGTTAAGTGGGAGAAAAATCAAGTGAAAGATTATTCTTGCTGACATCTTTAACACTGGATGTATAGAGAAGAAAGTACTGGTTAAGGACAAAGTTATCAGACTTGAGTGTCTGAAGTGAAGCATGTAAATCAATATTTAGGCAACCCAGTGAGTGACCTGGATTTCAGAGATACTGAGTCACTTCAGCTCACACTGATGTAGTATTCATCACCTATGAATGTCAGACACATTTTTAGGGGCTTGAATGTGAATTGTCAATATATATGCATATAGACAGATGCCTGAGGTTTCCCTAAGTATTAGTAGAGGCTCACCATCACACTAAAAAACAAAACAAAAACCAGAGGTATACTTGTGCATGCGACATTTTCACAGGTTATTGCGATTATTACAGTGTTTACATAGGATAAATCACACAGAATCACACAGAATCGTAGGGGTTGGAAGGGACCTCTGGGGGTGATCTAGTCCAACCCTCCTGCCGAAGAAGGGTCACCTACAGCAGGCTGCAGAGGACCGCGTCCAGGCAGGTTTTTATTATCTCCAGAGAAAGAGACTACGCCACCTCCCTAGGCAGCCTGTTCCAGTGCTCCGTCACCCTCAGAGGGAAGAAGTTCTTCCTCATGTTCAGACGGAACTTCCTCTGCTTCAGTTTCTGCCCATTGCCACTTCTCCTGTCACCGCGCACCGCTGAAAAGGGTCTGGCCCCATCCTCCTGACACCCACCCTTCAGATATTTGTAAGCATATATTAGGTCCCCTCTCAGCCTTCTCTTCTTCAGGCTGAACAAGCCCAGCTCCCTCAGCCTTTCCTCGTAGGAGAGATGTTCCAGTTCCCTCATCATCCTTGTAGCCCTCCACTGGACTCTCTCCAGTAGCTCTTCATCTTTCTTGAACTGGGGAGACCAGAACTGGACAGAGTACTCCAGATGAGGCCTCACCAGGGCAGTGTAGAGGGGAAGGAGAACTTCCCTCGACCTGCTGGCCACACTCTTCTTAATGAACCCTAGGATACTATTGGCTTTCTTGGCAGCCAGGGCACACTGCTGGCTCATGGTTAACCTGTCATCCACCAGCACACCCAGGTCCCTCTCTGCAGAGCTGCTCTCCAACAGGTCCACCCCAAGCCTGTACTGGTGCACTGGGTAATTCCTCCCCGGGTGCAGGACCCTGCACTTGCCTTTGTTGGACCTCATCAGGTTCCTCTCTGCCCAACTCTCCAGCCTGTCCAGGTCTCACTGAATGGCAGCACAGCCTTCCGGTGTATCCACCACTCCTCCCAGTTTTGTGTCATCAGCAAACTTGCTGAGGGTACACTCTAACTATCCGGGTCACTGATGAATAAGTTGAAAAAGACTGGGCCCAGTACTGACCCCTGAGGGACAACAGTACTTACTGGCCTCCAACTAGACTCAGTGACACTGATGACAGCCCTCTGAGTTCTGCCATTCAGCCAGTTCTCAACCCACTTCACTGACCACTCATCCAGCCCATACTTCCTGAGCTTCCCTAGGAGGATATTATGGGAGACAGTGTCGAAAGCCTTGCTGAAGTCGAGGTAGACAACATCCACAGCTCTCCTCTCATCTATCCAGCCAGTCATGCCATGGTAGAAAGCTATCCGATTGGTCAGGCATGATTTCCCCTTGGTGAATCCATGCTGACTACTCCTGATAAACTTCTTTTCCTCCGCTTCCTTAATGATGACCTCCAGAATGAGCAGCTCCATCATCTTTCCTGGGATGGAGGTGAGGCTGACCAGCCTGTAGTTCACTGGATCCTCTTTCTTGCCCTTTTTGAAGATTGGAGTGACATTGGCTTTTCTCCAGTTCGCCAGCACCTCTCCTGTCCTCCAGGACCTCTCAGAGATGATGGAGAGTGGCTCAGCAATGACGTCCGCCAGCTCCCTCAGCACTTGTGGGTGCATTCCATTGGGGCCCATGGGTTTGTGGGTGTCCAGATTGCTTAATGATCTCTCACACAGTCCTCCTTGACCAAGGGAAGGTCATCCTTTTGCCAGGCTTCCTCTCTTCCCTCCAGAGCCTGGGATTCCTGAGGGCTAACCTTAACAGTGAAGACTGAGGCAAAGCAGACATTCAGGAACACTGCCTTCTCTGTACTCTCCGTCATTTTTCCCTAGTCTTCCGTTTGCTGCTGATGCACTTGAAGAAGCCCTTCTTGTTGTCTTTTACATCCCTTGCCAGATTTAATCCTAAGTGGGCCTTAGCTTTCCTCATTGCTTCCCTGCATGTTCTGACAACGTTCCTGTATTCCTCCCAAGTGGCCTGTCCCTCTTTCCACATTCCATAGACCTTGATCTTCTGTCTGACTTCTACTAGAAACTCCTTGCTCACCCACGCAGGTCTCTTGCCTCCTTTGCTAGATTTCTTGCTCAGGGGGATGCACCTATCCTGAGCAAGGAGGAAGTGATATTTAAACAGCAACCAGCTCTTTTGGATCTCCCTACCTTCTAGAGCCCTGACCCACAGGATTCCTTCAGGTAGCTCCTTGAAGACGCTAAAGTTAACTCTCCTGAAGTCCAAGATTTTGATCCTACTTATTGCCCTGCTTCCTCCTCGCAGGATCCTGAACTCCACCATTTCATGGTCACTGCAGCTGAAGCTACCCCCAACCTTCACATCCTCAACCAGTCCCTCCAGCAGCATGCCTCTCCTCATTGGCTCCTCCACCACTTGCATCAAAAAGCAATCATCAATGTTCTGCAGGAACCTCCTGGACTGTGTGTGCCCAGCTGTGTGGTCTTCCCAGCAGATGCTAGGGTGGTTGAATTCTCCCATGAGAACCAGGGTCAGTGACTGTGAGGCTGTCTATAGAAGGTCTCATCAACTTCTCTTCCTCGTCACATTGTCTGCAGTACACACCCACAACAGCATCACCTGTATGAGCCTGTCCCTTAATTCTTATGCATAAGCTCTCGACTCATCCTGCGTCCACCCCCAGGCAGAGCTTGATATGTTGCAGTTGCTCCCTCACACATAGAGCAACTCCACCACCTCGCCTTGCTGGCCTGTCTTTCCTAAAGAGTAGGTAGCCATCTATGACAGCATTCCAGTCATGCGAGTTGTCCCACCATGCTACTGTAATTGCGATAAGATCATGGCCCTGTGACTGCACACAGATCTCTAATTCTTGCTGCTTATTGCCCATACTGCATGCACTGTTGTACAGACACTTCAGAGAGGAAGACAAACATGCTGATTTCCCTGGAGGGGTGCAAGGGGATCTGCCGTGTCCATACCCATACTTAAGGTTGCTATTCTTCTGCTGCTCAGCCTGGGACACAGCTAAGGAACATTTGTCACTGCTCTGACTGGCCACACTTATTAGTGTTATAAATGTTCCTTTGACATTGTTCTATCTGTTTCTGGTCTTTGATATCTGAAATGAAGGATGACTCTTCACTGGCAGCTGTTAAAGATCGCTATAAAGACCAGCACATGGAGTACTGTAGCCTGGGTAAGGCCTGTACGGATTTACTCTTGAACAGATGCAGTGCATGGGCTGATAGAAAAGGTACAGCTATACAGCCAAACCTCTGTTCCTTCATCTCACTTCTCCCTGTATCAACTCTTGGTATTGAAAAAGAAGGAGGTTGTGCAAAAGGCTGGTAGGCACGGGAGAAGAAAACTCTCTTCAACAGATACTCCAGATAAAACAGCCTGATGTATAAAGTCAGGCTTGAATAGAAGTCAAAATCAATATGGAAGAAGGTAAACCTTAAGAACTAATGGAATTTGGGCATGAATAATCATCTTATACACTATATGATAGGATGGGAGGAAAGGGTGTTTCCAGTGCCTGCTGGTTTACAGGAAAACGCAAAGAATTTCTGATAGAAAAGACCTCCAAAATCTCTGAACTTTGACCTCAGAGAAAAACATCATATTAGTCCTTCAGGGGAATCTCATTTTAAAGACTTGACTTTGTTCTTTAAAATAAAATATCAAAGTACACATTAAATCTAATTGTGTTGGGCAGTGTTCATGACTGATTTCGGTATGCTTACATTTCCTTATAGAGGTCTTGTGCAAATATGTCATGGAAACTACACTAAGACGAGGTTAACTGAGGCTCTTCTGCTATCATCATTAATGCTGCACCTGCATGCTACTGATCACTCTGCGTTAGATGTGAACATATGCTCGTATTTATGTGGCTTAGCAAAAGCACACACATGATGTTTATTCCAGCTTTATACACTAGCTAGGGGAAGGCAGATCATACTGACACTACCCTGAAGTCTATCAGGAGAAAATTACCCCTTCAAAAGTATTTCAAATGAGTTTGAAGGAACAGTGAGAGTTTGCACTAGCTCAGCAGTACATGTCAGGAGGTTCTGAATTTTTGGCTTGGTACTGAAAACACTAAAACAGTATGTAACCTCTCTGTGCACTGTAGCCAGTATGTTCTCCAGCACACGAAAATATCTGAGATACCAAGGCAAAGAGCTTCATCTGCAGTTAAATTTCCAGGATTTTTGTAGTTTAGGCCATATGTTGGCTACATACTAAATACCCACGTGCAGAACAAACTGTTATCATTAAGTGACTGGATTTTGACAATTTCAGTCCATGATAGCTCAAGACAACTTACAATTTTTTTCAGACATGGAGAGTCTTCAGAGCCCACTGGGTAGCGACAGAATAGGCTATTACCTCATAGTGAATACCTGATGCTTCTCTTTGTACCGCTGTATTGCTTGAAGGATGCAAGGTGTTAGTAAAATGACCAGGCCACTACCTTACACACAAGCTGATTTTATGTAGCATTTTGAGCATGCACAGGAGAAAACCCTAAATGCTGTCTACTCACACTGATTTTATTAAATGAGTTCTGTTGCTCCAGACTCCATATGAATTATCGTTATCCTAGTTATCTCCTGTCTGTGGAACTATTATTTCTAACTCAGTGTGTTTTAAAGTACTTTAAAGATACAATGCCAAGCATATAAAAAGTATAAGATAACCCAAATTCTTATCCACAGTCGAAGAATTCTTACAATAAAGCACCTTACTTAGAAATTGCCTTCTTATCTAAAGATATGCAGAGGTAAATGTTGCAGTAAATTAAGTTCTGATTCTTTCTAACTAAAGTTGACCCTATTTGTGATTTTTTGGGGATGTAATGTTTCAGACGTATACTCATTTTGAAAGGGAAAGATATTTTCTCAGGGGCATTCTGAATTACCTATGAACTGTTCAGACATATTCAAATACATACTACTTAAACTCCACTAAGGTCAGTGAAAGAAGTAAATAAATTAACATACCTTGGGGAATTGCTGTTCTCTGAGCAGTGGGACATTGTTGGTAGGAAGCATTGATTTTGTTTGACTTCTGCATGGCACAAAATGAGATTGACCCCAGAAAGCTGTTTTGGAAGAGTTCATGGCCACTGACCACTGAGAATGCAAAGTTTCCCAGTTCTGCCTTAGAAGTGAGTTAAATACATTGTGCTGATTAACTGGCTTGTGTAAGCAAATAAACACTATTAGTCCCAGCCAAGCTTGTAGGTTTTCTGTTCTCAAAGTATGTGAGAGGCAACTTCACTGATGCCATATTGCTTATGCAAAAGCTCGTATAAATGACACATAAATTAGTTTTAATCATTTATCTAGAGCAAGGTATTGCTTCTTACTGAATTCAGCTGAGCTACACAATCCCATGCCAACTCTGAATTTAGACCCTTTCCTTCAGACACCAACTTATCTTTTGGGTTCCTGGGTAGAATGTTGCCTGAAACATACACTGATGAAGAAGTAGTCACCACGTGGCAGTCTCCTCAAAATTTGCTGCACACTGTTTATATCCTGAAGAAATTTATCATTATTTTAATTACTTTTTATTAGATCTTTGTCTTTGAGGAGATTTACAAAGGCATTGTGGATTTGAATTATTATCACCAGAAAACTGAGGTTTTTGCATTTCTGTAGGGTAGTGTCCTGGGTTCGGCCAGGACAGGGTTAATTTTCACTGGAATTCAGGAAGGGACAGAGCTGGGTGGGCTGGCCCAACCTGGCCAAACAGAGCAGGGTATTCCATACCATGTGCTGTCATGCCAGGTTCCGGTGGGGGGGAGGTGGGCGGCGGGAATTCACTCGTGGCTCAGGAGAGCACAGCCGCGATCTGGGAGAGCAGCTCTGTGAGTTGTGCGGTTTGCGTTGTGTTTTCTCCTTATCCGTATTGTTGTTGTTCCTGTTCCCTTTGTTTGCTATTCTGTTAAACTGCCCTTATCCCGACTCACCAGTTTCTGCCTGTTTCTTTCCATTCTCCTCCGCACTCCGGTGGGAGGAGGGGCCGCAGTGTGGCGTTTCTGTTGCCAGCCGCAGCCAAATCATAACATTAAATATGGCACCCAAACGTTGGGTGGGGATAACGGCAGGGCTGAGCAGCCTGTGTTAAAACAGCTTTCTTAGATTTTGTTAACATTTATCATATGCATTTACTGTGTTAGTTAAACAGTCGATGGTAAAAATGTTTCTGACTTTGATCAGATGGTTGTGGTATTTGAATCCGTACCTGCTGTACTTGTTCCCTGTGGTGCTGTTCATCATGGCGGGGAAAAGGATCAGGATTATGATTTTACTGTACTGTATGATGTCGACTTATGACACGATAACATCAATGTGCATGAAATTAGGCTTGTATTTGCATGCGGCACTGCGGTCATTTCCGTACCTCGGATCCTATGTCTTAGAATTTGTTAATAATCAAACCCAATCTGTGGGGAAAACCGAAGAGGATACCTTCCCCCACTCTTTCGCCCCCCCTCTCTCTTTCAGGCTAGTCCTAACGGCTTTTGAGAATTTTGAGTACCCGTGGGATGCTCAGGCCAGCACGCTCCTGTTGTTATGCCTCCTGAATGGGTTTCAGATTTTGTCCAGGGTTAAACAAGTAGTTAACAACATCGTGCAGAGAGCTGCCCTGGGGCTGGATAGCTGTGAGTGGCTGGGTGAGTGTGACAGCATGGGCAAGTACCTAGGACACCCCCGGTGTTTTTGAAATTCACCCCTGAGCAAGTGCAGAATCCGGACAAACTAGTAAAATATCTGCAAGAAGTGTGCTGCCACCCTGGGAACTCCAGAGAGACACAAATCACTGCAGCGTGCTGGTGTTTGGCCCACGCCTACCAAGCCCTGTTCAACCTGATTCACTGCTCTAAAGGGGAAAGGGGGGGAAGTGAAGCGGCAGGCACTGCGGGTGGCGCTGTCCCCCCAGCTGGCCCTGCAGCCCCTCCAGCCCAGCAGGCAGTCACAGCCCCCCCAGCCGGCACCACGGCCGCAGGGGCGGCCCCGGTTTGCCCGGCAGGCATGGCAGCCCCTCCAGCCCCAGCTCCAGCAGCAGGCATCGCAGCTGAGCCCAAGAACTAACCTGTCCCGGTAGCAGTCGCCCCTGTAAAACTAAAGAAAGACGCAAACAAATTAGATTGCTCCGGGAGGGATGACAATGAGCCAGGGTCATCGCAGGAGACAGAGACAGAGATCATCACCCGGTCCCTGTCCCTGGGCGAGCTGCGAGACATGCGGAAAGATTTCAGCCGCCACCCAGGCGAACACATTGTCACCTGGCTGCTGCGATGCTGGGATAGCGAGGCCAGCAGCTTGGAATTAGAGGGCAAGGAAGCCAAGCAGCTGGGATGCCTGGCCAGGGATGGGGGCATTGACAGGGCTATTGGGAAAAAGGAACAAGTCCTTAGCCTCTGGAGGAGACTTCTCTCAGGCATGAGGGAGAGGTACCCCTTCAGTGACGATTTTGTATGCTGGCAAGTGGACCAATATGGAATGGGGTATTCAGTACTTGAAGGAATTAGCTGTGCGGGACCTGGTTTACTATGAACCAGACGATGTTTACTATGAACCCAGATGAAGTCCAGTGCACAGCATCTATGTGGAGGAAGTTTGTGCGGAGCGCACCCTCCTCATATGCCAACTCACTGGCAGTCCTAAACTGGAAAGGTGAGGAGGCACCAGCAGTGGATGAGGTGGCTGTTAGACTCCATCAATATGAGGAAAGTCTTTCTTCCTCCCTTGTCTCAGCTGTGAATAAATTGTCCCAGAAGGTCCAGCAATTCAAAGAGGATATGTCCTACTCCCCACCTGTACGGGCCTGCATCTCAGCTATTAGGGGCAAGCGTTTCTCTGCTCAGGAGACAGAGTACAGAGGCTACGCACCACGGGGCACCCTGTGGTTTTACCTGCGTGACCAGGGAGAGGACATGAGGAAGTGGGATGGAAAACCCACCTCAAGTCTAGAGGCACGAGTACGTGAGTTGCGAGGTAAAACAATCACCAAAGGGGATTCTGTTAGGAAAAATGCCGCTCCAGTTTCCAGCAACCAGCTCTCCAGACCAGGTTGGCAATTTGATCTTGATTCCTATCCTCTGGAAGGGACCTCCAAGTCATTCTTACAGCAAGTGAGCAGCAAATTCTCTGACCAGGATTAGAGGGGCCCTGCCTCCAACCAGGTGGAGGAAAGGGACAACCGTGTTTATTGGACCGTGTGGATTCTGTGGCCTGGCACGTCAGATCCACAAGAGTATAAAGCTCTAGTGGACACAGGTGCAGAGTATACTTTAATGCCATCAGATTTCCAAGGGTCAGAGTGCATTTGCATTTCTGGAGTGACAGGGGGGTCCCAAGAGCTGAGTGTATGGGAGGCTGAAGTGAGCCTCAGTGGGCAGGAGTGGCAGAAGAACCCCATTGTAACGGGCCCCGAGGCTCCAGGCATCCATGGGATAGACTATCTTAGGAGAGGGTATTTCAAGGACCAAAAGGGGGTATCGGTGGGCTTTTGGTATAGCTGCTTTGGAGACGGAAGAAATTAAACAGCTGTCCATTTTGCCTGGTCTCTCAGAGGATCCTTCCGTTGTGGGGTTGCTGAGGGTTAAAGAACAACAGTTGCCAATCGCGACCACAACAGTGCACCGGCGACAATATCGTACCAACCGAGACTCCCTTATCGCCGTTCTTCAGCTGATCCGCCAGCTGGAGAGTCAAGGAGTGATCACTAAAACTCGCTCACCCTTGAATAGTCCCATATGGCCAGTGAGAAAATCTACTGAAGAGTGGAGACTGACAATAGACTACCGTGGCCTGAATGAAGTCACACCACCGCTGAGTGCTGCCGTGCCAGACATGCTAGAACTTCAGTATCAGCTGGAGTCAAAGGCAGCCAAGTGGTATGCTACAATTGACATCGCTAATGCATTCTGCTCCATCCCTTTGGCAGCAGAGTGCAAGCCACAGTTTGCTTTCACCTGGAGGGGCATCCAGTACACCTGGAATCGACTGCCCCAAGGGTGGAAACACAGTCCCACCATTTGCCATGGACTAATCCAGACTGCACTGGAAAAGGGTGAAGCTCCAGAACATCTTCAGTACATCGATGGCATCATTGTATGGGGTGACACAGCGGAGGAAGATTTTGAGAAAGGGGAGTAAATAGTTCAGATTCTTCTGAAAGCCGGTTTCGCCATTAAGCGAAGTAAAGTCAAGGGACCTGCACAAGAGATCCAGTTTGGGGGGATAAAATGGCAGGATGGATGCCGTCAAATTGCAATGGATGTCATCAACAAAATAGCAGCTATGTCTCCAGCAACCAGCAAAAAGGAAGCACAGGCTTTCCTGGGTGTTGTGGGTTTTTGGAGGATGTACATCCCAAATTACAGCCAAATTGTGAGTCCTCTGTACCACGTGACTTGGAAGAAGAATGATTTTGAATGGGGCCCTGAGCAACGACAGGCATTTGAACAAATTAAATGGGAGATAGTTCATGCCGTAGCCCTTGGTCCAGTCCGGTCAGGGCAAGATGTTAAAATTGTGCTCTACACTGCAGCCAGAGAGAATGGCCCAACCTGGAGTCTGTGGCAGAAAGCACCAGGGAAGACTCGAGGTCGACCTCTGGGATTTTGGAGCCGGGGATACAAAGGATCCGAGGCCCGCTATAGTCCCACTGAAAAAGAGATTCTGGCAGCATATGAAGGCGTTCGAGCTGCTTCAGAAGTGGTCGACACTGAAGCGCTGCTCCTCCTAGCACCATGATTGCTGGTCCTGGGCTGGACGTTCAAAGAGAGGGTCGCTTCTATGCATCATGCCACTGATGCTACGTGGAGTGAGTCGAGCTGATCACACAGCGCACTCGAATGGGAAACCCCAGTCGCCCAGGAATTCTGTAGGTCATCATGGACTGGCCAGAAGGCAAAGATTTTGAAGCATTGCCAGAGGAGGAGGTGACACATGCTGAAGAGGCCCCACTGTATAACCAGCTGCCAGAAGATGAGAAACAGTACGTCCTGTTCACGGATGGGTCCTGTCGCATTGTGGGGAAGCAGCAGAGGTGGAAGGCTGCTGTATGGAGCCCTACACAACAAGTCACGGAAACTGCCGAGGGAGAAGATGAGTCCAGCCAGTTTACAGAGGTGAAAGCCATCCAGCTGGCTTTAGACATTGCCAGTTGAGAGAAGTGGCCAGTGCTCTATCTTTACACCGACCCTTGGATGGTGGCCAATGCCTTGTGGGGGTGGCTGCAGCAATAGAAGAAGAACAGCTGGCAGCGCAGAGGCAAACCTATCTGGGCTGCCCCATTGTGGCAAGATATTGGTGCCCGTCTGGAGCAGTTGGCTGTAAAAGTCCGTCACGTGGACGCCCACGTCCCTAAGAGTCGGGCCACTGAAAAATATCAAAACAACCACCAGGTGGATCAGGCTGCCAAGATTGAAGTGGCTCAGGTGGATCTGGACTGGCAACAGAAGAGTGAACTATTCATAGCTCGGTGGGCCCATGACACCTCAGGCCACCAAGGAAGAGACGCGAAATACAGATGGGCTTGTGACCGAGGGGTGGACTTGACCATGGACACCATTGCACAGGTTATCCATGAATGTGAAACATGCACTGCAATCAAGCAAGCCAAGCGGGTAAAGCCTCAGTGGTATGGAGGACGATGGCTAAAATATAAATATGGGGAGGCTTGGCAGATTGACTACATCACACTGCCACAAACCCGCCAAGGCAAACGCTATGTGCTCACAATGGTGGAGGCCACCACCGGATGGCTGGAAACCTACCCTGTGCCCCACGCCACCGCCCGGAATACCATCCTGGGCCTGGAAAAACAAGTCCTGTGGCGACATGGCACTCCCGAAAGAATTGAGTCGGACAACGGGACTCACTTTCATAACAGCCTCATAGACACTTGGGCCAAAGAAAACGGTATTGAGTGGGTGTATCACATCCCCTACCATGCACCAGCCTCGGGAAAGATCGAACGTTACAATGGGCTGCTAAAAACCACCTTGAGGGAAATGGGGCGTGGGACTTTCAAAAACTGGGATACTCATTTAGCAAATGCCACCTGGTTGGTTAACACCAGAGGATCCACCAACCGGGCTGGTCCTGCCCAGTCAAAACCTCAGCGCCCTGTAGAAGGAGATAAAGTCCCTGTAGTGCACATGCGGAACATGTTAGGGAAGACGGTTTGGGTTAGTCCTGCCTTGGGCAAAGGCAAGCCCATCCGGGGGATTGTTTTTGCTCAAGGACCTGGGTGTACCTGGTGGGTAATGCGGAAGGATGGGGATGTCCGATGTGTACCTCATGGGGATTTGATTTTGGGTGAGAATAGTCCATAAATAAATTGTATAAAGTTAATTGTTAAATAACCCTGTCACTGTCTGTTATCACTGTTATAATTGTTATATTTTGTACCAGTAGTAGCATAGTAAGAATCATCCAGATTAAAGAAGGATGGACTTTTTGATGAAACCTAGAAGAGCACAGCAATGATGGGAGTGGATCTGATTTTCAACAACTGGCACCGAGCAAATTCATCAAGATCAACATCTCCTGCAGACTGTGGACACGGGCCACACCAGATTCATCAGCCATGAGCTCCAGATGCAGCAAGTGACCGCCCATCACCACACATCACCTCTCCTGCCACAGAAGACCATTACGATAAATGGAGTCCAAAGTTATGGATTAAATGAACTCAACGGACACTTTAGAGTGATGATCCATAGACTCAGGGAATGATATCTGGAGACAGTGGTGGTGATCAACTGGACAATGGGGGATCTGGGCATGATGTAGATGGCATGGAATAAGGGGTGGATAATGTCCTGGGTTCGGCCAGGACAGGGTTATTTTCAACAGAATCCAGGAAGGGGCAGAGCTGGGTGGGCTGACCCAACCTGGCCAAACAGAGCTGGGTATTCCATACCATGTGCCGTCATGCTGGGTTCCAGTGGGGGGAACAGGGCGGCGGGAACTCACTCGCGTCTCGGGAGCGTGCAGCGGCGGGCCATGAGAGCGGCTCTCTGCGGTCTGTTTTGTTTTGTGTATTCCCCTTATCTGTATCGTTGTTGTTCTTGTTCCCTTTGTTTGCTGTTCTGTTAAACTGCCCTTATCCCAACCTACCAGTTTCTGCCTGTTTCTTTCCATTCTCCTCTGCACACCGGCAGGGGGGGAGAGGGACGGCCGCGTGGTGCTTTTGTTGCCGGCCCCAGCAAAACCATAACGGGTTGACATTATAAAGAAATGTCAGAGTCCACAGTTTGGGTACAGAAAACACCAAAACTTCCTAACTAACCTTGAAAAGAGGAACACCGTGTAGCAATGATGCTCAAGTGAGAAAATGCATTGATTCTGCTGGCTAGACTAAAGTCCTGTCTTACTTAGATGTGCATTGTCAGCTTTGTCAGTTTAGGTAATTATTTGCTCCTTCAGTTCTAAGCAGTTGACCATGTGTATGAATTGTTAATAAGAAAGCGAAACGCTTCAGTAGAGAGAGTTAGCTGAGGAGAATGCTTTAGTGAAAGTGTACGTTAGCAGCAGAGATGATCAGGAATATTTCTGTACAATATTTTTTGTCCACGTTATTGCTTTAGCAAGGCAAAAACTTTTCAGAAGAACACGTATTTTTTGCTACTTTCCTTAGTACATGCTTCAGAAATGTCAGAGGAACAGCTACAAAGTGAAGCAAGGCAATTTCTCCCTTGGGAGACTGAACTCCCTTTTTTCAGTAAATCTCCCAACCCTGGAGGCCCATAGAATGAGAAACCATGTGATCCTATATTTGTTTAGAGTCTTTTTCACAAGGTATGAAGCAAGTGCCCTGTAACACTTACATTTGCACCTTAAAAGCTTCCTGGCAGCTGTGGCTTAGGCAACACTCTGCATTCATTACACCCGTGCTCCAACCCACAGTGCCAAAAGCTTGATTTTGTTCGCTCCCTGAGCTGAGCAGCCTGACAGCAGCTCCTCAGCAGACTGCAAAGGAGGATCCTAGACACCTTGAAAGATTGAAGAGAACAGGTTCTTTCCACCTATATTCAGGTCTTAGATTCCTCCTCCAAATCACCAAGAAGGTAGTGAGGACTGTAAAAAGCAATGTCTGATTGGTGGTAGTCAGGCTGGGGTCACCTCATCGCTTCATAACCCTGTGTGGCAGCCACTAAGGCATGATAATTTTCAGCAGCCAGAACCTTGGTCACATATTCAGCCATCGGCCTGGGGTTAAAAGGCTCCATAATGTTGCTGTTAATCCTCTGTTCCATCCACTTCTTTAAAGCCAAATTATAAACTATTCTCCAGGCTGAAACTCACAGCTACAATACATGCACAACATTTCTGCTAAGAAGCTTTCCGCCACAGCTACCACCCCCCACAACCAAGTGAGTGTTCAGAAAGCACTGAAGAAAAAATACAAATAAAAGCGAAATTAAAAATTAAAAATCCTGAAACAGGACTAAAAGGGCTGACCTGAGATGTATTGCGGACTAGATAAAAAAAGGACAGTGTAATTTGTTACATAGAGGAAGGGCAGGGGAAGGAACTAGCACTGGCACTGGGTGTACTTTGTGTTCAAAAATGTTTGGGCAATGCTAACAGAGAGGTTCAGATGTTGTTCCCATCATTTTCTAGCTGTTGCTACCAAATGTACAATGTGCTTCAGTGTACTGTCATAAGTCAGCTAAAACATGTGTAAACATATGCCATGTCAGTCACTAAGGAGAAGGATATAATTACACTTTTAAATGTGGCAAAGCATTTTGAAAGTAGCGTATAATTTTCCAAAGCAGGAACCTTTATGAAACATATCTTTCCCTGAGTGTTTACACAGCCTGACATCTTTGGGTTTGTTCAGATCAAGTGCCCCACTGTGAACAAGCAGGCTTCAGACAAAGGAGGCAATTTGTTCTCTAGGTGCCATTTCAAGGAAAGGGAGATGCAGAGAGGGGGCGGAGGGAAGGTAAGAGCGAGAAGAGAGGGGAGAAGGGCACATCATATTGCTGCATGCAGTTCAGAAATACGCAGGATTTGGCACAGTTACCCTGAGGATTGTTGAGAGGTGTCTAGATTCTGGGTGCTGACAAATGTTGGCAAAAGACAATGCTGTTGTGTTTTTCTTGATAGAGTCAAAGAGAGGTATGAAGTTTACATTACACTTCTAATTAAATTAAATATGGTCGCTGATCATTTGAGAGCAATGGGATCATATAGTCTTACCAGGAAAGAGGCAGAGCAGGAAGGTGCCTTGTGGGCATCCTACAAAACACTCAAATTCTTCCTTTTGATATTATGAGCCTTACACAAGAGGAATTTGCAAAGCCAGTCTAGAAATCTGAACACCTTCTCTCCACTAATACTGTGATTTTATTAGGTAATTTTTAAAAATATGAGCTTAAATGTTTTTAGGTTTATGAGAGTAAACAAAAGCTGTATGTTATTCGGCCTACTAAGCTCAGCTGAGCCATCAGGCTATTTTGGCTTAGCAAAGTTACCACTCATCAGCTGAGCCACAATAAGCATCACTTCACTTCTGTAACACCATTAACTACTGCAACACAGTAAGATCTCAACACACACACTAGCAAAGTAACATTTCCTAGCACTTGCAGTAGACTAAAACCACACACGAACTGCCTCCTTCAGCTGACATAAAATTTTTTGCATGTTTATCTGACCCTTTACTCATTTTTTTCTAGAAATAAGTATTTCTTCTCCTGTTAAATACTTCGGTTTCTCTGGCAAAAAAAAGGTGCTGACATTTGTTAAATAGGATAAAAGTTATGTTTTCTGTCCTTTGCATCTTTATGGCAGTGTCCTGGAAGACCTTATTCAACAAGGGGGAAAATTACTGGTAACTATTCAACAACTGGTAAAAACTTCAAAGAGATGAGGAGATTATAAAATTACTATCAGTGAACACTGATGTAAATAATGTTAGAATGATTCCTAACCCTCCTTCTCTTCCTGACAAATTATATTTGCCCCAACAGTTTATTTCTGATATATAGAATGAAGAAAATTCTTGCCCAATCTGTGTTATTTTCATGCCATGAAAACATAGTAACCCACATCTCTTTCTCACTGTCCATGTTGTTCACTAAAGTGCTACTGCAATTTAATTTATGTCTGCCTGCACAAGCAATCAAAGCCATAAAGAATACTTCTAGAACTAAACATATAGAAAGTAGCCTTGGTGTTATAGTGAAAAAGAATACATGGATGATAAAACTGTGACTATTAAGTCATTGCACTTTGACAAGTATCTGAAAGTGTTAGATACATGTGCTTCACTACAAAGTGAGATGAAAGTTTCCTGAACTTGGGCCTACATACACGGGGAAGTTCGGAGCTTTCTTACTGCTGAAGCAGTCATTCACAAAGCTGAAAATGGAGATGGATACTGCTGCACTCCTGTAAAGCTCTCCAGAGTGTCCAGTTCTGTTCCAGCTGTACTGGAAGTTGAGGCAGAGCAATCCTTCAACCTATGACATAGTGATCTAATCTTGCGTTCTCATTTGTATATTTCTCCTCCAAATTCTTGCGTATATTCTGACCTTCTGAGAACATTTTTCTTAAGTGCTAGAAGAATTTGCCCCAAATCTCCAAGATGTACCGTTAGTCAGAAGTTTACAAAGTCAAGCCCTTGATTAAATTGTTTTGAATGTCACATAATCGTAATTGTCAGGTGAGTTTTGATCTGCCACACTTATTTTTAAACTATTTTAACAGTAGTATAGCTTTAATTTACTTCTCCATTGTACTTCTTGGAATTTATATCATACTCTTTTTATAGTCATTTTTAGTTTTGGTTTTGGTCTTACCATATGCTGAAGTCTCTTTAGGTATGGCTGAACGCGTGGGATACATGCATAGTCAAATGTGTTGAAGTTTGTGTTGCATTAAATAGGCCAGATGACAACATGATTTGGATCACAGAGCACAGCAACAAGATTGTGTGGAAAGAATCAATGCAAATTTGGATTTTGTCATAGGATGAATGAATATTTTCACATTTTAAATACCTCTGTAGCACTCTAGTCCACACCGTCTCTTTTGGTATTCAGTATGCGTGTCTCAATCCATTAAAAACACTGAACATGTTTAAATTCAACCCTGATGAGTTATCTCACTGAATTTAGCCACAATATTCCAACAACAGAATCATAGAATCAATCATAGATTGGTAAGGGCTGGAAGGGACCTTAAAGATCATCTGATTCCAACTCCCCTGCCATGAGTAGGGACATCTTCCACTAGACCAGGTTGCTCAGAGCTCCATCCAACCTGGCCTTGAACTCTTCCAGGGAGGGGGCAGCCACAGCTTCTCTGGGCAACCTGTTCCAGTGGTTCACCACCCTCATGGTGAAGAATTTCTTTCTAATATCTAATCTAAATCTGCCTTCTTTTAGTTTAGAGCCATTCCCCCTTGTCCTATCACTACACACCCTTGTGAAAAGTCCCTCTCCATCCTTCCTGTAGGCCCCCTTCAGGTACTGGAAGGCTGCTAGAAGGTCACCCCAGAGCCTTCTCCTCTCCAGGCTGAACAGCCTCACCTTCCTCAGCCTGTCCTTGTAGGAAAGGTACTCCAGCCCTCTGATCATCTTCGTGGCCCTCCTCTGGACCCGCTCCAACACATCCACGTCCTTTCTACGTTGGGGGCTCCAGAGCTGGACGCAGCACTCCAGGTGGGGTCTCACGAGAGCAGAGTAAAGGGGCATAATCACCTCCTTTGACCTGCTGGCCATGCTTCTTGTGATGCAGCCCAGGATATGGTTGGCTTTCTGGGCTGCAAGTGCACATTGCTGGCTCGTGTTGGGCTTCTCATCCACCAGTACCCCCAAGTCCTGCTCCTCTGAGCCACTCTCGAGCCACTCTCCGCCCAGCCTCTACTTGTGTTTGGGATGGCCCCGACCCACGTGCAGGACCAGTCTCTGGAAGATTAGGACCTTCTGTCACAGCAGCAGCCAAAGTCCCACCCAAGTCAGGACTGGGCAGCAGAGAAATTGTCACTTGCATGATTTTACTGATCATTTCTCTGAAAAAAAAAATGCTGTAGACAGCAGGGAAAGTCCTAGAGACCTTCATGATGGCATCGAAAATGAAAATCAAAGGGATATAATCTGATGTATAATTTCTTGAGACCAGGAGTGAACAATAGCCTTGTAATGCATATTTGAGCTGTCTTTCATGTCTCTGTGCTGCATCAGATTCTTCTTAAATTGGTGGTATATCTGTCCTTACCAAAGTACACCTTATGTTCTTTAACAGCAATATTGATCCTGCCATAAACAAAGCCAAAATATTGCACCCCTCAGAAGACCATATTCACAGAAAGTTATATGCCTGAATAGAGACTCCTCCAATTATCACTGTCAACACAAGTTTAGCACTTTATTTCCACTGTCATGAAATTAAAAAGAAGCTGTGTGTAATGTAGATTCCAAGCTTGTTCGTCTGTACTTTTTCAGCATAACTAAAACCAGTTTTATCACTACAAGAAAAAATACTTCAAGTTGTTATTAGTAGCAGAAAGTAACTCTAAATTTAGAATCTTGGGAGTTGGACTCAATAATCTTTATGGGTCCCCTCCAACTTGAGATATTCTATGATGAACTATGAACTAAGATCTTCATGTTTTTATGGCCTTCATTTCAATGGGGATGAATTAAATCATTTAAATAAAACAAGTCTTGCAACCATTTTTGTTTTTGTAGTATTTGCATTTGTAACAAAGAGTGATGGGCATGGTGTTGAGCTCTTACACAATGATGGCCTTTGAATTGACTGTTGTCATTCAGTGTCATTCTGGGTAATTCTCTGAAAAAGTCAATTCAGTGCTCTGCAGCAACTAAATAAGCAAATAAAATGTTGAGAATATTAGGACATGAACAGAAAATGGAAAATGTGTTTATAAATCCTTGACAAGGTCACAGGTAGATTGTAGCATGGTTCCAGTCCTGTACTCCTCCTTTAATGCAGCTAGTAGAACCGGAAATGACACAAAGTACTGTAAAGGTGATCAGAGATCTGAAATGTCTCCTCATGATAGAAAATAAGTAAATTTGGGCATTTTGGAAAAGATGCAGCAGACAGGACATTATTATAAATGTTGACAAAAATAATGCATGCAGAGTGCAATGAAAGAACTATTATGCATCACCTCTTATTACAGAGGACCGAGGAAAACCCTGTGCAATTTTGAAATAACATGTAAACAAGCAAAAATAACTACCTTTCCACAACACACAATTTACCTGTGAAATTCTGCCACAAGATGCTGCCTAAAGAGAAGCCTAACATACAATTATGGTCAAAAAGTAATTAAATAAATTAACAGAAAAATATCAAAATACTATTATAAACAAATACACAGATATTACCTTTCTGACTAGGAAGTCCTCAAGCTGCAATTTGCTAGAATCTGGGAGAATGTACTGAATAAAATGTCACTATCTGCCTACCCAGTTTCAACACTCTCCCTCAAAGCATCAGTCGACAGTCAGTCTTGAACACAGGACACAGAGCAGGGACGACCCCTGCTTTGGTCTGGAAGGGTCTTCTTTCTCTCCCTACTAATGGAATTGAGGATGGAAGGTTAAAGCAGGTGATTCTTTATTTCACAGAAATAGCAACTTTTTAAATTTTCAGAAACAGCATAGCTGCAGAGCTCATTGCATTGCATATTTTACCCTGTAGCAGAATGTAGGCATTTTTAAGACACAATACTGCTAAGAACCATTACTATTGCATTACAAGAACTCTACCACTGCTAAAATATTTTTCTGTTCTTTCATTCCTAAAACTTTCATAGCGGTCTCACTTCCCTAGTTTTCACCACATATGCCAGCATATCTCATCTGTCTAGATCTCTCCTATGGTTGTAGTGACTACACATGAATGCTTGTTTGAGAGGGTTTTTGTTTTCATGAAAAGTAAAATGCCCCAAGTCAACATGATTCTTGGTCATTCATTCATCCTTAAAAGGTAGCTGTAGTAACAAGAAGTAACCTGTTGATGAGGTTAAGTAGCACTGCCTAAACCTTTAAACTAAGCTGTTAACTCTGGTTTAAATTCTGATTGTTTTGCCATGCAGCTAAACCAGGATTTTCCTGGATCAGCATCCATTTGTCATTGGAATAATTTGCCTACAGCACTGGGAGACATTCTGCCAGAAGGAGCCGAAAACTGACATTAGTCTCTGGATCTGCTGAGCACAAAAGTCACTTTATGTGTTTATTATTCTACTTGGCAACAAGCAATCACGTAACAACAGACCCACTGTCATTATCTAAGTGTTGGTATAGGTGATGGAAGCAGCCTTAAATGTGACCTGTAATAAAAAAGGGCTCTACTTGAAACTCACAGCTTACGCAATTGTATTTTCGTCAGTTTAATTATAATATGTGAGAGGAATTTACTTACCCTGATGATACACTTAAGGATTTTTTTTATCCAGGATGTTAAAAAGGCTCTCTGGCCACAAAATACGTGTTTCCCAAAGCGTTTGAGCCATTTTCTGTAAAGCAGGGTGTGCTTAACAGAGCAAAACAGCACTGGGATCTGCATCAAACTGATGAAACGAATACACTTATTTGAAAGATGACCAAGTAGGGAAGAGATTCGGAAGAACAGTGGTGCAGCTGAAGTACAGCTAAACAGTAACTGCAAATTGTTAAATTTTTCCTTACCACAGTTCCTCAGTTGTACCTAGTTTTGGAGGATCACTTTAAATAATCCTATTTTGGGGCAAGTGTTAACTGTGTAAGACCACAGCTATGAACACTCTTAATGATTACTTCATTTCGCTTTTGTATCTTCCACATGCAATTTTCCCAGGAAAACTTGCAGAGGCAGAACTTAGTATAACTGAGAATCAGACCTTGAACACTGAGAATTTACTGCACATGCTCTAAATGCAGTCAGTGCAATAGTCTGCTTTACCTAAAAGACGAGAAAACAGCATACCTTCTGAAGTTTTCAAATTACATTTTCTTTTGAGACTTATTTGAAGCTACTGTAGGTGCGCCAGTATTCAATTTGTAACATAGTATCTTCCCTTACACTGTGGAGTAAAAGTAGACTATACATTAAAGAAAATAGATGTACATCTTGTAAAGCCCACATTAAGTAGTACAAATTTTTTCACTTATGTCATAAGGATTCTGGCAAACCTTCATTCTCTTTCATCTGAAGCCTGCTCATATAAGATGATATTGTTTCAGTGAAAGGAGAGAAAACAAGGAAAGCAGAAAAAATTTACTGGTATGACAGAGTATTCCAAGGGTGATGCTGAAAAAGGTCTTGGGGATGAAAATGCCCAACAGAAAGAAGTTGAAGAAAAGGGAAATATTTACTTATAGAGACCTATATCATCTAGTAAAAAGACTAAGTATAGTCTTGTACATGTACTCAATTTGATGTTGCTTTCTGTAAAGTTTTAATATATCACATACAAAAATAGTATTACTTATTTTGCTCCGACTGTGTTTCACTTGTCTGTTCTCATGGTGTTTTGTCTCTAGGCTTGATAGATCTCTGTGGAAAGTCTGTCCAGCAGACAGTTAAATGGAAATGGGAGACAGCTTAAAGACCTTCCAGGACACTGAGGTTCTGACATTTAACCTCAGAACTAGATTAGAGTATAAAATATAATTTAAATGTACTGAACCTTTGAGTGACAACAGAGGTTCTTCTGGCACCTTCAGCACTGCAGTAGTATAGCATGTTAACATAGTATACGCTAAATGATATGGTGAACATCTAATGTATGCAGTTCATTATCTTATTCATCTCCTTCTTTAAAACGAAAATATGTGCACTATCTTGTAATGTCTTGTAGGTGTCACAAAGTTTGACTCTATTAATGTTTAAAATCTTGTGCTAGTAAAGTTTGAAGTGGTAAAAAGTGGTAGAAGTCCTATTCTTATCTTTTCTCCCACCATCATTTTGGAAGGTGACTTCTCTTCACGCCCTGCCCCTTCCTGCCCAAGACTGGGCTGTACAGGATCTAGAGGTCTGTACCTGCACAACTATAAAAGTAAAGGTCATGGAGCAGGGATTTATACTGCAGCTAATGCTTTAAAGTGTCCAGATGTAACTCTATGCTACATGTTACAGTTCATCACTGAAGCGTGGCAGCTCTGGCTCCCTCGGCTGCTGGTGCTTTCCTGGGAAGGAAGGGGAGAGAGAGGTGGCCGGGGCTCGCAGAGGTACAGCTGGGGTTTGTGCTGCTCTGGTGATGGACTGGCATATTGTCCTCCACCAGAGGCACCTGCTCTCCAGACTCAGAGACAAAGCGTGAGGCTACCAACAAAGTACCTGTGAGAAGCCAAAATGAAAAGTCTTTGTAGACATATTCTAACTTCTGAATCTTCCTATTGCTGCACTAGCAGAGCCAAAAGCAGAGTATACTCTTTTCTGCGTCTGTTGTGTGTTAGTTGTAAAACTCGCCAGTTCTGTTAGTCGGAAGGTTGTTCATGCAGGCCACTTGAACTACCAAATTGTAACAGAAATAGTATCAATCTAACCCAATCATAAAAGCAAAGGAAAAATGTTCTGTCAAAGCATTAGTTTTAAAGCAGCATGTGTTATAGAGGAAATGTTGGCCAGGATTCACAAGTGTTGCCTTAATTACCACGGTTTTCTCCTTTCTTTGCTTTCTATTCTTAATAACACACCCTATATAACTGAAAAGAGAACCAAAAAGGAAAGCCAGAGACCTAAAAGCTGTTATTAGCAATGTTCAGAGGCAGGTGTTATTTTCTTCTAACCAGGAAGTACACACTGTGAAGAAACCCCTGACAGGGAGCTCGCTGTCACTCGCATGTAGGAGATTCCAGAATAAGTTAAGATGCTGTAGCCAGCTCCTGTGTCTCCAGCAGACAGTGGGAGGGGGTGGAGCACAACATTTTCTCACACACGGTGCCCAAATGTCTTATGGACTCTTAAGGACAGTTGGCAGTAACTTCCCAAGCTCCTATAATCTGCTTTGGACTGCTGGCTAGAGAGCTGAAAGGGACCCCCGGTTTAGTACTTAATTCTGCATTCAGTGCTGAAAAGACAGGCACAGGAGAATGGAAAAACCTTCCCAGAATATCCACTCTGAAACTTGCCATCATTGGCAACTGCACCAACTACTCTCTCTCAGAAACGGTCAGTCTGTTTTAAAACTTCTAAGGGTTCTTGCCCCCACTGCTGTGACTGAAAAATTCCAAACTACATTCGGTACACAAAAAGGTAGTTAAAATAGCTACAAGGTAAAAAATAGCTGCCAAATAAACCAGAAAATATCTAGATAAAACATCTGGGAAAAAGACTGTTCATTTTCTCTGTTGAAAAGGGTGTTCTTTTACCTTTTATTGCAGGAGGTTTTACTCTCCCCTGCACATTGCTTCAGCCTTCCACTGTAGCTATTCCAGCTCACTGGGATTTTATGTGCATGAGGGACCACATCAGGAAGGAATATGCAAACAAGTACCCTCCTTTGCCTTGTATGAAGTCACCAACATCCTTCTGCCACTAATAGAAGTATCTCATCTGATTTACTTGCTTTGTATCACAAATCATGATACTGCTGTTTCACAGTCATCAGGTGAGTCACCACGATTCTCTCCACCAATAAGTGTGTCCTATTTTCACAATTGTCCTTGAAACACCCCACCTGCAGTGTACTGTTTAAAACACATATCAAATCCAAATAGTGGAATCTATCTTAATTCCAAATCCAGCGGGAGCTAGATGTTTGAAGGTGTCAGGTTCACATACAAACTACTGTCTGTAATCAAAAGCTTACTGGAGGCACCCATGTTATTATTTAATTGGTAGCTCTGCTGTTGGATTATATAGATAAGTATAGAGAGCAGTTTTCAAAATCTAGGCTATTTACCATACATGAATGTCGTTAACATGTATTTCATTTAACCCCAAGGAGCCATTTAAATCTCTTGGGTGAATTTACATTTATGAATGTTTACTATGAAATGTGTATTTTTTATCCACCAGGAGAGCTCTGAAAGAGCCAGAAAACTGTAAATATGTGTGCAAGGGTACAAAAAACATCTTCATAAAAAGTCTGATTCTGTAACATCAGTGCAGTTAGTCCTGCACTCTAATCCAGAAACAAAGGAATTAACAACAAAAAAATAAATTGAACAAAGCAAGGCATGGATGAAGAGGAGAACGTCAAAAAGGGAACAAGGAAAGGTTTGCTTAACGGTATCTGCTACACTGTCTAATGCAGAAGCTTAACGTGGTAAGATAACAGAGAAACCCAGGGGAGAGGGAAAGAGGAAAGGACCATCTAAATGTTTTAACATCCTGTTTTGACAGTGGCTTCTGGATCCTGGCTGAGCTATGTGAATTATCTCAGTTTCTACATATCTTATGAGGTGACTGTTCACTCTACAAGATTTTGAACCTTCTCCATCTCAAATCGCTGCTTTGCAAATGTTGTCATTTACACACCGCAGCCACCATGATCAACTCATCAGTCCAAGCCAAAACCTAGAAACAGCCATTATTTTCAGCTTGTAGCTCGTCACAAAGCTTCAGAAGGCCCTCTCACATCTGAGTAGAAGAAATTTAAGGACAATGAGGAAAGAGCTACAGGAATATTTGCAATTAAGCCAATGCTGTGCTGGAACAATAAACAGAAAATCGGGGAAATTGTGTCTTTGGATGGCTTAAACACTTCCTAAAGAGAAAATTTTTTGGAAAAAATACAATTACAAGGGATGAAACATATATGATCTATGATGGCTGAGCAGTAAAATGTATTTGCTACATTGGAAAATTTTGGAAAATTCACTTTTAACTTCGACCCAAAATTATTTTTGTTGTTTTTTTTTTTTAACATTGGGGTTACCAAAACCAAAATATCCATTATTTCCTTGCCTGTAACTTTCACAGATTGCCACTGGGAGATGGATCTGTTTCTGAGAGTAAAAAGAATAAAAAGCTTGAAAACATTCACTGCAGACTCCAGAGGAACCAAGAGTCAATAGTGCAGCAAAACCTGTTTAGGGTATCTTTGCTTAGTGTGTTTTCAGCCACCACGTAAAAAATGCAAACCCAGTACCTCAGGCTTGTCCCTATGTCTTCCAGTGCACATCAGATACTTGGAAACAGTGTCCTGCTCCTTAGCAAAGTGCACATTGCTTAGGCCTTTTTTCCTCTATAGCTGCCTATTTGGAGAGAACAATTTGGGAATTCCCCACACACACCCCCCCCCCCCCCCCCCCCCCCAAGATATAATCCACTGATCTGAGAATCAGCTTTAAAGGACAGCTTCTGTTCATGACCAGCTCCGGTCAAGTGAAATTGGCCAAAGCCATGTCTGCAGACCACCACGTCACTGCTGGAGGAGACTCAGCACTAGTGAACTGTGCAGAAGGGCGCAGCTAAGGATGGGCCTAAAGGAGACAATGTGAAAAACGAAACCTTCTTCAGGCAGTCTTAGAATCAGTCATTTTTTTCGTACTCAGCTATGTTTCAACAGTGCAAGTCACTCTTTAAAATTTGAATTATCTGCAGAGAAAATGTGCTTTTAATTGTTAACAAATATGTCAGCATCTGTGCTCTTCCCTTCTAAGAGTTTAGTCTACAACATATTTTTATGTCCAAGTTATGATCCCATGAGAGCTAAGTTTATAGTAGATTCTGACAGATCTCTTTAAAGTCTACAACAGTAATAATATCATTTCAGGTGTTCTTTATTAATTTGTATTAAAACATAATAAATATTACTGAAGTAACAGTGATTTTTTAAAGGAAAATACTGTTTTGAAAGCTGTCTCAAACGTCAAAGAGAATGCATTTTGCATTAGTTCTGTATAAATTTTTATTGAATTCAAACTTTTAAATAAATCTTCCTATATCTAAAGCCTCTTATCAAAGCACAAAACCTCATTATCTGATTATAAGAAGAACCTCAGAACTCACTGTTTTCAAATTTAATGGACTCCTGATGCTTTCTTCCCTGCCTAGACTGTTTTTAAGACATTTTTACAGTATTTTTTACATTATAAATAGATTCCATTCTTGGCTTAGTAATTCACCTAATGGACAATGGATACAAAAAAGCTCTAACTCCAGGGACATTAAATTGGTTCTAAACTCTGAAAATTACAGCTTTTACAAAAAGAAGAAAATACTAAAAACATGTCTAATGCAACACTGCATCTCATTTTCCACTACCTTCAGAATCTGTCTAAAAGCTCCCGAATTTCTTAATGACACAATATGTTAAAATTGCATTCCTTTATATTTAGATCTCTAAAACATCTTTTCTTTTTTACAGTCCTGAGGAGATCCACCAGAAAAAGGAAAAAAACATGATTGGCATTCCAATAGCTGGAACACAGAAAGCACTACACTGTGCAAGATAAGTGCTGTTTTTCGTATCTGACCATGGTCAAAGCTGAGTACTTCAGAGAAAAGCAGATACTCTTTTCTAATGAATGGGATTCTACATCTCACTTTCAGTAAGAAATCGTACGTAAGAATATGTAACATATGACATGTGACTGCATTGCACAGGAAAGCCCACTGTGAAGACCTTGAAAGTCTTTAATCTGAGTCATAATTCCTTCCTTTTGATCTTCTGCTCTAGGAGTTTTCATCAGCCAACAATACAACAGAATTAGTACCGCCTCTCTCTCTGCAGCTCTTTTTTGTGCCCTTCAGCAATGCTGTGGGATCTAACTCTTTGACCTTACACAGCTTGACAGCAACAACCAGACATAGAGACAGGAGAAAAAGCACCTTTTACTTGCACCGTTAATTTGTATTGCTGCACAAAGGGGATGCAGGGGTGGAGTCAGTATGCCTTCCTGCTTCTTGCTTCTAACCTATCACTTCCTGAAGCAAGGGTGTTTGTGACATTACCATAGTAAAAAGACATATAAAAATGACACACAAAAAAGAGGAATCCTTTGAAGTTAGGAAAAAAATATTCTTCAAAATGTCTACTACCAGGGATTTTTTCAGATTTGCAGAATTTTTAAAAAAAGTGTTTTCTTATAATGGTCTTTTGTGTACATGTGTATAAATATATATGCATGATATATATAATCACTTATATTTCCACTTATGCTACCACTTTTGTTCTGATAATTAAAAAAAAAATAAAAAAAAGTAAATGCATAGATTATTCCATATCATTCATTATGGCATTTATCATTCATATATCCTCCCTCATACAGTACACACTCCATCTCATCTTACAGTCCCAGACCCACACAGGTTGGACAGGATCTAGGGATTCTTTCGGTACAAGCTTATTCTCAGAATGGTGTCAGTACTGAATTTAGACAAGATTGTTAGGGCTTTGTCTGGTCACATCCCCCAAACCTCCAATGACTGAGATTTCAGATGCTTCTTGTGTAACCTGCTCCAGTATTTAATGAATTCCATAAATCCACTTAGAAACAGAATTCTTTAATCTTTTTCTAGGTCGAGGTTGGTATGGATCTCAACATATCAGTTGCCTTTCCTTTGGTTTTTCTGCTGCATTTTTGTGAAATCAGATAAAGATTGCCAAACACTGTATTCTAGGTTAGTAATGTGGAAACCTGAGCAGATGGTAAGAGCAATATTCTCAAAGTTTACTGCCAGAAAATGAAACTAGCTTTCTCATGTTTGTACCTCTCTATTTGTAAACCTTAATGTGAATAAGGATTTCTTTCCCAAACAATTCATTAAAAGAACAAATTTAAGCCCACAGCCATTTTTTTTCTGATGTACACATCTCTATGACTCAAGCATTAAGGCTTGGGTTCTACAACATCTCTTTGAAAGAAAGAAAGAAAGAAAGAAAGAAAGAAAGAAAGAAAGAAAGAAAGAAAGAAAGAAAGAAAGAAAGAAAGAAAGAAAGAAAGAAAGAAAGAAAGAAAGAAAGAAAGAAAGAAAGAAAGAAAGAAAGAAAGAAAGAAAGAAAGAAAGAAAGAAAGAAAGAAAGAAAGAAAGAAAGAAAGAAAGAAAGAAAGAAAGAAAGAAAGAAAGAAAGAAAGAAAGAAAGAAAGAAAGAAAGAAAGAAAGAAAGAAAGAAAAGAAAGAAAGAAAGAAAAGAAAGAAAGAAAGAAAAGAAAGAACTAACAGAAGACTTTCTTTTGTCTTAGAGTCTTCAGTGAGAAAACATATTCTCTGCCCAAATCAAAAATGCCTTCCCCCCTTTTACTTCCTACTCTTATATAAGCTATGTTAACTGTGACAGTCTTCAAACTTTCACTAGTAAGTGTTTGCACTTTTTAATTTCACAAGGTCATTTTCATTGACCTCTTTACTACTGACCTGTTATTTTATTGGATTTAGAAGGATCATTTACACTGACCTCTGTTGCCTTACTGGATTTCTCTCCTCTTTGCTCCCATATCACCCTAGCAATTGAATTTCTGTCTCATTTCTAGCTATTGGATACATAATTTCATTTGTATTGCTATTATTCCTGGCTGAATTGTCTTTTTGCTGTATGCCTTCCGCAGCTCATAGTTTAAGCCTTTTTAATATTCATTACAGCAGTCTGCTTCCTTCTGGTTATGGTAGAGACTATTCTTTATATTACAGACACTTCCATCCTCCAAAGGCTCCCTTGCTCCTAACAAACTCAAATTTCTGCTATCTGAGTAATCTTCTAAAGCATGCACGGACACTTTCTAATTCACCTGGTGTCCCCGTGCTAGAGGTCAGCATATAAGTCTATCAAGTCAGGTGGACTTCAAGCTGTTTTGCAGAGAAAGACTAACAATCTTCTGGTTTGTCTGCTTTGTCAGCTTCCTTAGAATTTCAGGCTGTCAGTGTTGCAACCCATTGCAGGACTCCAGAATCTAGACAGTGTCCTCTTCTAGATTTTCCCCAAGGGGAGGTTCGCAATTATAAAATATTACAACATAGTTATAAGCTGGTCGAGAGCAGTACTTCACCTTGCATAGACAAGAGAAAACAGCTCTCATGGATTCTGCTCCAAGCTTTCTTTTTATAAATAATTATTTGATTATTTAAATAAATAATTATTTCATTTCCTGAACTTCCCAAATACAAAAGGTGTCACTGGCAATGTTTCTTACAGTTTTTTTGTTCAGAAATATTTTGTCCAAGGCTTAGATTCAGACAGTGAACCTTTGCCCCACATTGTGGCACAAGGAGATGGTCTCATTTCAAATATACAAAGCGGAATGAATTTAATATTTTTTTAACTATTATTTTGATATAGAATTTTACCTTATTTGGGACACTATACCAATTTTTCAAAGAGTTTAAATAGAGAATTAGGTGAAATAAAATTGTGTGTGAAGTACAGATATAATAATATTACGGAGAACGTTGCTGAATTATAAAACTAACCAAAATCCAGCAACAAGTCAAGGGCCATACAGAGAATTTATCTGTAGAGTGGCAGTTCCCAAGTCATGTTTTCAGCTATTTTATTATAACTAGTTGCCCCACTATGAAAGTTTCTTTCATTTTCTGTTCCGACGGAAGTCTTAAAAGTATTACCTATTTTAAGTTTAGGAAATCTGTTATACCCAGCCATCACAATCAAGGGAACTTTTTAAGCCTGCACCTTGTCGATTATATTTTACTCATGGTGTACATGGAAGCTGGATTTTCTTGACCCTTATCCATCTGTCTTTCTGTCTATTCATGGCAAAACTGTCATGTTTTGGAAGATTCACTGTTTAGCAGATGAAGAGTAACATATAAAGATTAGCTAAAAAATGAAACAGTGCTAAATCTTGCCAAGATTATGGAATTCTAGTGGTATAGAAAAGCTGTAAGATTTTCAGCAGAAATGCACATTTCAGGAGAAATTTGGATTGGTTTTATGGACTCAGATCAAATTTTTACTTTGCTAATTTATTTCTTAGTTTTTTTTAATTAGAGAAAGTTCTGAACACATCACGACAAACTTTCCAGACTGCAGGAAACTCAGATTGTAGAGGAAGTAGGGGGGAGGAAAATCCTTGGTGGTTAGCTGACAGAATCTACAGATGACAGCACAGTAAAAGGCTGCAAGTTAGGACTCTTACATTACATTCTTGACTTATAAGTTGATGTCGAGTTAACTACTAAATTACACATTTTTAAATATGGGCATGCAATTTACATGCAGAGATTACGAAATAATGTGTTTGTATACAGTAATGAAGTCATTACATGCATCAGTATCCCTTTCTAAGCTCCTTTCAAACCAAGCATAGAAGAATATGCTACTCTTAAGGAAATGCATGCATTTTTAGTGGCATAATTTCTGAGTCAAGATTTTAAAGATTTTCAGAAGAAAAATGGGTATTATAATGACATCTAGCACAACATATCTACCTGACAAGAATGTTGGAGTTTTTAATCAATGCCTGTTCACAAAACACTTGGAAATTTTTAGATGAGGGTTGGCTATGCTAGAGCAAGGTTTTTGGATAATAGTCCAATTCACACAGCTACAAATAAATAAACAGTAGAAAAATGCAGAATAAAAAAAAACAGGTAACTTAAAGCACTACCTTGAAATAGTCACCACTCTAGGAAAGGATAAATACAGTATTCAACAGGAAAGGTGAAGCCTTAGGGCTTGAATGTCCCATTGTAAAAGATATTTGAAAGAAAAAAAATAAACAAATCTGTTTTACTAATATTATCTTCAACACAGGAAGCTGTGCATGGCTTCAGTGGACCTTTGCACTTACTTTAGTTTGCTTTGGAAAACATTGTGGACATTAGAAAGGAAACTTTATTTTTTTAATTTATTTTTTGATGGGGGAGGTAGTCAAAGCTTCAGAGCCAGAAAGAAACTGGTAATGCTCAGTTCCATTTTTTGAGAGCCTGCAATGCACTAGCATCAGAAAATATGGAGACGTACATTGTTAGGAGACTGTGGGCTGGGAAGAGAAATCTCAAGGGCTGTATTGGCTTCATGAGCAGCTGCAGAAACATGACAAAATACAGGTTTCATTTTTATTTAAAATACAGGACATTTCTACTATTAGCATTATATAAAGGGACTGTGGTATCATCACAGATCAGCTGTAATGTTTCAAGTATTTTGCTTAACCCTTCCCTGTGCAGCAGAAGGCAAAAGCAAATTGTATCCAACACAGAGCAATAAAGAGACAGAAAAGACTGCTCTGAACATAAAGAGAGGAAAATTTCTCTTAAAGCAGCCTTATGGATATCATTCTGGCCAGGTCTAAAATGTGTTGTGAAATAGGTGTAGTTAATTTCACAGTTAGAGAGTGGATAAAATTCAAGAAGTGAAAAAAATTTGTAGGAGTTTCCATCCAAAAAAAGTAGTGTGCAACAAAATCTGTGCAAAGTGAAGAAACCTCCTGAGTCTGAGGCAGCAGGAGGCGACTCCATGAAAAGCAGAGAACCCCCTACCCTCTTGCCACTGAGCAGAAGGAGACTTAAGAGATGGGGGGGGGAATGCTGCTCGGGGTGGCAAGCAAATCCCCTCTCGGCCTCCCTCACCTGCCCAGTTGCCCTTAAGCAACAGATATGGGCTCTGGAATGTGAGGGACCGGACACAGAATATGTGGGTGAAGGTAAAGCTCCATCCAGGGGGTTGCCTAGGACGAGTCAGTCAGCCCCACGTATTACAACTGCCTCAACTAAGAAAAAAAGGAGGGTCATTGTCATAGGTGATTCCCTTCTGAGGGGAACAGAGGGCCTGATCTGCCGACCGGACCCATCCCACAGGGAAGTCTGCTGCCTCCCTAGGGCCCGGGTTAGGGATGTTGCTAAGAAACTCCCCGGTCTGGTGCAGCCTTCTGATTACTACCCCCTCTTGGTAATGCAGGTTGGCAGGGACGAGATCGCAGAGAGAAGTCCCAAGGCCATCAAAAGGGACTTCAGGGCACTGGGGCACCTGGTTGAGGGATCAGGGGTGCAGGAGGTATTTTCCTCCATCCCATCAGTGGCAGGGAACAGCACTGAAAGGGGCAGGAAAACACGCCTGGTTAACAGATGGCTCAGGGACTGGTGCCATCGGTCGAATTTTGGCTTCTTTGATCATGGGGAGGTGTACACAGCACCGGGCCTGCTGGAAACAGGTAGATCGCAGCTATCTCAAAGGGGAAAAAGGATTGTTGGCCACGAGCTGGCGGGGCTCATTGAGAGGGCTTTAAACTAGTTTTGAAGGGGGAAAGAGTCATAGACCACCTCACTAGGGACGAGCCCAGGCTTGGCGTGCCAGGCTCAGGGGTGAGATTGACAGCCCAGCTCAAGTGTGTCTACACCAACACACGTAGCATAGGCAATAAACAGGAGGAGCTGGAAGCCATTGTACAGCAGGACGGCTATGACTTGGTTGCCATCACAGAAACGTGGTGGGACAACTCACATGACTGGCATGCTGTCATAGATGGCTACAGACTCTTTAGGAAAGACAGGCCAACAAGGAGAGGTGGTCGAGTTGCTCTATATGTGAGGGAGCAACTGGAATGCGTTGAGCTTGGCCTGGGGGGCGGATGAAGAAGGAGTCGAGAGCTTATGGATTAGAATTAAGGGACAGCCTTGTATGGGTGACATTGCGGTGGGTGTGTACTACAGGCCACCTGACCAGGAGGAGGAGGTTGATGAGGCCTTCTACAGGCAGCTGCAAGCAGCCTCACTGTCACAGGCCCTGGTTCTCACTGGGGACTTCAACCACCCTGACATCAGCTGGGAAGACCACACAGCTAGGCAGGCGCAATCCAGGAGGTTCCTACAGAGCATTGATGATAACTTTCTAATGCAAGTGGTGGAGGAACCAACAAGGAAAGGCGCTTTGCTGGACCTTGTACTAACAAACAAGGAAGGACTGGTGGAGGATGGGAGATGTGAATGTTGGAGGTAGACTCGGCTGCAGTGACCATGAAATGGTGGAGTTCAGGATCCCGCGTGGAGGAAGCAGGGCGATAAGCAGGATCAAAACCTTGGACCTCAGGAGGGCTAACTTTGGCCTTTTCAAGGAGCTACTGGAAGGAATCCCGTGGGCCAGGGCTCTTGAAGGCATGGGGGTCCAAGAGTGCTGGTCGCTCTTTAAACGTCACTTCCTCCATGCTCAGGAGCAATGCATCCCTCTGAGAAAGAAATCTAGCAAAGGAGGCAGGAGACCTGCAAGGTTGAACTTCATGGCTGAACTTCATGGTTGGCTTCTAGTGGAGATCAGGTGGAAGAGAAGGGTCCATGGAATGTGGAAAGAGAGGCAGGCCACTTGGGAAGAGTACAGGAATGAGGTCAGAGAGTGCAGGGATGTGACAAGGAAGGTCAAAGCCCACCTGGAATTGAAGCTGGCAAGGGATGTCAAAAACAACAAGAAGGGCTTCTTCAACTACATCAGCAGCAAAAGGAAGGCTAGGGACAATGTGGGGCCGCTGCTGAATGAGGTGGGTGTCCTGGTGACGGAGGATGCAGAGAAGGCAGAGCTACTGAATGCCTTCTTTGCTTCAGTCTTCAGTGCTAAGACTGGCCCTCAGGAATCCCAGGCCCCGGAAGTAAGAGAAGAAGCCCACAGAGAGGATGACTTTCCCTTGGTCAAGGAGGACTGTGTGAGGATCGCTTAAGCGATCTGGCTGTCCACAAATCCATGGGCCCCGATGGAATGCACCCACAAGTGCTGAGGGAGCTGGTGAATGTCATTGCTGAGACACTCTCCATCATCTTTGAGAGGTCCTGGAGGATAGGAGAGGTGCCTGAGGACTGGAGAAAGGCCAATGTCACTCCAGTCTTCAAAAAGGGCAAGAAGGAGGACCCAGGGAACTACAGGCCGGTCAGCCTCACCTCCATCCCGGGAAAGGTGATGGAGCAGCTCATTCTGGAGGTCATCATTAAGGAAGTGGAGGAAAATAAGTTTATCAGGAGTAGTCAGCATGGATTCACCAAGGGGAAATCATGCCTGACCAATTGGATAGCTTTCTACTATGGCATGACTGGCTGGATAGATGAGAGGAGAGCTGTGGATATTGTCTACCTCGATTTCAGCAAGGCTTTCGACACTGTCTCCCATAACATCCTCCTAGGGAAGCTCAGGAAATATGGGCTGGATGAATGGTCAGTGAAGAGGAATGAGAACCAGCTGAATGGCAGAGCTCAGAGGGTTGTCATCAGTGGCACTGAGTCTAGTTGGAGGCCGGTAACTAGTGTTGTCCCTCAGGGGTCAGTACTGGGCCCAGCCTTTTTCAACTTACTCATCAGTGACCCGGATAGTTAGAGTGTACCCTCAGCAAGTTTGCTGATGACACAAAACTGGGAGGAGTGGTGGATACACCGGAAGGCTGTGCTGCCATTCAGTGAGACCTGGACAGGCTGGAGAGTTGGGCAGAGAGGAACCTGATGAGGTTCAACAAGGGCAAGTGCAGGGTCCTTCACCTGGGGAGCAAAAGCCCCATGTATCAGTACAGACTTGGGGCGGACCTGTTGGAGAGCAGCTCTGCGGAGAGGGACCTGGGTGTGCTGGTGGACGACAGGTTAACCATGAGCCAGCAGTGTGCCCTGGCTGCCAAGAAGGCCAATGGCATCCTGGGGTGCATTAGGAGGAGTGTGGCCAGTAGGTCGGGGGAGGTTCTCCTTCCCCTCTACACTGCCCTGGTGAGGCGCCATCTGAAGTACTCTGTCCAGTTCTGGGCTCTCCAGTTCAAGAAAGCTGAGGAGCTACTGGAGAGAGTCCAGCGGGGGCTATGAGGATGGTGAGGGGACTGGAGCACCTCTCCTACGAGGAAAGGCTGAGGGAGCTGGGCTTGTTCAGCCTGAAGAAGAGAAGGCTGAGAGGGGACCTAATATATGCTTACAAATATCTGAAGGGTGGGTGTCAGGAGGATGGGGCCAACTTTTCAGTAGTGCGCAGTGACAGGAGAAGTGGCAATGGGCAGAAACTGAAGCAGAGGAAGTTCCGTCTGAACATGAGGAAGATCTTCCCTCTGAGGGTGACGGAGCACTGGAACAGGCTGCCCAAGGAGGTTGTGGAGTCTCCTTCTCTGGAGATATTCAAGACCTGCCTGGACAAGGTCCTGTGCAGCTTGCTGTAGGTGACCCTGCTTCGGCAGTGGGGTTGGACTAGATGACCCACAGAGGTCCCTTCCAACCCCTACCATTCTGTGATTCTGTGATTCATACAGAATCCATGTCAATATTTATGTGTTGGCCTACGTTCAATCTGGTATCATTATTTGCCGGTGAAAGGGCTGACAAAAATCCTACTTTTGAAAACCTTCTTCTTGTCTCTGCTGTGCACTTCTACCTTTGCTTTGTTTTCTGTCCTCCTATATATTTATCCCTGTCACATGTTTCTAACATTGCAGGATGTTTGCCAGCTCTGGCTTTTGTGGAACAGAACTGATGGCTGCCTCACTGACACTTCTCCTACAGCGAGGGGTCATTTTTAAGCAGGAGAACCAGCACCAGCAGGCATGATAGATCTCAAACATCAGAGGCAGGAAGGACAGAGACTCAATCATCTCTTAATCCCTCAAAAGCAGAGTCACTTTGGAACTTTATTTTAGTGAATAGGAACTAGAACAAGAACAGAAAACTATATATTGTCTTAATAGAAACTAGAATGAAAGCAGCAGTTTTGGTGGAACTGGAACTGAAAGGTCAACTTGTGAAAGAATGAGAATTTTTTGCAAAGCACTATTTATTACAACAGATTTTTTGGCTGAATTTTGTTGTTATACAAAGTAAAAAACTACAGTCCCACAGATTTTATGTACTTGTATACATATACAAAACTCCTGTCTTTATCTTAACAGTAAATTTCCATATATTTTTTTTTTAAATGAATGCATATATCTATTGGAAATCTGGTCTGAAAGTGAAAATGTGGAACTCAAAATTGTGTTTTCTCTAAGAAACTAGCAATGATGCACATGGAATAGAGTGATAATTTATATCAATTTGTTATCATGGATATAAAATAACACTCCTTTACTTAGCTTCACCATTAATCAATTGAACACTTTTGTGCGTGGATGCAAAGTGCATTGTAATGGATGAAGGAGGAACAAAGTCCACTGAGTATTGTCAATTCCAGTAACAGAACTAGGGCACTGAGAAACAGTGAAAAGCAAGAAAGTGGGAGACTGTGGGGACTTGTGGTTAGCTATGTCGTCAAAGCAGGTCTGATATACTAACAATCATACCAAACAGTGTAAAGAGCAGACACTACTATGTTAAAAGGAGGGCAGACAGATGCATAGACAAACTGACTGTAAAGGAGCTGGAAAAGATGCTGGAAAGAAAAGTAGCTTGACAGAAAGGAAGTTTAAATTAACTGGGAAAAGAGACAATTAAGACGAGATGTGATAGCAATGTATAGATTCATGAATAAAACTGAAAACTATGTTACTGAAAACTATGTTACTTAAAACTCTAATTCCTTATCTTTCATGTGGCTTAAAACCTGTGGGTCTGCCGTGACATCAGCAAGAGGCAGCCTAAAGCTGAGTCAAGGAAATACTTTATCATATGAAATGTAATTAATTTCTGGAACTTATTGTCATATAATGGATATACCAAAATTTTTTAAGGATTCTAAAACAATTGGAAGATAAAAAGTACATATAGATACATTAAAAATAAAGACCCAGCCAAATCAGCAGACCATGCCTTTGCCTTGTCCTTACATTTGTCCTAAAAGTATCTGCTAGTGACCGTTGCCAGACATAGGATACTGGGCTAGGTGGAACTATTATCACTAAGTATGTCTGGTTTTGAATCTTTAGTTACTCGGCACCTTATAGAAGTACTTGCTAAATAAATGCAATTTGGGGCAGGCTATGGAAGTGTCTGACAACTACAGAGGAGGTCACTACTCTTGCAATATTCTGTATGCTTTTTTTTCCATGAAACAAAGGGGTACAACAAGGTTTGGTGTTTCTTTTTTCTTTCACAGTCATTAGCAAAATGTATAAAATATGCATTCACAACTAAATCAGTATGGTGGTTTAAGAGTTCTGCACTAGCTAGGGAGCACGACATTATTAGGAAGGCAAAGTTCCAAGTGAATGGAGAGTAAAGACTTGAAAGGTAAACAACATGAGCTAGAGAAGGAATATTACTTGTCAAAACATGACCACTTGCCTAAAAAGACAGAGCATGAGGCTTAAGAAAGAAAATGCAAACTTTTATTTAGGATTTTGTTTTTCTAGCTGATTAAAATTAAAAAATGCATCTATGTCTGGGATAGGAATCCACTTGAAAATGAACAGTCAACACAGAGAGAGTGTTTGTCAAAGGTCTTTCACCTTGCCTTGTTTCCATTCCATTAGATAAAAGGCTGAAAGAAAACTGACAGTATGTCTTGGTTCACAGAAACAGCCAAGTGGACAGCATAATTTCCATTATCTCAATCAGTTTGCAGGCTAATAAAAATGATCAGTAGTGTATCAGGAAACTAGTGGAACCAAAATATGTTACAGATACTCCTAAGTGTGCCTACTTTATGAAAAATTCTTAGGTATTTTCTATTTACGTATTCTGCAGAGATCTAACAACTCTTTCATTCATCAAAAAAATAAAGAGAGCTTCCTTCGATCTATAGAATATGCTATGCATTTTTATACTGCTGAACAGATTTCATAAAAATGTAAGTGGGATACTCTCAGCAGAACTTATATTTCTGCCCAGGATGGAGTGACTGTTCTACAAAACTACCTAGGCAGCAAATACAGAAAGGTTGGTGACTGGCAGGCTATCTAACATTTGGACTAGCCAACAGACTATAGATTAAATCGTTAAAGACACTGGGAGGTTCCCCTCACACTTTACACCCAAGGACACACTAACAGATTTCTCAACTACTGACCAGAGACCACCTGCAAGTACTGTTGCACTACATGAGTCCTGAGGACTTGCACATGATACACACAGTCCAGTGAAGTTGTAGGGGCTCTGATTATATGGTGAAAAAGCACTTCTCTTTTTTCCACTGGCTCCTCTGCTTTTTGTGAGCTTGTGTTCTTCACTGGGCTTATGATCCTAACATCCATCTCAGCTTTGCCTTCATCTTTCCTCTCCTCTACAACTAATTTGGGTGGTTCCTTCATCAAAGAGCAACCAGTCCTCCTCCTCGTAATGCTCAGCTCACATCTCAGGCTTTCCTTCTGATTTATTCTGTCAGGCCTTGTAACCTTTCTTAATTTCTCTTCCACTATCCCATTGAATATTTCCATGTTACGTTTCACATGGATTGTCTTACAGCTACTGCAGCCCATTTTCCATCTCTGTCACATGCACATCTTTAAAGCACAGAGGCAGGTTTCAAGCAAAAAGGTCTTTGCCCTGTTCTCCAGGCTTTGAATCAAGCATTCAGCTCAAATTTTTCATGACAGTTCTCTCACAGTGACAGCTCATAAAGAGGAATCAGAGTAGGAATAATTTCTACTTCTACGCAGCTTAGCATTCAGACAAATCACAGATCTTCTGGGTGGACCTACTGATGACAAATTTTAAGAGTCCTGGTGCAGAAATATGGAGACATAATAGTAGGAGTTGTTACAGATCACACAGGACAATGAGAATTTATAGAAGAGAAATATCTGAAATTTAAAAAGCGACAGGTTTCAGAATACTCTCCCAAAACTAATCAAATCCCACGCATTATTGCTTTTTCAGTATTTGCACTTAAATGCTCTTGTCCATGATTTCACAGGCAAAACTAGGAATGCCAAGAACATGTTTGATCATTGCACTCAGAAGTCAGTGTCAGCCTGCCACAGATCGTGGCATCTGCCAACACAAAACAGCCCATCCTTTTGCTGGTTCAGAGAGGAAATATCATTCAGAAGAATGTACTTCTCAGCCAGATATTTTGCCTGACTTTCTCAAACATTGTGGAACCACTAGCCTTTTTATCTTGCTATTGAGTGGCAGCCCCACGCAGGCGAGATGGCCACCTGAGTCCAGAGGCATGGAAAGCTGGGCTGCACCATGCCCCACTCTTACTGGACTCTTGGCCAGTACATGCCTCAGGTAAAACCGTTCAGATACACTTGTGGCTGTTGGGCTGCATTTAGCACAGCGCTAGTCATTCCACATGGAAATGAAGGCAGACTAGCAAGGATCAGATGAAGGTCAGTACACTTGTCAGCTCACAATACAAGAAGCATCAGGGGGATAGGGGGGTGAATTCCTTTCCCTATGGATAAAAATATCCTTGAAAAACATCCATATGTTATTTTTACCAGCCTGATTACTGAGTCTGCACTTGAGATTAATTATGTAAAAAGGTGGATATAGAAAAACTGTTATATCTGAGAAACTATGAAGAAAGAAAAGCTGCTCTTTTCAAGAACAGGAAGAGTACAACTGGAAAAAATACCACTTCCAGTACTCACAGCTAAGGACATTCTTCACATCAGCTTCTTCTGCAGTCTCTAAAATTCATTCTGTTTTATTTGCCTTCGCAATTTGTGTTTAATAAAGCTGAAGACTGTTATTTCCACCTTTCTAAAAATGAATACACATTCAATCTTTTTAGTAGAGACAGCAGTGACAGAACGAGGGGTAATGGTAAAACAGGGTAGGTTTAGGCTGGATATAAGGAAGAAATTCTTTACAATGAGGGTGGTGAAACACTGGAATGGTTTGCCCAGAGAAGCAGTGGAGGCCCCATCCTGGAAACATTCAAGACCACATTGGACAGGGCTCTGAGCAACCTGATATAGTTAGCGGTGTCCCTGCTCGCTGCAGGGGAGTTGGACTAGATGACCTCTAAGGGTCCCTTCTGACTCAGAACTTTCTATGATTCTATGATTTTATGATTCTAACATAGAGAAGAATTATACGGTAAATGCAGAACAAAGAGGTAGGGTTGCATATTATTGTTAGTAGATGTTTGGAGTTGACAAATTTTGTATTTGAAAACAATGAAAATGCAATGTAATCAAACTTCCAAAGTGAAAAGAAAGTGAAAACGAAAATGCTGCTTCCATTAGACTTTCATTTATACAGCCACAGTGAACGGAATACACATACAAAACCTCTCTTGTCTGAACAGCACCGTCAGAAGTTAAAGTTCATGTGCATATGTGCAACTTGGTCTTCCGAAGTTCTGGCAACTGACTTTGAGTGCTTTTCACACACCTAATTCTCCTAAGAGAGACCTCCACAATGTTGTCATAAATTAGTTGAATTGACCTGAGCTCAGCAACTAAAAGTCTAAATGAATCCATGTTAAAGGTAGATAGCAAAGTTCACAAAAAAGATCAGTTCTAAGAGTGTTTTTAACAAAAATTAGAAAACAGTAAGAATAATTATGCACTTTTTTTAGGTTTCCATATCCCAAACAACTCTTTATCTGTTGCACTGTATTTGAAAGCATTGGCAGCTGTTATATGTCTCTTTCGGGAGAGAAGGGAAGTAGAGAGTTGTAACAGAATAGCACATGATTCGAACAGCAGATGATCCTAATTGTGCTGTAGAGGCTTTAGGCTGCCTTGCTCTATGAAGGCAGCCACCACACTCCTGCCGGTTCTTCCTTAAGCTGCAGCTGGTTGCGTATGTTGTGATATATCGCCTCTGTTTCCTGAACGGGATTTCTTTGCCTGAGCATCTTGGATAAGTCAGTGTATCTTGACTGCAGCTATCTCTTAAGAAGAGGACAGGCGCCTTGAGGAGGCTTTAGATTCCAAAGGCTACCTAAAATCTAAACCGTCATAAAATCTAAAAGGTCACTTCAAGTTTAAAACCTAATTTATTTTTCTAGAAGTCTTTGAATATTAGGTTGTGCTCATTCCTACTGGACAAATTTGGTTGAACAGATATTTACAAGAAATTCTGAGGAAGGTTCTGTCCAGATTTGTATCAAATCCATTTGAAAATTAGAATGAGTAATTTCAAAACTTTTCTGTTGATGATCTGATTTGGATATCTTTACTTTACAAAAATTTAGCACAAATTAATGCAGGCAGTCTTGAAGCTATTCATGTTAATTTGTAATTCTTCTGGTTAGAGGCAGTAAAGAGCATTCCACAGAAACATTATCCATAAAGATTATTCAGCTTGAGACAAACAACCAACATAGAGACTGTGGAAATAACAGGTTTGTGACCAAAACAGTGTTGAAATGACATGTCATTTTAACACTTTCTATATCTTGAACCTGCTATTGTCTCACTTTATAGATCATTCATAAACCACAGGATTTATCAGGCTGAGTTATGTCATCATTCCACACTTTTACTTCTCTAAAAGATCAATTTCAAAACAACCTTTTTTTCACTGCTAGCATACTTTTACTTTTAAACCTATAAAAAATCTCTACAAGCTTTTTCAGAGTTATTAATTTGCATAGCATCCTTGGGTAAACCAAAAAACAGAACTAATCTTTGGTTTTGTAAAGAAAAGTAGTTAATATTAAATCTAAAACTGCTATATCACTTCTTTTCTCTGCCCTCTCTTTTGTCTCAGTTGTAACATGTGTCAATGAATTCCAGAAGATGATTATTCAAGCAAAAAAAATTTCACGTTGATTTGACTAGTGGAGTTTGCTACAGTGTATGCTAATATTATGAAAATACCATATTTTTATATATAATTCTTTGTATTTATCTTAATTCAATTCCATCACACGTATATTCAATTATATGATGTTGGTTTTTTTCTTTCCTATTTAGTTATTGCCCTCATCCATCACTGCACATAACAAAGATAATTTCATAGAATTTTCCTGGACAACACCTAAGGTCACATTGCTGAGCTGTTGCAGTTAATTTAGAACAGAAATGTGCAGGAAGAGGTGTTTTTTTCTCATTTTCTTCTAATTCACTTCATACCTCACAGTTCTTGGCAGAGATATTGTTTAGTACAGTGCTTCCATTCACTGAAATTGTACTGTTATCTATTTCTGGTGACAGTCTTACTGGAGTGCCCTCATTCTAGGATCCTGCTCACCATAGCACCCGAATTGGTGAATTGATTGGCACAGGCAGCATCATGCCCATATGTCACCCTCACATGCACTTGCTATCAACATGGTTGCACACCCAGACCCAGAAGATCAGAAGCATTTCCGGGCTTACCAGAAAGTAGCTGTTTTCTTCACTCAGGGCTAGTTCAAACACCTACCTCTGTGCCAGCTTCAAAGTTCAGCAGTACACATCTCACTCCTTCTTTTCAATTACTCTAATAACTACACTTTAAAGAGTAGTTTATAACAGACCACTGTTGTAAACTCTTTGTATATCGAGGGACCAGGTATCCCTATCCTGCAATCCTAAAACTGAAGTATTCAGAAAATCTTTCAAAAAATACTCTGCAGCATAGTAGTAAGTTGTAATTTAACATCAACTAAAAAGAAATCTTTATAACTTGCGTCTAACCTATTTGTCTCTGTGACTTTGTCTCCCAACAGAGCATACCACTCTTGTGTGAAGGTGTTCGTACTGCAATAGACTCCAGTATTATAGCCTTTGCTTGACCAGAAGGAGTAAGTAAAGCAAAACATTTTGCACAGAAGCAGTGAGAGAGTGGAAGGTCTCACGTCTTTCCTTACTATTCATGGGTTACTATCCTTTCTTCATACATGGCACAGCTTTTAGAAGTGCCTTGTCTGTGCTGTTTTTCCCAGAAGTGTTCTGATGTAAGATACACTGGCAAATTTTGAAAGTGATATTTAAACAAAATACTGACTACATTTCAACCTGGGATCTGGGGATATCTTACATAACTAGGGTCTTATGGATCAATTTTGTGGCAAGCAAAGTAGGAATGAAATGCAACATTCTCATCTGACTGTTTTTACATCACTTTTGCACTCTTTTTGGACAAACAAATATCACCACACAAGAGCAACACCACACCCACCATCCCCTCCCAGCTCCAATAGAGTGTTTAAAAATATTTCATCTTCTCAGAACATCTTTTTTTACATACACAGCACTGAAATAAGGAGCAACTCATTTTGCGATAGGTCAATTGCGGCAAAGAGAGCAATGTTCCAATGGACTGAAAGCATTCCCAGGGGACCCAGAGACAACCTGTACCAGCAGGCTGCAGTAAGTTTGGGGAGCATGTGTTTGTTTATTAAGAGATTCATACTGTGTTGTGTGGGTGTCCTGTACTCATCTGACATGTTTTCAGAGAGTTCTGTTTTCTTGTACAGACATAATAGCATTGTGTTTATTTGTTTGAGACAGGACATCTGTGAGAAGCAGCTAAAACATATACATGTCATGGGGTAGGAAATAAGAACAAGCAAACATATGAAATGTCTGGACTACTGGACACAAACCCCACAGGATCTAGAGAGAACACATTTTTCCTCACAATAAATGGTAACTAGCTGAATCTGCTCAGTTATGTTTTTAGAGCATTCAAGATTCTACAGTCAGAAAGCTATTGGATTCTGAAGAGACATAGGCTAAGCCACTACAAAGTAATAATGAAATATTATCTTTTATGCTTGGCATATCTTTTATGCTTGGCAAAACCCAGAAAATAATTCTCTCCAGTAGGTACATGTTTCCTTCTGACTGCAACCCTCCCACAAACTCTCTCCTGTGAGTCAGACTATGTGTTAGAGATTAATTTTCTACTGTTTGCGTGAGAATCTGTGCATTGCACACATCTCAGTAACTCTGTTGCTTCCATAGCAATTTATCTTAGCAAAGGAGGGGATAAGTCTGCTTATATGTAAACAGCAAAATACAAGTCACAGCATAAACACAGCACATCAGCAGTAAAGTCTGCAAAGCTTGAGGCTGGTGGAAAGGTTGCGTTGATGCTCATGGGCTAGTACAGGACAGACTAGCAATTAGCAAACACACCCAGAATAATCACAATTTCTTCTGTTTTAGAATGAGGGGATTTCCTGTTACTTCATTCTTTTTAATTAGTTCCATTCTATATGTGAACTCAGAAATAAACATGTATTGTGGCTTTCAAACTAATCTACAGTGACTGACCCAAGCAAGAGGTCAAACTGTACTAAAAGTAATGAGCAATTGGCACACACCTCCTGGCTAGATTACTCTACAAAGGTATTCCAGAGGTCTTCAGGCACAACTGAAACAAGTTGAGCAATAAAACACTAAAATGTCAAAACTTTTTCCAGGAGTTCTTCTCACCGAAAAGAAAAATTAGAACTGCATGTCAACTGGAGCCATCATAAACGTATCTGCTAAACATATGTGGAGCAAAAATACCTAACTGTGAGTCTTCATAAAGTCGCTGCCGCAGTCTTCTTCACTCAGATCTCTCCTGAGAACAGGATCCTGCCATTAGAGCGGTAGTAGACAACAAATGTTTGTAAGCTGTCAGAGGAAGAGTTTCCTGTGACCTCTGGTTGTTACTCTAGAAGGGATGGTTTAATCCTTACCTTATTCTGCCCAGCTCCTCTTCTGTGTCTCTTCTCCTTGTATTTTTTGTTCACAAGCTCTTGGTAGCAAGGGCTGTCTTTTTAATTATGTGTGCTAACAATACTTGACTCAATGGAGCAAAAAGGAATACTGCACTACAAGATGACAATAAATGGGTGGAACTAAATAAACAGTTCTATTCTTTCTGCAACCCCATTAGAGCACAAATGAACAGGGAAGCCTGTACCAAGCTTTAGATATAACGCTCGGTCTCTTCAACAGAAACAACGAAACCTACAGAGACTGTAGAAAAGATGAATTTCAAATTCTAATAGACACAAATGGACTTTAATATGTCTCTCCAAAAATCTTCCGACTAGGAAAAATCACTGGGGAGAAGATTAGAGTGGTAATAACAAGTCACCGTCATGCATGTACCTGATATGCTTTTAAACAGAACAAAATCGAAAACAAACAAAAACCACATTTTCAGAAAGGCAAGAACTATTTTTTTCCTACTTTTGTTGCCTGCTTAAAAACTCATATCTATCCTGTTTTTCTTTCCCTTTTGAGGACTACTTTTCTAACATCATCCAGACAATCTGAATTTATAACAAAGACAGCATATGCAACAGATCAGGACTTGGCCTGGTAAAACCACTAGTCAAGAGAAAAAAATTCCCTAAGACACTAAGTGAAAACAACATAATACGACCTATAGTATCAAAATATTAAACAAAACTTTTCCAAAAATGGCAGACATTGCAACATTACAGAAGGAAGATGTCTAAATGGAGTACGTAGTTCAGTGGGCAAAATCGGAAACAAAGCCCAATATTTTTGTGGCAAACTTGCTTGACCAAATCCAGGCAAGAACAGTGTGAGTGCAGAAGTGGAGAGGGAGGGAGCTACAGACATCCTGAGCAGCACAAAGACTTTTGGACCAAGTCAGAGAAGTAGGAGTCTCTTGGGTGATGATTTCCCTGAGGACGCAGATTCTCTTTCTGATCCATGATTTTATTTCAGAAATTACATCCTGCCAACTTCATTGCCAAAACAACCTCAGATTATTTCAGTACTTTATCCTCTTTTGTATCTTATTTACATCCCTTTTCATCATAGTTTGAGTAGGAAACTTTAGTCTCACTTTCCTAAGATACTGGAGGCAATCACTAGAGTGAGGAAATGTTGGGATACCAGGAGAGACTTGATAAGGTTTCAGCCCCATGCTGTGCATATATCTAATGGATATCTGAAAACAGATAAAGAAGTTACAGATGTTATTCAACATTTCTCTGAAATCTTAAGCCTTCAACCCCCAGAGGCTGTTCTGTTCATCCTGAATGATCAGCTTTCCAAGCCAAGAAGCGTAACACCTATTATTTTTATATTCTAAGTGATCTTTCACAGCCCACTCATTATATAACTAATAAGGCCTTTGTTAACACCGCTCAATGAAGGTAACTGTTGCAGTGTTCAGTGATTTAAACTATTTAGGAAATTAAAGGACTCTCAGACTATGAGATGTTTTCCTTTGATTGTGAATGACACACAGTGCACTTATAATACTATCTATTTTCCAATTTGTTCTTGTGGTCTGAGTCACCTAGAACCTTTCATGATGAAGCTACTGTTTAACACATATATCCTGGAGAGTTTGCTGTGAATTAAAAAGAACAAAACTGAATTTAATGAATTCTCTATGCAGCAGTTAACAACAAATGAAACAAAATTAATAATGCCTGCTTTTCCTGTAGAAACTGCATAAAGTAGTGACCTTAGACCAAGCAAATCACTGCACCTTTCCTGTGAAATAATTACAATCTCAATAGCCAAGCTTTTTTCTAGTCATCAGTGTTTTGCAGGTACTGAGTTTGCGTCTCTTTTGCTCTGCAACATAAGGTGTATACAAAAGGGGCAAAGTGTGATGAATAACTTTTTTAAATCAGCACTTCTTCAGTTAAGACAACTCTAATTCTAAGCATTTACATTTCCTGTGTCTTTGTTTAGACTGTCCACCTGAAAAGAAATAGTTGAACAGGAAAGCAAATTTTTTTTAGAAAAAAATCTGTTTTCAACTGCCGGTATTCTGGGGTTATTTCTCTGCATTTCTTGTGGGAACAATGAAACTTTGTACAATAATTTGTATTGTCATCAAGAACATGAGTGGTTTTAAGAGTCAGTTTCCACAAGGTAGAGATGCAAATGGCTACACAAGATGAAAGGCAATGGAAAATTGGATCCTATTGGGTTTAGATTGCGCTACAGAAAGTTACACACATTTTCAAAGACAGAAGCAGGAACCAGTGCTTAGTCATAGAATCACAGAATCATAGAATCGTAGAAAGTTTTGGGTCAGAAGGGACCCCTAGAGGTCATCTAGTCCTACCCCCCTGCAGCAAGCAGGGACACCACTAACTAGATCAGGTTGCTCAGAGCCCTGTCCAATGTGGTCTTGAATGTTTCCAGGGATGGGGCCTCCACTACCTCTCTGGGCAACAGTCTGTACAGTGTACACAGGTTCCCTGTGTAGTGAATAGTGTGTTTTCATTTTAGATGACTTTCAGGTCTTCCTGTAAATTACCAAACATATGGCCTGGTGCAAAATATATGTAAGTCAGTGCAAAGACTCACATCTATGTGAATAGTCTTCAGATAAAGCCTTTAGATACTTGTTCCCAGGGAATTATTGTCAACAAAACAAAAAGTGGAAAAAGGAAGGCACAGGGTAAGAGAAGAGAGAACTAGATTTTAATGTGGAGTAAGTCTGTTTCACTCTCTGCTTTAAAAAGGCCTAGTGAAAAACTATCAGATGTCTTTTTTCTACATTAAAATACTTGCATGTCAGTATTCGTAACTTTCAGGAATATTTTGGGGTTTTATATTTCAGTGACACCAGAAGCAAAACCAAATTTCCTTCTTTTACTTCCTTCTCCATTTATAAAATGTTGAAAAATTCTTCTGTGCCTTCTGACACATAAAAAATTCAAAATTTTTACTTTTTTAAAGAACCTTTTTTTTAAATTAGAAGTTTTGCTTTCCTAATGGAGGAATTCAGTGCAGCAAAAGTACGTGTAGGAAAGATCTTTCAGGGGACTATGTTTCTTTTAAATTAGTATTACAGTTATTTTTGCCATACGATTGCAAAAAAATCATAAAAATAAGACTGAGGTGCAGCCCTTAAAATGTTGTCCTTGATTTAACACCAGTACAGAGCACACGTGTGTATTAGCACACATATACATATATATATTTCATTCTCCTTTCTACGAACTGCTGTGGATAGAGAATAACATGGAAAGCTTTTATCCACAGCCTGGGATACATCTCTATATATCTGTAGTCTGTGTAAATGTACAGAAGAAAAATACATAATGTGGATGTATGTATACTAAAATATAGGAAGCATACAGTAGCTTGGACTAATGTATTGTAGCATTCATAAGCATTGTTTTTGTTTCCCTATCTTATGTGCGCAGCAAATGAGAGCAGAGAACAGGAAATGCAATATAAGGGCAGCTGTCCAGTTCAGAGACACCATTCCTAGATGCCTTGAAGCATTCTCTCACCTAGCCCTTGTAATGTCAAGCCTAATGCATTCTGGTTCCTTTCAGCCTCCTGCAATCTGCTGGGAAGAACTTTATTCCGGTTTTATACAAAGACAAGACTTTCCCTTGCTAGTATTTATAGTACACACAGGAACCTCGGGTCATTGTGAATCACTCAAAGTCTCTTTTTTTTTCTTTACTTCTAAAGAAACGTGAGCTGCATCATCCAGCACAGACCATATATGAACGGAGTTCAACAACCTTTCTAAGTGGCTGCTGGACAATACGCTGCATCACGTGGTAAAGGATTAAAAATGAGAGAGTGTCAAAGAATAAAGGATGAAACAGCAAGTTCTCAAATTATAGGCTGATTTTACTGAACTCAAGAGAGATGGGAAGGTTCTTAACCTCTTATATTCAATTTCAGTGGGGGAGAATCCTATGGAGTTCAGTCATTCACTTGTACAGCCTCTGCGTTGGAGTCATCAATGCTGCTGCTGCGACTCATGGAACCCCTGCCTGCCCGCCCTGGCTCCCCAGCAGACACACTGCAGGCTCTGTTGTATGCAGGTCTTACCACGAGACTCTATGTCCTCACCACTGAACCTGCAGAATAAAATAAAACAGCCTATAGTACCGTAATGTACTCTACTATAATGTACTGTACTATAAATCTTTGCTGTAATTTGCTATATTATATATAATAATATATTTCCTTCTTCCAGCATTGAGGTCATTAATGTCTTCAAAAAGGTGGCTGTTTTGGACACAGCCTGGTGTCATGGTTTCACTCTGGCCAGCAAATAAGCACCATGCAGCCACTCGCTCACTCCCCCTGTAGTGGGATGGGGGGGACAATCAGAAGGGCAACAATGAGAAAACTCATGGGATGAGATATGAACAGTTCAGTAGCAAAAGCTATGCACACAAGAAAAGCAAAATAAGGATTTCATTCACCACTCCCCATTGGCAGGCAGATGTTTAGCTACCTCCAGGAAAGCAGGACTCCATCAAGAGTTACTGTTACTTGCCATAACTCTGAACATCCCATCCTTCCTTCTGCTTCCTTCAGTTTTTTATTGCTGAGCATGACGTCACATGGACTGGAATATTCCTTTGGTCAGTTGGTGTCAGGTGTCCCAGCTGTGCCCCCTCCCATCTTCTTGTGCACCCTCAGTACACTCTCTAGTGGGGCGGTGTGAGAATCAGAAAAGGCCTTGACTCTGTGTAAGCACTGCTCAGCAACAGGTAAAACATGCCTATGTTATCAGCAGTGTTTTTAGCATAAATTTAAAACATAGCCCCGTACAAGCTATCATGAAGAAAAAATTAATCTGTCCCAGCCAAACCCAATACATGTGGCACGAACTGCAGGAAATCATAATATTTGACATTAACTGATATAATTGGAAAGAAACAAAAAAAAAAATACTTGGCATTGGTGTACAAGCCCATCTTTAGGTGTGCATAGGTAAAAGTGATCTCTGAAAGGATGTCTTGTGTTGTTTCATATTGAGGATTTAACACAGGGAAGGATATTGTTAAGGGAAGGGGGAAGGTTGGTGTTTTGTATGGCTGTACAAGATGTCAACACTTGCATTACTAAACTGAAAAGAAAGTGGACAGCAGCCATGTCTGTTGCAGTGACATAATCTGCTAAAGCAGCATCAAAGTTTTTTTGGGGAAAAAAAAAAAAAGATAAAAAAGTTAATGGTAATTAGATGACATGCAATGCAGAAAAAGAGTATAACCTTATGTTGTCAAATGTACATTGCCTTAAATCACAGAATCACAGAATCACAGAAAGTTTTGGGTCGGAAGGGACCCCTAGAGGTCATCTAGTCCAACCCCCTCGCAGCAAGCAGGGACACCGCTAACTAGATCAGGTTGCTCAGAGCCCTGTCCAACCTGATATTCCTGTTTGAAGAATTATTTGATTAGATGGAGTTGACTAGAGGACTTACTTTATCTGGAACCAAAACTAGCTTCAGTAACAACTCCAGTACAGAAAGGAAACTTCTAAAAACTTTTGCTGATGACATAGTGTTGGAAGATTTGATCAGAATGGGATGTGACTGGGTGTTTTTTTTCCCAATACACTAGCTTTCAAATTACCCTGAATACACGAGTAACAGCAACGGTACTTTGTAGTTGGCTCATACAAAGTGATGCACACTGGAATTAATTCAAAAAGTTTCTGTTAGCTATAGCAACTGAAAAAAATTGGATGTCTCACTCACAGAATGCAGTCATGAGAAAAGTAAATTAAATTTTAGGACATATCAAAAGTATATTAGGACATATCACAGTGTCAGAATAATACTAGAAATTGTGCAATAGTGGAAAGAGTTGATGAGATATATCTGAAATTTGAAATACAGGCCATCAGTGAATGTTATTTCACACTAGAATTTGAAGGTGATGAGAAGATCCTTCTCAGGGAAACAGAAAACCGTCAAACAAGTAGAATCCAGGTGATTAAGACAGCTTCTGTTGGAATTATTCCTTACAAGGCACCTAGTCAACACTACAACAATTAGATTAGCTGGTGGAAACAATATGACAAGGCATCACTCATGCTCTCCAGAAGTGCTTCATACATTCATCTCGTGCTGTGGGCTATAATCTCTGCCAAGACTAAATCTTGCAGGATCGTCCACCACAGTCTGTTTAGCCACAGAAGGGCAGAAGTTATGGCCAGAACACCTAGGAGTGAACAAGAGTCATTCAAAATAACGTTTCTCTGTTGTACCACTACAACACATAAAATCGAGTTTGCTTGTTTTCAGCTTCTAGGCAGAGACAATAAAAGTGAAGAAACAAGGATCCAAATACTGAGGTCTGCACATTTGTGTTCTTCCTGTCTGTCACTACTATCAAAGCAACATCTTTCTTACTAGTTCCCATAGTCATATCTGATGCTTTCTGAAGACTTATCTTCTTTTTAACCTTTGTAACAGTATCTGTTTTGACTTCTCACAAGTTCTGACATGCAAGAGGGTAGATTTCACAAGCAGACCAGAGAAGACTGACACAGGCATTGCTAAAGGAAAAGACCTAGATCTCACATATCACTGAAAATCACAGCGCAAGCCTTCCCAATACATTTTACATTTTATGGATTACACAGATTGATCCCCTTTTCTGAAGCCTGAGCCAAATGACAAATACTCAGATGTTTTTCTGCTCTGAAAAAAACCTTTCCTCAGCTTCTTGTGATCTACATTTGTTCCCGCCTACACAAATTTATAGCCGCAATGGCTTCTTTCATTTATGCTCTGAATACTCTTTTACTTCTATTGGTATTGTAGCATCCATTTATTTTTGGGAGAGAGCGCAAAATTAGTGGGTCTGTCCTGTCCTCAACAGAAGTGTTCATGGAGATTCCACGGTGGAGACAGTTATGTCCCCAGTTACCTCTGTGCACCCTGTTTAATGTAAAGGTGCAAAGTGTAAAGTGTAACAGTGTAAAAGTGTAAAGACAATAAAGTCACCCGTGTATAACTGAGAAGACTATATGATTTGTTACGAGAAACAATATATGTGTCACAAATAGTATAGATTGCTGTTTCAGCAAGAAATACTCTTCAAGTAAACTCAAAATGAAGTTGTTTAGGAAAAAAAGATTCTGAGTTTGTTATTTTTACAAATTCATCAGAGAAGGATTATATGTGAGCATGGATGGAAAGAATAGCTTTGGAAAAAACAAGGTAGTACATTTTTATTTACCCCAACGTGCTAAGCACTAGCAGCCAAAGCACTCAGCTATCTAAACATTACGAGATGAACACTAAATGTTATCTCTATCTCCTTCAGTGTGCCTTTTGATGGGGAATGTCACACACATATTATTCTGTATCTACTGTTTTCACTTCCTGAGTGATTTTTCTTTCATTCTGTTATTTGTGCGAGGCAGTGAGAGGAGTAAGTCTGGGGAGAAAAAAGGCTAAGCAAACCAGCTACTCACAGAAGTCTCAAAAATGCGCTCTAAAGTAGACCTTGAATTCCCAAAGGATTAGCTCTGACATCTTCACTAGCCTCAGTACTAAGCTGTTCAGAAAACAGCAAGATGTTCAGAAAATGCACAAGGTGTACAGGCCTGCTGGAGCACCTCCAGGAATGAACACTGCCACAGTGAAGTCCAAGAGACACCTCAATCAGCTAGTAGAGTTGTATCTAGGCTACACAGACTTCCTAAGATATCAAGTATCTTTTTGTTAAAATGTGTGCTTTAGATCCCATGACAATAATATTCTATTCCCCGAATTCCACCTATGCTGGTCTCATTAAATTCAATACAAATAATTATACCTTGAGGCTTTGTGCTTCTGTGATGTCAAAGATGCTCATTGATTTTATAGCTGAAAGAATTTTGTGTGGATTAAGGTCGGTGCAATCATCTCTTCATTGTGCAAGTACCACAGCAGCTTTAGATCTTGTTGTAACTTCCACAAAAGTGTGAGCTTTGCAAATCTGTTTTTTTGTGAACAGTGGAGGTGAGCACAGACCAGGTATTGCCCAGACTGTGGGGAATACCCACCCTCCTCTGCAACAAGGAGACACTCTGTGAAGGCACAAAAGCAAAAATGAAAGCATCCTCACAATCAATCCCCATTAAAAGGAAGAACACATTTCTTGCTAATGCAACCTTGACTCTCTGAGCCCTCTTTCTAGGCCCAGCTAATGATGATTGGGACCCACTGTATTGATCCAGCTGGGCTTACTGTAGCTACATACAAGATAACCTATCTTTTATTTTCTTCCCTTCAGCTCTTCCCCCACACACTTAGAGTTTCTCAGGCAGAACCAATACGTGCAAGGTCACTTCTTCCCTTCGTGTTTTCCATGCATGGCTGGGAATAGCACAATCTACGTTCTACTTTCCCTGGCCAGTATTTTCAACAGCCTCAGACTCAAAACTTTAAGTGGCTCAGCTTGTTCACCTTTGTCACTGTGTGTCAGCAATTGTCTCATTTCTTATTTACAGGCTCTGCCTTCACATACACTCTGTTATTCCTATATAGTTAGAGGGTCTACATGTGTATAACTTGTGTGTGTGAGCATACTTTGGGTGTATACAAATGTAAATATACATACATGTAAGGGGATGTATGTACACTTACATAATATATAAAATCTCAGACCCATGCTGAAGGCAGAGTTTTCTCAATATAACATGGCAGTAGAGTACAGTGAGAAAAGGAGCCTTCCTCCTCACAACAGTAACGGGACAGCCGGGACTACAACTGACTGCAATGCACAACACAAACAGCTCTTTTTTCCCTCAAATTTCTCTCACTGTGAGTGGCAAACAATAATTATAGCTTGTTGTAGAACACAGTATTTACAAGATACCTATTTTTATGGCACTGGTCTGAGCCAATCTGATCAGTGGCATTCAAGGCTAGAGTTACCCAAGACAATATAATTCTTATTTCATTGATAAATGCAAATAAATTTGATGGTTTTTCTTCCCTTTACATCCCAGCAGAGGTGCTGTCTTGCAATGCGTATACAAAAATAAGCATAGTCAAACATGCTGGATGCACGGTGTTTTCACACATAAAGGACTCAAGAAAGAAATGTGTAGTTCAGGCTGTCCAGCTCTGCAATGGTATTTGATTCTGATTTAGGGGCAGACTGATTCTCTGAGGACTATCAGTGTGTACCCTTCTTTCTGACGTGAAATAATTTCACATTTTAAAGCCTAAAAAAAATGTTGGGAATCCTTGTTTTCAAGTCAGATACATAAATCAATTGTAACTCAAGAGAGTTCCAAGAAGTGGGTTTTATTCTCAAAGACAGCATATTACTGACATTCTGAACAAACAATTTTTGTGTAATGTTAAAGAAAGCTAAATTTCCAACACCCTGAATCTTCTCAAGAACAGATAGTGCTATATAAAGATTTGTCACTAGGAACTGCTAGGGAAAAGATGGGTAGCTTTGGCTGACACATCTGTAATCTTGATTCAGCACTTTGTTTAAGCATTATCAAATTAAAAGCCATATTGGGAAGCAAGTTGGAAAAGTACTACCCATATACTGCCGGAAAAAAGCTAGCCTTTCACTCTCAAGAAATCTACCTAAATACCATGTTTTTACACCATGTAACTTGATACTTTTATTGACTAGAAAGCTGTTGTGTTGGGGAAAACGTGCTGTTTTATTGATTTCCAAAAGCATTTCTCCGTAACTAAAATCACATCATGGCAGTGTTTCATTCAGTACAATAAGGTTTAAAAATTCATCTGTTTGGCAGAAATGAAGACTGAACTACTTGAATAATTTTTCTTACTGCATTAGTTGATGTTAGCAGTATTTGTTGGACAGGTTTCATCTTCAAATGTAAACAACACTAAAAAAACATATAACCGCAAACCACATTCAAACTTGTGTCTACCTCTCAACGTAACAGCTGAATCTCCATCTTAGCTCATCCGTCATCACTTCAGCAATGCATAGCGTAGTGTCTGAGTAGTTCAGTTTTTTCCTTCATAAGAAAGCAAATATCCCTCCCACTCTCAGATGCCAGGTAGCATTGAGGGCTAAGCAGTACAGAAGTCACTTCTTAATCACAGTCAAGGTGCTTCCTTTAGGAAAGAAACACCTGAATGAAATGCAGCAGCTTCTGATATGGGGGAGATCAAATAACGATTAATATGACCTTGTATTCTGCTACCCTATTGATTTTTAAGCATAACCTGATGCACTTCCCCTCTGCAGACCAGTTTCAAAACTAGTGAATTTCTTGCACAAAACTCATAAAAGAGAACTTTTCCTAATTTCGCAATTATTTAAAATTAGTTTTTACTCAGACATATATTTTTTAGCATTATTTGTATTTAGAAATCAGTTTAATCTAATCTGAAGTTGCATCTGTATTAGTACTATTATACACTCGTTGACTGGAGGATAAATTTAAGGTTTCCATCTTCTATTAACTGTTCCTTTCTATACCTTGTCTTTCATAAGTATCTATTACAAGTCTTTGGATTTATACTTTTCCAACAACAGACATTATCATTATATTGTTGCTTTAACATTACTTTTCCTTAAATTAGTGACATGTGCCTTTACTCCACTTTAAGACAGTTTTAATCTATAGGACATGCATTGAGAAGAGGCAGTCTAGAAAGGAATGGAAATTATGAAATGTTAAGAGAGATTGGGTACAGTGCAATAAATAATATTTGATTTAATTTATAATGGACATAAATTAAAAGAGAAAAAACCTTCTTTAAATGGCTGCCTTTTTATCCAAAAAAATGACAGACAAGACATTTCATGTTCTGTAAAGTTGGTCTCTAAAAGTCCCTGCTGTTTTTCCAAAACATAAAGAGATTTTATAGGGTTCAAGTGTAGCCTATATTTCAATTTCAAATGTAGTCTTTTATATGTGACTGATGTTTACTGATATGAGTAAAGATGACGTTCTCTAACCCAGTGCTGACTAGAGTACAAAGAGACATGTTAGAACACTCTGCAAGTTGCAAGTGCTATGAAATATTCATTGGACACTTCAAGGGGTGTTTTATTTTTTCCACATAAAAGTGCTTTGCTTGTTGTAGAGCTAGCAAAAAGGTGTTTGCTAAGACTAACTTTTCCTTCTCTAATGTTACTCATTGAAATGAACACAATAATTTGCAGTGTGTTAATTGTTAACTCCTGATATTTAACAGTGTCACAATTTTTGCACACAGACATATCCTTGCCTGATTAAGGCACAGTAGATTAGACACCAGATGTCTGAGAGAATCATATCTTATTACTAATTAATATTAGACAGGATAAGAGTCATTAAATAGACCCCAAATCCCATCATTTTCATGCATACCTAACTGTAAAATGTATATATCAAATCCTTGTGAACCAGCAGCTAAGTTGGCAGATAAAGCTGATAACCCTTTGATTGTCAAAGCTAAAAAACAGAGAACACTTTTTTCTTTTTCTCCAGAACATCAGCTTTTACATTAGAAAAGCTGAGTGTAATTACTATTTGCTGTTATTTTACTGAAAAATCCAGCAAACCAATGCAGCTATATGAGCCATGAGATGCAAACACAACTGTTTTAAACCACTGTTTTTCTATTTTGTAAAGATATCTGTAGAGAAGTTCAGTAGTCAAAAAAATCACATGGAATTAAAAGTGGCTACATATCAGTTTTTATTCTGAATTTAGGAGTTAAACAACATATAGGAATAGTTACATGTGATAATGCAATCTACAGAAATTACAGACATTTGTTGATCTTCTTCACATTTGTACACAGTGTGTTTAAATTCGGGGGCACAGTCAGCAGTGCAATTTTTCCGAGTCAGATACAGGTATAAATCATGATACCTACATGCCTTGTGTTTACATAGAGATTTACAGAAGGTGTTCTACATGAGCTTGAAAACCATTCCACCAAAATGTAATGAACTGAGTTCCTTTTTTATTTGTTGAGAATACAGTTTGTTTCAAGATTTTGCTTTTGATATTTCTTATCCTATAGCATTCAAAGCAATAAACTCACCTAGGTTCATAGGAAAGTTTGTTGTCCACAGTAAATCTTTTGAAGGTTTGTGGCTAAGCTTTGAGAGTTGGATGCTGACTGCAGCATCACACCATGGACCAGTAGAAGCATCTTATTATCGCATTGCTGGAGCAGATCAACATTGTTAATCTGGGGGTGATCAAAGTTTGTGGTTTACACCATGGAACACCCCATACCTTGCTGGACTCATTTGCAAAAGTAAGTAGACATAAGAACTCTGTTTCATCTCTCCTACTGTTTTCAAAATGCCGATCACCAGTCCAAACGGACAACAGACTTCTATACCACTCTTTCTGTCTAAGCCATTAGTTGTCCTGAATTTATCAAAAGAATAACACTGAGTGAGCTAAAAATATTAAGAGGTTTACCTGAGAATCTTTGAGCCAAAATTACTACCTTGGACTTTCCTAAGAAGTGAAATTAATCCCAGATTAAAACCAAAATTAAAGTAACAATAACAGCTAGAGGAAAAGAAAATATATTTGAAAATATGTCCTCCAAATCCTGATCAAATATTGAGGCATTTGTTGCGTGGACTGATTTAATATCAGTGTATAAGAAATGCCCTGTGAAACACATTAAGAAAAAGTTCTGAAGTCCCAAATAGACAATTCTAAGCTTGCAAGAAATAGTTTATTTTCTCAGACACTGCACCAATACACCGTATCAGGAGCTGAGAATCCATTCCTTTTAGAAGAGTCGTCATTGATGACCAGGATATTCAGAGTCAGATGTTGGCTTGTCAACTATGCTAGCAAAGAAAACAATAACAAAGCTTCGGAATTCTCAAAATGTTAGCTTTTTTTTCCTTTTTTTACAACTCACCTTACTACCACAGCCCTCGAATACTAACAAAGTCACTAAAAGGCAAACCAATCCAGCCCATAATGCTATGTTAACAATTAGAAACAAGATAAAGTTGTTGCCATCCATTACTATTAGTATGCCAGCAAGGTTTCTCCTTTTAAACAATTATTTCTAAATAAATTTTGTTATTGCACGCTTTTCTTCTTACATCTTTTGTTTTTTTAAGACACACATTATGACTTCTTTTGGCAATAGGCATGCAAAAACTTTTTGACCATCTGAATTAAATGACCATTGAAAAAGTAACATTTGTAAAAGGGAAGGTGAAAACAGAAAAGCTGATTCCACCAATAATGTCGAAGAAAAATCCATCTGGAAGTCTGAATACAGACAAAAAAAATTACTCAGAATCATATCCAAACTTGAATGTCTTTTGTATACATAATAGACTGGATTTTGTTTCAAGACACACCAGATGAATATTCTTTTCAAAATTAGTAATCTTCCTATCTCCAAAATAGTCATGCTTGTTATAAATTCAATTATTGTTGTTCTAAATAAAGTACCCTCTTTCTCACATGATTATTTCAAATACAATAGCCTCCACACACAAAAGAAGTATTAATGCCTTTAGTGAAAACAGTTCTCTGTCTTTCAATTTGGTTCCTTTTCTATTTAAGGTTGTTAGGAGACCCAGCTAGAATCTGATGATGTGAACACCTGTAATATGCTGACAATATAATAAGTGAACGTGATGCTTAGGAAATTATACGATGACAAGATTTAGGGCTTCATACTTTTTTAAGGAGTTCACTTGCATGAGACTTGCCTATGTAGGGAGAAGAATGTAGATGTGGAAAGTAAATTCAGAACACAGTATTCCAAAGAGGTTTAGTTGCACACAGAAAAACTCTTCTTCTCTCTCCAATGACTGTGTGAAAAGGACAGGTGTATGTGATTGAATGTTTCCACAAACTGGTATGCATGGAGAGAAGAATAATATTTTCATGTCATTTTGCAGGTATTATCTTGTTCATGTCTATATTTCACCTCTAATTTTCTCATACTTTCTTATTTAAGTTTGAGTTTTTCACGGAACATCATGCCAGCTCTTCCTGTTTGTTCACTTTGTGTTTTGTGATAGCCTTATTTACAGTTGTATGGCTTTTGGAGTCCTCTTCTTTCCCACTCCCACATAGTTGGATTTTCAGCATGAGTGAGAGGCAAATGAGTACAAATAACAATGTCTACCAAGCATCTAAAATATTTGCAATATTTAAGTATAGCTACTTGTGAACTGAGATGAAGTGTTTTCTTATGAAGTCTACTTGAAGAACAGAAAATAAAGATGAAATTTTTGGTCAGAATCTGGCTGAGCACATGTTACTGACCACTCACCAAAAGGATATCTGGAGCAATTTGTATTTTAAAGCATAGTCGAACACTCTCTTATATCCTTAGTGCATTTTCCTGAGTTACAATTCCGTTATCCATTGCCTCTTTCAGCAACAGGAATAAACAGTACAGCTGTCCTGGACCTATTTCCCAGTTTTCTTACATAGCTTAAGTTCATAGTTACCCAGAACCACACAAAGTGAGTGAAGCTCCTCTTTTGTAATTCAAAATTTTAAAAGACTTATGACTGACATGAGCAAACTGCGTATGTAAAGCATTTCTAAGTATAATAGTAATTTACTTGACAAATAAAACACAACGTCAGCTCTACTAAATGCAATGTCCATTACTTTCAATTAACTTTCTTTAGGACTCCCTGGAGATCCGACCCATGTTCAGCCACAAGTTTTCCTTCTTCTGCATGACTCTGCATGCAGACAGCCCTCCTTCATTCTAAGCTATTGTTCTGCAGTCTCTATTGGTTTACAGCCTTCCCTTTTTCTGTCAATCTCAGCGAATGGCAGACAGACTACAACACAAAGGCAGTACCCCTGCAGCTATCCAATTCTCCCTGTGGGTCAGGTTCAAACACTCAAACTCTCACAAATTAATTTGGTTAATCAAGCTTTCATATGCAGAATTTTTACCCACAGCATTTATAAGCACAGACTTTTTAGTAAGGTTTTGCAATTCATTGCCCAGGTTCTTCTAACATTTCATCTTTATTTTTCTGTGTCCATTTTTGTATCGACAAATTTTACCCAGTCAGATCTATTCAAAGCTTTCCTGCAAAGATCATTCTCTGAAACCACTTATCGGACTATGTCCCTCTCAGTGAATTCTCCCCTGTTGCATTTTATGTTAACCATAAACTGCTTATCTTTGCTTTTAAGATTTTTCCACTACTCCCAACCTATTCCCTTTCTACCATCCTTGCCATTGAGATGTTCAGTCCACGCTGCACATCCCACTTGCTTGCAATGAACAATAACAAATCACCAGAACCAGATGGTATTCAACCAAGAGCTTTAAAGGAACTCAAGGATGAAATAGCCAAGCTACCAATTGCAACATGTAGTGTCTCATTTAAAGCTCTGTTGGTGTAATATGAATAGACGGTGGCCAACATGATAAAAATCTTCTAGAGAAGTCACAGGGAAGATCTTGAGAATTACACACCAGGAAGCCTGATGTGCATATCAGACATATCAGCAGCTATTGTTTTAAACAATAACTATAAACTACATGACTAAAGACGATGTATAGAAGAAGCATCAATGTGGCTTCTGCACAGTGAAATAACATCTCAAAAATCTACTGCAATTTGTTAAAAGAGGAACTGAACGCAGGGACAAGATAGATCCGTTGATATGCAAAAGATCTTTCACAAAATCCCTCACGGATGCCTGATAAAGAAACTAAAGAACTCTTGGAACAAAAGAAAATATTCTCCTATATATACATGATGAAATAAAAGCTAGAAAAGATAATGTAGCAAGTAACACGTTAGTGGAATTCCGCAGGACTTTGTATTGCTTAGCATATTTGCCAGTGATCTGTAAAAGACAGCAATGATACTATGATTTCCAGGCTAGTAAGGACAAGGGTTAATTACAAAAAGCTGGATGAAATACTGAATAATGTGGTAAAATGGCAAATGAAACTCAGTACAGGTAAATGTAAAGTAACGTGTACATGAGAAAGTCCAAATCTTATGAAACAGGTTTAGAATTACATTATTAGTGCAGACAAGATAAGTCTTGAATTTAGAAAAACTGGTTTTTGAAAACGTTGACTCTATACTTGCCAGGCATTAAAAGGACAACTAGAATGTTAGGAGTCACTAAGAAAACGCACAGAGAAAAAATGAAACATATCTGTCTGCATCTCTGTAAATCCCTGTTATGCTAGTAATTCTGAGTCCTATCCATAGTTCTAGCTTCCTCTTACTGAAAGAGATAGAGTAGAACTGGAAAAGTGTTACAGAAAAATAACAGACAGTCAGAGTTATACGTGAAGTGATTTTTCTACAAGGACACTTCAGCTATGGAAGATGAATGCAAAATCTGAAGAGAGCTGGTAGGGAATGTCTCTTCCAGTACAACAATGAGGTGCAATAAATAATTTTAGTATGTGTCTCGATTTTGGCTGAGCTAGAGTTAATTTTCTTCCCAGCACCTGCTGTACTTTGGATTTAGTATGACAAGAATTTTGATAACACTAATATTTTTAGTTGCTGCTAAGAAATTAGAGGCTTTTTTCAGTCTCCCTTATTCAGCTAATGAGCAGGCGTGCAGGAGCTGGGAGGAAGCACAGCCAGGCAGACAGCCCAGGCTGGCCAGTGGAAATATTCCATATCATAGACATCATATTCAGTTTATTAATGTGGACTGGTGCAAGGGTAGGACTCTCTCATTTCTGAGGGTTCAAATCCTCTCTTGTCCAGGAGTTTGGTCTTTTTCATGGATTTTGCAAAATTCGCAAAATCCAGGTGATCTGAGTTCCGTGTTAGCTGCCTGGGGACTGGCTGAGAATAAGTTATCACGTGGTGAGAACGATGTATTGTACATAGTCTGTTTTGCAAAATCATTATTATCTTTATTACTATTAATAGTAGTAGTATCTCATTTGTTGTCTTATTAAACTGTTGATATCTCAACCCATTAGTTTGGCCTTTTGTCCATTTCTCCTCCTCATCCCGCTGTGAGGGAAGGGGAGTGGTGGGCAAGTGGCTGCCTGCTGTTTAGTTGCCAGCTGCCGGTTTAAACCACAACAAAGCTAACTCCAAGAGGTACTTCTTCCAGTAGCTAAACTGTGGAAACTGTGATGGTTCAAAATGTGCAGATCTTCAGGTAGTCACTAAGCAAATTCAAGAAAGAAAAATTGTTTGATGCATACCCAGATTTCTCTTGGAAAATACCTTCCCAAAGTCTGGGAGGGTACTCATGGGAAGTTAATACTGTGCATTTGCCCTGTTCTTATTCACCTCCTTATTAACAGCAAAGACAGGGTAGTGGGCTCAGTATGGTCACTCCTGTGTCACTAAGTGTTCAGGAAAGTCATTTTCCCATCATCCTATTCCTCTCCCTGGGGAGGAACTTGCCCATGAACACTTACAAGGCCATCTTAACATCTCTCCCTGAATCTGTGCTTTTCCACAAGTCCTACAAAAGAACTTGACGGATGAGCAGACAGTTTTTGTACTAACCTTGCCAATTGTGATGGCGTGTTTCTTTGTCTTCTACTAACTTGTCTGTCTTGTCTTCTGCTTAGATTGTGAGACCTTTTGAGTAGAAGCATTTTCTAATCTGTGTTTTTGCAGCACCAAGGAACAAGGGACACTAGTTTCTGATTAGGGATTCTAAGGGTATGAAGATTGTGGTAATTAATGTGATGAAGAATATCAGAAATTGTTTTTTAAATATGCAAAATAATTTTGTTTGGGATTTGCAGCTGTGTGGAATTTGAGGTTTCAAAACATGCAAGTTTCTTTGAAATGGGGGTGAGAACAATCTGAGTAGCTTTCTTCATGATAAACATATATTAGCATAACAGGAGTTCCCTAAGGAAATTCTATTATGGATAAGGCACAGAATCTTTCTTCAGTCAAAGGGGTTTATGTATCTTAACTCTTTGCCAGCTTTAGATGCACTAAGAATAACCAGGAGGAAACTGGAGTATAAAGAACTAAGAATACAATATTCATTGAATAGTATTCCTGAACCAAAGCTGATGTTGTTGCTTTTATATTGCTTGCGCCCCTAAGACCAAAGTTCTCTAAAAAGAAGAGTGGAAAATGTAGCTTCAGGCAAACTCCAAGCCATTCAGATAGACTTTTACTGAAACAGAGAGGCTGATGTTGATGTCTCCACTACAAAGCTGTCACTGTTTACAATGCTGAACTATCATGATTTGGGTAGTGTTCATACATGTATTTTGTTGTGTTTATATGGCACCCTGAAGGGTACCTACTGGGATAATATATGTCAAAAATCCTGGGTCACTTTATTCAACAAAAATTGGGTTATTAAGGTGAAAGGCTTCTTTAACAACAACCAAAGATTTATTCAGCTTCCAATTACTCATCTCAGAACTTGCTATATGCATAAGAATAGCAGGGGAAATGCTGCTGTAGAAGTTACTTCTTTCAGATTCTATTAAAACTGTAATAGCCTGCTTCCATTATACATTTTCCTGTATATTTCAATCAACATGTCACTTAGCTGCTGCTCCTGAAGTGCACTTAATATTTTCATTAAAATCAATAAAGCTAAGAAATGACAAGGGTGCAGGTGGATGCAAGCAATTAGACTTCTGCTATATGTATTGTTAACTAGCAGTTGGAAAAAGAAGCTTCATTCAACACCTGTCCCATTCCTTTTGAATGGCAGCTAACAGAAATCCACTTAGCCAGCTTTTGTCTGCTTACTTTGCTGACAGATGATGTGAAGAAGTAGACAGTTATAGGGCCAGTAATTCAGAATTAATTTTCCCTTCAAAAGAGTGATGTGGACAACCGAGTGCAGTAATGGTACCTGCTCAGAATTCAGGGGGTAAACAAGATAATTTGAGATGATGGCAAGGAAATAAAAGCTCTATAAGGGTTTGCTCCTCGCACGGCTCGCAAAAGCACACTCACTAGCACTTTTTATCCACCTCAAATGAAAGTCAGAAGAGTTAATCACTCAAGTATTAGCCTGATGTACTTTTGTGTATGGTAGGATTGAAAAGGAAGCAAATAAAATAAGAAACTGAGGATTATGCCCCACCCCAATATTAAAAATACGTACAGAAAGACAGCACCTAAGCCACACAGCGACTGTTTATCAATCATATTTTCAGAACACGCTGCAAATTAGAGGGAGCTGTTGGATGTACATGAGCTGCATATTTGCAGTCAAGGTAAGTCATCGTATATTCAATCATTCAGCAACATTTTTTCATCCTGTCACCTGTACAGCACTAACCAGGGTGGACCTCATCACTGAGGGAAAAATGTAGTGTGGAAAACACCATTGCCTACAGAGGAGCCAAATGCGGCGATTCACCCTCTAAGTGTGCAGAGGTTTATGTGGAAACTGGAAGCCACAAGCCTGCACTCAGTGCTCCAGATGTGCTGTTAAGTTACCTGCACACACACACACACACACACACACACACACATATGAAGAACCAAGGTAGGATCTGAAAACATTTGAGAAAATTGAACATGAAGAAAGATCTGCCTGGGTGTTTTCTTTCTCTGTACTATAAGTACATATACAGGTATGAACATTTCAAGACTATGTCAAAAAGAAACGGAACTTTCTCTTTTGAACATCTGATGCCTCTGAGGAAGCCAAATTTGTGGTCTTTTTTTCCAAAGCCTTTCAGAGCAGTGTAGACAGTTGTCTATTAGTACAGACACATGAACCTGGAATTGGATATCTCTATTGATCTCTGGCTCTCTAACTCCTGAATGTGGTTCTAGAGGGAGTTCATGGGACTATTCATGGGACAGCCGCCAGACCAGGCTGTATTTGGAGCCTGATGCCTCGCAATCTTTCTTTCACCTCTCTGCGACTTTCAGTCCTACTCAGTCACACAATAAAATTATTACTATTTGGCTGTTTACACTGCACTCTAAAAGCTACATCTTGCAAAACACATGGAGCTGTTTAGTACCTAAGTAGTATTTGCTGTGACTGCACTCTATAAGAGCCCAAGAAAGGGAGTGGACTACTCTCCAGTACACTTCATGATTCAGTCTTGTTTATCTCATATATGAGGGATTTCTGGGACCCAGTCTTGTACCAAAATGTTAGAGCGAAGACCAGGTTCAGGCTCCTCACAAAACTCCGTTACTTTTGTGTATGTCGTGCACAGTTAGGGTCTTCCAGGGAAGACTACCTGCTCTTCAGGTTTACTGCAAAGTATAGTGTTGGCAAGTTGCCAGAGCTGGAAAGTTTGCAGATGTGGGACTGAGAAAAGCTCATATCCAAGCTTCTCGCTATCACACCTCTCTCCCTGAACACCCTGAAGCTTGGGTGTGCTTAGAATGCGCAGTCAGTGGGCACCAACAGCAACCTCCTGGGACTGCAGCAGGGCTGTACTTCATCACTGGCCAAGGTGAGCAGCCGCTACGATGGTAAGTCTATGCATACACTCCTCCTGTGTGTCAGACATGGTGTTCACAGGCTGTGCTTTATGACAATGCAGTGCTCAGTCTCAGCACGGTGTCCTTCCCCCAACTCCATCACCATCCTGCACCAGCCTGGCTTACAGTACAGGCTGCGCAAACCACTGCCCTCTCTTCCTGTAAATCAGATCACATCAGACAAGAAATACGTGCTGAAGTGTTTCTCTTTTCTTTCTTTCTTCCTCCAGCCATGATACTCTGTTTAGTTATGTCAGATCATACCCAGTCCTCCAAAGATCTGTAGACTGTTTTCTGTAGAGCTTATAAGAAGTTGTCCAGGAATGTGTGCAAGCACATCATTTTAAATTGTACAAATAACTGCGCAGGATCAGAGCCTTTGTTTGCAAACCCCTTGTTGTGCAACTCATGCGCTTTATGTATTTGAGGAAAACTTCTGTACACTCTGAGATCTGTTAAAATAATCATGTTCTTATAACCAACTGTAACAGAACACCAACTATCCTCTCTGATGTTTTCATGGAAAAGAATAGGCCTTGTGAGAGGGCAGCATACTTTTCGCAGACCTAGGCTGTCTCCAGCTACAATGTTCCATGTAATACGCACTCACTCATCATTCATACGGGGTTTATTTCAGATTTACATTGACAAGACTGAGATCAGAATCTAGCCCAGTCTGTGTATGAAGGTCAGGTGATAAGGAGTTGCCATGGTAATGGCTTATTCTTTTGAATAGCAGGGTAACCACTTCAGATAAATCCTGTATCTCCTGACATCAAATTAAATCTCTTCCTGTCATGATCCTCACTGACTTGTTGAACTTGAAAGCAGAAATCCGTATTATTTTGATTTGCCCTGGATAAATGCCAGGTGCCCACCAAAACTGCTCTATCACTCCCCCTCCTCAGCTGGTCAGGGGAGAGGAAATAGGATGTAAGTCTCGCGGGTGGAGATAAGGACAGGGAGAGATCACTCACCAATTGCTGTCACAGATAAAACAGGCTGAACTTGGGGAGAAAAGAAAGCTTAATTTATCATCAGTCAAGTCACAGCAGGAGAATGAGAAAACAATTAAGTCTTAAAATACCTTCCCCCCACCTCTTCCTTCTACCCGGGCTCAGCTTCATCCCTAATTTCTCTCCCTCCTCCCCCCAAGAAGCACATGGGGACGAGGAATGGGGGTTATGGTCAGTTCATCACACATCTTTGCCTCTCCTTCCTCCTCAGGGGGAGGACTCCTCACACTCTGCCCCTGCTCCAGCCTGAAAGTCCCTCTCACGGGAGACAGTTCTCCACAAACTCTCCAACATGAGTCCTTTCCATGGCCTGCAGCTCTTCACAAACTACCTCATTGTGAGTCCTTTCCCACGGGGTGCAGTCCTTCAGGAACAGGCTACTCCAGTGTGGGTCCCCCACAGGGTCACAAGACCTGCTAGCAAACCTGCTCCAGCATGGTCTTCTCTCTGCACGGGTCCACAGGTCCTGGCAGGACCCTGCTCCAGTGCGGGCTCCCCATGGGCTCACAGCTTGCTTCAGACATCCACCTGCTCCAGCGTGGGGTCCCTTCCATGGGCTACAGGTGAATATCTGCTCCACCGTGGACCTCCATGGACTGCAGCGGAACAACCTACCTCACCATGGTCTTTATCACGAGCCCCAAGGGAAAACTCTCTGCTCCAGCATCTCAGGCACCTCCTCCCCCTCCTCCTTCACTACCTTGGTGTCTGCAGAGTTGTTTTTCTCACATTATCTCACTCCTCTCTCTTGACTGCCATTTTAACAGCAGTTTTTTTTCCCCTTCTTAAATGTGTTATCACAGAGGTGCTACCATCGTGGCTGACTGGCTGGGCCTTGGTCAGGAGCAGGTCCCTCTTAGAGCCAGCTGGCACTAGCTGTATCAGACATGGGGGAAACTTCTCGCATCTTCTCGCAGAAGCCATTCCTATAGCCGCCCCCCCCCCCAAAACCTTGCCATGCAGACCTGTAACACTTCTGCGAAATAGATCTACTTTATTGAATCTGATCTTACTGTTGTATTTGGTAATGCTCATCTTGTGGCAACATACGGTTTGTTGTTCTACTGTTTGAAAAGAAGTCATGTGTTTAGATTGCTAGCATGACCTCAAAGTAAATTTGAATCGCGTCAGTATCAGAAGTTCATCGGCTACTAGTTTTTCAGGTACTGCTAATATGTAAGTCTGTGAATTGTTGCCGTATCATTATAGCCATGATGTTCTCTTCCTAAAACTGGCTAAGTGGAAAGGATTGATGGGCACCGAGTTGCAATCTGACATCAGGACTTAATTATACCTTTAGAGACAGAAAAAATGAGAAGTGAAAAGTAATTGAACTGAATGTCTGATAAAGCTATAATCAAAACAAAAATGTATTTTTTCACTTGTGTATAACTACATAAGAGATTTGTTGGTAGAAAATAAAAAGTTGGAAATAAAAATTTGTGTTTACAAACTTACGTGGAAGTATGAAGTTTTATTTAGATATGGAGCAAGTTTTCTCATAATCCATCTTTTATGACTTCTAGAGAAATCTGCAGTTTCTTAAGACACATATCAGCTAGTCTAAAGTTTTCCTATTTTCAAGACTGAGCTGAAGAATGGCTTCTCCACAGAAATATTTTTGCAACAAAATCTAGTACTGGGTTTAAAGCAGAACTATGGGCACAAATGTATACTGCCTCCATTTGCTTGCTATGCATGGCATGTCTGTTGTTGGTGCCTTTTTTCCCCAGCTAATGTATTCACGTCATACACTTGCCCTGCAGCACTGAGCATTTTTAAGTAAATTTACCCCAGTCCCCATATTTCCGTAGCAGTGAGGTCTCAACACAGAGATGTCCATCTGTTCTGGCCTCACTCTGAGAGCAAGCCCATGATGGTACTTTCCATTGCAGATGAAAAAAATATGAGCTGTGACACACAACAAACATTTGGTTCTTGTTCTTCTGAAGCCTGTTATGACAACCACTTTTAACATATTTTTCTACTCCTTTTGTTATTTTTAATGGTGCCTGCGGGTTAAGTGACAAAATTTACTCATTTTTACCTTTAATTCTTCTTGTTTTCACTGCTCAAGGTTCAGAAGACTATTTTTTTTTGTCTTCATAAATAATAATTTTCATAATAATTTTTGCTAATGAAAGATGATACATTCAGAAGCATTTTTTCTTTTTTTTTTAAACTGAGATGTTTGTTCTAGGTTTCGCTTTCTCCTTAAAAACTTTAGCTTTCTATATTTAAGGGTAAAAAAAATTGTCCACATAAATAATTTACATTGGTGCTGATCAGTACAGAGAAGAAACATTCTCCTAGTTTGACTGATGACTGAAGACACAATCCAATGTGGATAACGCATATAATTAGAGCTAATTCTCAGGAGTATGACAAATCATATTAAGCAAAATTAACTTTATGACTTGCTACTGATACTAGTTGCTAAATATAGCAGTTGTGGATATCAGATAACTATCTTACTTCAGAGAGACATTATATATATAAATATGTATGCCGAAATAGATCAGAACACACAAGGAAGTGGTAGAGAGTCTAAATATGTTCATCAAAGTCACTTATTTCATTATATGGAAATGCAGGTCCAAGACTCTTAGGTGAAAGTTTACTCCACACATGGCCCCAGTCTTGTGATCACAAATATGTCCGTCTTTCCTAAGACGTAGTTGTATTATTTATATTCATAAAGATTTGTTTAATCAGAGTTATTATTTCAAATGTCCAGGAAATGCCCACCAACTAAACCACTAATCTTCTTTCTACTGGTAATGTTAGCAGCTTCTCTTTCTGCAGTTTATTCTGCATTCAAGTGGTAGAAGTCAACATTCACATTTTCGAATTTACCAGAGACTCATGACAACGGAGTGTTAGGATCTGTGTAACTGCCAGCAACATTGTTTGTGAATACACCCCAAACAGCTGAGAAGTAAGACACATCTGGTCTGCGCATGAGTGCATCATACAAATAACTAAGTCAAGAAGTCTATGACTTTCTAAGCACTATAGCAGCAGTTACATTGTCAACTCTGCTTCTACAGTCCTCAGTACTCTTCTGAAATTCAAGCACAGCTTCTGAGTTTCCTGAAAATAGGGTACTGGCTACATATGCTTACATGGATGAGCATGGATGGTTTTGTCAGTTACTCTCCTACCAGGTTCTGATATACAATACTTATTAACTTGTGCAGGAAATAGTTGTCAGACAACCTGGCAAGGGGAAATGACCACAGATAGTGACTTGAGAGGTCCAGGTTGAGCATCAGGAAGACAACATTTCACTTGGAGGGTAGCAGAGCACAGGAAGGCTCCAGCTGCAGATGCTAGGGAATCTCAGAAGTCTTTCACATTCAGCTAGACAATACCAGGAGTGTCCTGGTCTAGTGCTGGTGACAAACGTGCAGGAGTTTGGGCTGAAGGATCTGTAGGTCTTTTCCAATCAGCATTTTCATGATTCTGGGAAAATGATATAGTTAAGAAAAGTACACAACCATTTTAACATTACAGTTTTTCAGTATTTTCCTTTTCATCTTTAAAATACCTAATCCAAAGGAACAGCTAAAATAAATACTAAAAAAATAAGGGAAATGGCTACTATTACCTATAATCCCTATTAATGTGTAAAGGATGAAAAAATTTGCCAGCCTGTAGGACTGAGGGCTGTGAACAAGCTAAAAGAAAGAAGCCGAAGTATAAAGTAGCTGAAGCAACAGAAAACACATTTTTAAAAGGTATAATAAAACATATATAGACTAGAGTTTCTGGTTTATAGATAAAACCATTGCTCTGTTTGGTTAAAATAGTGATCTCCAGTGGGCAATAATACTACTTAATGGTCCCTTTCCCAACCCGGAAGGCAATTACTTCTTTCCCACTGTAAACCTCAACAAGAGTAATATGTGCGTATATATTCCTATTTATGGACCAGAATTAATTTGCAATAGCACAACAAATCATACAGCCATGGAAAATACAGATATAAACAAACGAATAGATATAAATAACACAGATATACAATATTGCCATCAATATCTTTCCATAAAGAAGAAAATCACACTATAACATGCTCTTTTCTTCATGCCCAAAACGCAAGAATAATGCAAAAAACACATCAGTTGTCTGCCCAGACACCATTCCCTTGCTCTTGTAAGAAAAGTGCAGTATACTAGCAACATTACAAAATTATTTTGTCATCCAAAAGAATCTGAAAAAGTTGACAGGAGATCTTTTTCAAAGTCTTCTTTAATGTTTCAAAGTGCTTTAGCAGCTGCCTTCTTCATCTTTATTTTGCAGCATTCACACTCCCTCTCATCAGCCTGTTTTCTAATGTGCTGAACAAAGCAGGACTGATCATATGGGTACCATTTCAGTTGTGTCTGGGGCATCTGGCTTTAAAAGCACTGTCCATTGGTCTGTTTTTCTCAGCAGGATCAAAGCCTCTCTCTGCTTTAAGCTCTGAGGAGTTATAACGTTGCATGTGTACGATCAAGAAACTCTTATTTTTTCCATTTCCTGGAAATCTCCCAAGAGAATAAATCACACATCCAAGTCTGGGGTTGAGAGAGATGCTTAGAGAAAGTAAGATTCATATCAGTTTGTGCACAAAATCTCAGCACATCACGAAGAGACAGGGGGGGAAAAAAAGCTGACCCGCAACAGATAACGCTTCATCTAAGTGAGATGAAGATCTGTTCATAACCAAGAAGCAAGGTACTGTTGAACTTTTGTTAGAACACTTCATGAATATCCAGCCTGCCCAAGTGGGTGTGGAAGAAGCTAGGCCTCTAAAACAACCCACCTACTCTCTCAAAGGTCTGCCAAAGTAGCAAAGATAACAGGTCTTCCAACAACACCCCAGTTGCATCTCAGCCATGACTTTATTGATTGGAAAAGGCATTTCTTCTTTACGTTCTGTCACATTTTACACTCCTCATACATTTATACTTCCAATATTTCACCAGAACCGCCAAGCCGCCAAAAGTCACTGTGACACTTCTCTTTAAATTCGTGTCATCTGTGGAGCAGATGGTTCTGAATGTGCTCCTTAAGTGATTCAAGAGGTTTCCCTCTCACACAACAGAGCTCACGCACACTGTAGAATTTCTCAAGTGTACCAGGACAAATCCTTCCCTAACCCACAGGAGATTAACATGACAGGTAGCACACCCATCCTGCAAAATCGTCTATGCAGAGCCGTATCACACTCTCACCTGCCAAGGCTCACCACTCACCCTGACTATTCATGACACACAGGGGATGACCTCAGCCTATTTTAATCTGCAGTGAAGGTATTTTGAGCTTCCCTCAGGACATGGTCCTTGCTTGGTAACACCAATGCCTCTCCCCAAGCAAAACAGGAGGTTACCAAAATACAAGCGTCTTGTGGTTTAATGCTAAATTAGCAAGATTTTTCTCCCTGTTATGCTGAACTACAAATAAATATATCAAGTTTTCCAGCAAAATGCCTTCCTAGGTTTGCTTAATTCCATTAGACAGTGTGAAATGATGCATTCTAGCTGTACAGAATGGTAAACAGAATGGGAAGTGTTTCTGAGCATGGTGCGGATGGGGTAGGAAAATCAATAGTTTGTGAGGGAAAGCTTCCAGCAATATAGATTGTTTGAACTACTTACCATTATGTCAAATTCACTTTAGCATCAGCAAACAGACACACCGTAAGATGAATATTGAAAGAATCACTATGTCTCCTGTTTGCATTTAAAGGCCTAAAGTTGTATAGATTTTTGTAATCAACTAAGTCTTTATAATTCAGTAATAAGGTTTTTATTTAACCCTTAAATAGTTGATGGACCAAGTATTCTTTTTGCAATCTGAATCAGGCAGAAGCCCAGTAACTTTTTTAGATATAAAGTTTTCTTTCCTTTATTCACTCCCCTATGTATTATTTATAACTTTTAGAAAACTCTCCTCTGTAGCAATCATTTTAGTCAAGAGACCTGAAAGAACCTGAGAGTATCATCTGAAAGCAAACATTCCCTACCTTGAAAAAAAAACACTAAATATTATATGTGTTTGCTAATTTCCTTAAGGAAAATACAATTTCCTCTTAAAAATATATATTCAACGTGATAAATTTAAACATGCACATGGTGTTGAACAGAGGTGGAATTAAGCATTTGTTTTAAGTACTCTGTTGCAACAAAGGCTTGAAATAAGCGTGTAATTTATTTCACTATAAAAGACAAGTACCATGATTTCAAATCAGCTAGTCTACTAAAATTAAGACCGCATTCTTCACATAAGGTTCATAGCTGGCCTGCATTTGCTCAGAACTGAGGAATCCATTCCATATTATTATTCACACAGGATTGTATTAAAAAGAAAGACTGTTGCATGGGGTTGTTGTGACCAAAGTGCAGGACCCGGCATTTGGCCTTGTCAAACCTCATACACTTGGCCTCGGCCCATCGATCCAGCCTGTCCAGATCCCTCTGCAGGGCCTTCCTACCCTGAATCAGATTGACACTCCCATCCAACTAGGTGTCAGCTGCAAACTTACTGAGGGAGCACTCAATTCCCTCATCCAGATCATTGGTAAAGATATTAAACAAGACTGACCCCAAAAAAGTGCCCTGGAGAGCACCAGTTGTGACTGGCTGCCAAATGGATTTAACTCCACGCACGACAACTGCCTGGGCTCTGCTGTCCAGCCAGTTTTTTACCCAGCAAAGAGTACACCTGTCTAAGCCATGAGCCACGAGTTTCCCCAGGAGGATGCTGTAGGAAGCAGTGTCAAAGGCCTTACTAATGTCCAGGTAGACAACATTGACAGCCTTTCCCTCGTCCACTAGGCGGGTCACCTGGTCATAGAAGGAGAGATCAGAGTGGTCAAGCAGGACCTGCCTTTCATGAACCCGTGCTGTCTGGGCCTGATTCCCTGGTTGTCGTTCATATGTCTGGTGAGTGCATTCAAGGTGACCCGCTCTATAATCTTCCCCAGCACCCAGGTCCAGCTGACAGGCCTGTAGTTCCCAGGATCCTCCTTCTGGTCCTTCTTGTAGGTGGGCGTCACACTGTCAAGCATCCAGTCATGTGGGACCTTCATTGCTAACCAGGACTGTTAATAGATGCTGGAGAGTAGCCTGGCCAGCTTCTCCGCCAGCTCCCTTCGTACTCTCAGGTGGATCCCATCCAGTCCCACTGACTTGTAAGTGTCCAGGTGGCATAGCAAGTCATTAAGTGCTTCTTCCTGGATTATGGGAGGTTTATTCTCCTCTCCATTCCTGTCTTCCAGCTCAGGGGGCTGACTACGCTGGGAATAACTAGTCTGAATATTAAAGACTGAGGCAAAGAAGGCATTAAGTACCTCAGCCTTTTCCTCATCCTTGGTGGTGATATTTCGCCCCACGTCCAATAAAAGATAGAGATTCTTCTTGGCCCTGTTTTTGTTGTTGATGTATTTGTCAAAACATTTGTTGTTACCTCTTACAACAGTGGCCAGATTGAGTTCTAGCTGGGCTTTTGTCTTTCTAATTTTGCCTCCACATGACCTAATGGGATCACTGTACTCTTCTTGAGTCTCCTGCCCCTTCTTCCAAAAGTGGTAAATTCTCATTTTTTCCCGGAGTCCCAGAAAATCCTCCCTGTTCAGCCAGGCTGGTCATCTTCCCCACCTTCGTCTTGCGGCACATGGGAACAGCCTGCTTCTGTGCCTTTAAGACTTCCACCTTGAAGAATGTCCAGCCTTCCTGGACCTTCTCCCAAGGGACTCTCTCAACCAGTACTGAATGGGCCAAAGTCTGCCCTCCAGAAGTCCATGGTGGTGGTTTTGCTGACTCCCCTCTTTACTTCACCACGAATCAAGAACTCTATCATTTCATGGTCACTAAGCCCAAGACTGCCTCCAACCACCACATATCCTACCAGTCCTTCTCTGTTAGTCAACAGCAGGTCAAGTGTGGCACCTCCTCCAGTAGACTCACTTACCAGCTGTGTCAAGAAGTTACCTTCCACAGACTCCAGGAACCTCCTGTAAATACCTATTCATGTAGGATTGATAACACTTGTTTTGAGCCTTTCTTACATCCAGGAAATCTTTAACACTTACAGATGCAAAGCTTTTCTTGCTGACCATCTGCTTATGTTGCTCAAAGTTTCATCAAGGGAGCCCACTTCTGCTGTATACACTGTGATATAGATAAAAGCCTCTTTCCACAAAGTCTTATTAGTGGGTGGTCACTGAATTCATTAGTGTGGTACTCCAGGCTGTCACAGAGCCATTTTGAACAAATGGGGGAAGAAGAAAATTTCTTACCATAACAAGCGATGAATTAGTCCAAGAAGAGAACCTTCTTGACAGGATGAGCATGTACATTAAAGCTATCACAGCTGTCATTCACCTGAGCATATGATTCCTGAGAAGTTCCTTTGATGCTAGTGTGCATTTGTTGAATAAGACTGGAAAAAAGAATTTAGCTTTTTAGACCCCCAAAGATAATAGTGTGATAGCAAGAGTTTCCCTTCTTCTGTAACATCACTGTTAGCACACTCACTCTGTAATAAAACTCTAAGCTGTTCAGAGGTTTGTAATATGGTATCAGTAGATGAGCTGAATCAGCATGGAAAACACTATCATTATAACAGACAGCTCTCCAATCTAGTATAGCTTTTTTCGCATCAACACTGATATTTATTCCAATGCAGTCTCCATATCTCTGTGTGGGAAATCACTTTCATTCTGTCCACAGAGAATGTGCTACATCTCACTGTTTGCCATTGTCCACCACCAAATCCTGTCCATGAGTATCCTGGAATCTGTGGATGTTCAGAAACCAAAGACTGATATCAGAGTATGTTCACCTCTCTAGCAAGGTTGTTTTTCTTGCCATTGTTCCAAGGGCAAAAGCTGTTTTCTCATCCATGAACTCAGAAACACGTTACTCCCTGCAATCTGTAGCTGATGGCAGATTTCTGAAATGACTGTGATACACTCCATAAGAGATATGTTAGTTTCATTCCTCATAACAACAACTGGACGAAAAAAATTTTGCCTGCAGTAGACCTACTGTATATTTTATGATCCTTTGATTTACATTAAGACAAGTCAATTATATTAATAAATGTCAGTGGTGTTTTTGTGTGCTCTTTTCCTTCCCAGTGTTCAAGTATGATGCACTCGAAACTTCAACCTGTGTGCTTGGCAGGAATCTACCCGGAATCTATCGCTGAGTGCATAGATCTACTGAAGCAGTCTAGATAAGCGACTACACACCAGTAAAAGCAGGATAACCGGTGCTTTCAAACCACAGAGCAAGTAGTGGGAGTTCAACACATGTGCCTTCAAAAATTCTGTGGGTACCAGATCAGCACCAAAAGCTCATTAACATTCACATCATTCCCAACCTCGTTATCTCACCCAGATGTTTCTGTGACTGTCCCTTTAAAGAATTCCTGTCTAAATTTTATTTACATTTGTTCAGCAATATTGATGCTTAATGAATAAATGCAGTATGCTCTCAGTACTGGAGACTAATTACATCTATGTATGAGCCTGAGAACCTGATTGAAAAATCTGCAGTAACTAAACTGGGTTTAAATAAACACTTTAGTGTAGTGATTTAATTACACTTTAGTTTGTAATGCAATTTTTGGCTGTTTAAACTATGATTTAGTCTGAGCTAATTACAAATGATTTTCTACTTGGTAATTAATAATAACAAAATTGTAATTAGACAGCTGCTCTGGATCAGGGTGGCAGTTTGTGTTAGCTGACTCATGATAGACTGGCAGATAGACAAGAGCTGCATTTGGGGACTGGGACATAGTGCAGCTTTCTGTGATGCTTTTTCAGTCAGAGGAGCTGTTATGATTGGGAATACTCCAAAATTCTCCATGTTTTTGAGGACTAAAGTTTGATGTTTGCAGTGGGAACTTCCTGTTCTTCTGCCACTGTAAACTGCATCACTCTACCTATGGCTAGGAGACATGACGCAGGTTCCTTTCCGTTACTCAACAGAAAAAAAACACAACTGCAGTTTTTTCTGTGTGTTATGTGACTGCATCACTGCAAAGTACCCTAACTCTCAGCAAGAAGACCAGTAACATCGGTAACTTGTTATCTATCACCCACCTGAAAGCTACACACACTACAATAAAGCAAATGTAAGGTAGGGATGATACTTCCATGTTTCAGCATCTCAGTAAATGTTCCATGCTCCAGAAGTGTTTGGTAACAGTCCTGTGCAGCCTGCTGTAGGTGACCCTGCTTCGGCAGGAGGGTTGGACTAGATGACCCACAGAGATCCCTTCCAACCCCTACCATTCTGTGATTCTGTGATTCTGTGATTCTGCGATCCTTCCTTACTCCAGATACTGCAGACCAGTGAATGGGATCAATCATGTAACACTCCAGATTACCCTGCTGTACTTTTGCTGGTTTGCAAGCTTCTTCCGCATTGCTTCTGTGCAGCACACCTTATATGACAAACGGTGACTCTTCAGATTTACTGTCATATAACCATCTCAAATGTGCTGTAATCACCAGGGATTGATTCCTGCAGCCTAAAGAGATGCCTGAAAAAGATGAAGCACACACTGCTACCTCTCATCTCCGTTTGGAGTGCCACTGTTCTCAATTTCTGTCATTAACTCTATTGCTCGGTTTGTGTTACAGAGGTCCTGCATTTTGAAAATGCAGTAACTTTTCCCCAATCTTGATCTAAAAAACTTAAGAGGTTTTTACAGGATGCATTTTGTATCCTCTTATTCAAAGTAGTCTGTAAAGTGTAAATTTGCCTGAAGTTAGAGAACAATATAAAAACAATCACTCAGCGGGGTCTCTTTAGAAAGTTATTTCTACTAACAGCTGAGTTGAGCTTTCTTTAAAAAATCGTTCGAACAGACCAGCCATCGTGTTTATGCCACCTAATGAAAGATAGTAATTGAACACAGAATGATACACTGAAAAACACACTTCATATGCCTTAGGATCAGAATCTGCTATAAGCTATGAAGCTGTCAGCACGTAGACAACGTATAGCTGAAGTGAGACTTTGACAGCATTGTCTCTACTTATGTTTAAATACACACAGAGTTGTGCCGCTGGAGCATCTTAAATACATACCGCTATCACCTCATTACTTACAGTAACCTCATGTCCAAATATATGTGAGTTACTAGAAAATTAGGTGCATCTCTAATTGAAAAGTCCACTTAAAGATTAACAAATCACCAGGAACACTTGCACTAAAATGTAACTATAAATCAGTCATATAAATAGGAACCTTAATACCACTTCCAGTCTATAATTATGTAGGTAGTTTGAACAACATCCTATAGCTGATATTTTACTTACAATACTTATTTTGAAGCATGTTGCCTTCCAACAGACCATAATCATCAATTTCTCAATGTCCGTTATGAACCATTTACATGGGAAGAAGTGAGTGATTTTGTCAAAGTCTACACATTGTCGTAACTTAAGGCAGGATCATAAATTTGCAAAACAGAATAAAATTACAAGCCTTTGGACAGACACAAAAATGTGGGAAACAGTGCCCACTTGAACCTGTCCCTCTTTTCATGTCTACAGAGAGCAAGATAAATAAATCTGATAGATAAGTTCAATTAAAAAACATCTGTGTATTACTTTTCTGTCTATTTTTGAACACCCCTCTGCTAAAATTGCTCTTGGTCTTGTTCTGATAGGATTTTGTGAAATACTTTGTAGGCTCATATTTCAATCCTTTAGGTTACTGATACACTTCCTTATGCAAATTCAAACTAAGTTTTCTACATTTAAGTAACAGCTTTTTCTCTATTGTCATCTCTTTCTTAAAAAGGGAAGCTTTTTTTTTTTTCTGGCTTCCTAAATTGTTGTTAGCAGCAAAAGTAAGTATGTCTTTAAAAAAATCAATAGTGCAGTTATATGCACTTGGTAAGTGGATTAAAAAAGAGCACTATTTTTAAATGAAATACTATTTTTCATGGGACATTTACTCCCAACTACTGCATCTAAGCTAGCTGGCATTAATCCATAAGCTATTATTGAATGGATCTTCATCCAGTCCTCTAAGCAAATGTAACACACTCCCTCGAGATTTTCAGAGAGCCATATATTTCACACCTGTGCACCTTAACAGCAATAGTTTACCCCTAATTCTGATGGACTTGGTTGATTACAACATTAAAGTTTCAATTCTCATACCTTTTATATAATGGAATAGAACACCATGAGCAAGTATTTAGAAGATACAAAATTATGGATATTAAAGTTTTCTGAAAGTTATTTTAAACTTTTCTCTGTGGTATCTTAATGTATAAGATGAGCATAAACTTTCATTAGAGAAAAGCCAGAGTGTGATGAGGGGTAAGTTAAATCATACAGCTCCTTTGAATTTGCTCTTATTTTTAATGTTTTTCCAAACTTAGCATCATAGAATCATACAATCACAGAATCATAGAATACCAGGTTGGAAGGGACCTCAAGGATCACCTTGTCCAACCTGTCTTGGCGAAATCATAGTCTAGACCAGATGGCCCAGCGTACCCCATCGAGCTGAATCCTAAAAGTGTCCCATGTTGGGGAATCACAAGAAGAAATGAAGTCTTAGAGCTCCTCAGAAGAAAAAAGGTCAATCACAGCACAGGATTACTAAAGCTAAATTACCTACATTAAGATGTAAAGCTTTAGAGCTTGTTGACGGATTGAGTCAAATTCTTCACTAGATTTTTTGTTTTGTTGTGGGGGCTAGGCATTCTTTTTGTCAGCTGAGTTCAGAATATCCTGGAAATAACCTTGAAGTCTTTATTTGTTTGCATAACTTCTGATCTAAGAGTTAAATTCAGCTTCAGTACTTCCTGCCTCAGCACTTTGCTCTATTGCTTTTGTGGTTTAGTGAGTTGCATAGTGTTACATATGTAAAATTACTTATGTTAGAGGTGATATAGGTGACAAAAGGGAGACTAGAAAGAGAAAAATGTAGACATTGTGCAACAAGTTGGGGGACCTGATTACATGCGACAAGAAAAATGCTGAAGTACTGAATGCCGGCTTTGCCTCAGTCTTTACTAGCAGGACCAGTCTCCAGCAATTCCAGGTCCCGGAGACCAGGAGGGAAGGCTGGAGAAAGGAAGGTGCTCCCTTCATGGAAAAGGATCTGGTCAGGGAATACTTCAGCAAACTGGACATACATAAATCCATAGGCCCTAATGGGACACACCCACAGGGACTGAGGGAACTGACTGATGTCATTGTGAGGTCACCCTCAATAATCTTTGATCAATCATGGCAACTTGGAGAAAAGCTCAAGAACTAGAGGAAAAAAATGTCACTCCTGTGTTCAAGACGGTCAAGTGGGAGGATCCAGGGAACTACAGGCAGGTCAGCCTCCTCTCTATCCCTGAGAGGGTGATGGAACATCTGATACTCGAAACCATTTCCAGGCACATTAAGGAGAAGAAGATCATCAAGTGTAGTCAGCATGGCTTCACCTAAGAGAAGCCGTGCTTGACCAACTTGAGAAACGTCTACAATGAAATGACTACCCTGGTAGATGAGTGGAGATCAGTGAATATTGTGTACCTGGCCTTCAGTAAGGCTTTTGACACTGTGTTCTGGTTTGGGCTGCTGCCAGCAACAAAAGCGCCACGCGGCCGCCCCTCCCCCCGCCAGGGTGCGGAGGAGAATGGAAATAAACAGGCAGAAACTGGTGGGTCGGGATAAGGGCAGTTTAACAGAACAGCAAACAAAGGGAACAGGAACCATAACGATATAGATAAGGGGAATACACAGAACAAACCACACAACCCCACAGAGCCGTTCTCCCGGACAGGACCAGTGCCGCACACTCCCGAGCCACGAGAGAGTTTCCCGCCATGTCGCCCCCCCCACCGGAACCCAGCATGACGGCACATGGTATGGAATACCGGGCTCTGTTTGGCCAGGTTGGGGTTGGGCCAGCCCACCCGGCTATGCCCCTTCCTGGATTCTGGTGAAAATTAACCCTGTCCTGGCCGAACCCAGGACACACTGTCTCCTATAAGATCCTCATAGACAAGCTGTTGATGTGTGGGCTGGATAAGCAGATAGTGAAGTACGTTGAAAGCTGGCTGAATGGCCATCCCTGGAGGGTAGTGATCAGTGTGATGAAGTCTAGTCGGAGGGTGGCATCTAGCAGTGTACACCAGGGGTTATTACTGAGTCCAGTCCCGTTTAACATAGTCATTAGTGGTCTGGACAATGGTGCTGCATGTACCCTGAGCAAAATTGCAGATGACACAAAATTAAAAGTGTTTATTACACCAGAGAGTTGTTCTGCCATCCAGAGGGACCTCCATGGGCTGGTGAAATGGGCTGACAGAAACCACATGCAGTTCATCAACATGTGCAAAATCCTGCATATGTCGGGGGGGACAACACCATGTATTGGTATATGCTGAGGGCCACCCAATTGCAAAGCAGCTTGGCGGAAAAAGACATGGGGGTTCTGATGGACACCAAGTTGACTATGACCCAGAACTTGCCCTTGTGACAAAGAAGGCTAATGGTGTTCTGCATTAGGAGGTATTCCCTGCAGGTTGAGGGAGGTGATCATTTCCTTCTCTTTAGCACTGGTAAGGCCACTGATGGCATAATGTGCCTGATTCTGTACTGTGTCCAACTGCAGCCAGAGGGATGAGGTCAGAGAAAGGGTCCAGAGCAGATCCTCACAGCAGCACAGCAGCCCACACTGCTTGGCCACCAACAATGCCCTCTTCACTGACAGAGGGGGGCCTGTGGGCTACCACCCCTTAAATACTGTGTCCACTCCTGGGCTCCCCAGTACAACTGAGATATGGAAAGACTAGACACCGTCCAGTCATGGGCCACTACAACTGTGAAAGAACAGAACCATCTCTCCTCTGAGGAAAGGTAGAGAGAGTTGGGACTGTTCAGCCTGGAGAAGAGAAGGCTCAGGGGGACCTTACTAGTGTAGATAAATACCTAAAGGGGTGTTGCAAAGTGGGCAGAGCCAGGCTCTTTCCAGTGGTGTCCAGTGGCAGAATAAGAGGCAGTGGGCATAAACTGAAACACAGGAGGTTCCCTCTGAACATCAGGAAACACTTCTTCACTGTACCACATACCCACATAAATGGGACCAAGTACCCACATAAGTTGCCCAGGGAGGCTGTGGAGCCTCAATCCTTGGAGATATTCAAAAACCATCTGGACATGGTCCTGGGAAATAAGCTTTGGGTGGCCCAGGGTTTTGGGTAGGACTTCCTCCAGAGGTCTCTTCCAACTTCAACCGTTCTGTGATTCTGTGAGTTCATATCTCTGATCTTTTTTACAATATCCTTTGACTTGCTCTTATTGTTCTGTTTTTATAGTAGAGCCTTGATTCTCATGCAGCACCATTAACTGGGAATCTTCATACTTTTTACCTAATATGAAGGAATATCAAATCCTTTCAGGAGAATATAACAGGATATGAAAGCCTCACATAGTTGAGCAACTCATTAATTTCCTGGATCTTTATGAGGAAAACACAAATAAGCAAATAGAAACACTCTAGTGTCTTTAGGAAGAGACCCTTTTCTTGTACATCTTTTGTATGTTTTATGATAAATTGACAGATCAATCCATAAAGATTTCCCCACATTAAAGATGAAAGGCTCATCTCCTGTTCAGGAATGAAATTTCAGTTTAGTTCAACCCACACATGTGTGTGTGAGTGTGCATGTGTATGTTTCTCTGTGCGTCAGGGCATCTGCATGAATTTAGATGCTGCTTCCCCCCTTCTAAGAATAATAAAAAAAATAGGCCTAATTTTTTTCTGGTATATATTGTTGTAAATCATTTGTACTACTGTAGTCAGTGGAGTTACACATGCCTAACACTAGTGATAAGGGACTCAACGTATAAGGTTTTGTTATGACCTTGTCTAGATTGCTTCCCTTTGAGGTTACTGACTGACTTGTGATCTTTTTTCCCTTCTGAAGAGACACAAATTCTTTCATAATAAAATCTTTTGGAACTATTTGGCTCATCACTTTATTCAATCCAACATTCAAATGCCACAGACAACACTTTGACTTTAGTCAAAGGTGTTGCAAGTCAAAATAATAGAAGAGTGAATGAGCGAAAAGTGTGAAGAGAGAGGTATTTTTCTTCATCTTACTAGACAGTATCAAAATGCTTTTTAATAAATTCTAAACAAGCTTCAGATTCTTGTAAGGATCTGAATACTAATCTGATTAGAGAAAAAGTTTTTGTCTGAACATGAATGTAGTTTCTGTTTCACTTCAGACCAAGACTTTCAGAAGTTAAATATAGTCAAAAGACAACAAGAAACAGCTGTTTAAGTGCCTAGTGTTTTAATACTTAGAGCAAAGCCCCTAAGCTCCTTATGTACTAATACCGCAACTGCCTTTAAAAAGTCAACATTTGCCAAAACACAAAAAGTTCTGAGTGAGACACTACAGTAGTTCCCTGTACTGGCTAGAGAAATTAATTTTGACATGGCTGGGGCATTGTGTGGAACATTTTAAGAAATATCACAGAATCACAGAATAACAGAATGGTCAGGGTTAGAAGGGACCTCTGTGGGTCATCTAGTCCAACCCTCCTGCCGAAGCAGGGTCACCTACAGCAGGCTGTAGAGGCCTTTGTCCAGGTGGGTCTTGAATATCTCCAGAGAAGGAGACTCCACAACCTCCCTGGGCACCCTGTTCCAGTGCTCCGTCAATCTGTTGAAGGAAAAGTATTTCATACATCTCTGTTTAAGGCTATTTATTTATGAGATGAAAATCAGAAGATACAGCCATTTTTTACAAGGATTTTTGCAAGTAAACTATCCAATCACTTAAAAAACAACACTAATTTATCAGATACTCCATACTAGTTTTTGACTTCGTCATGTATTCTTGATTAAATGGAAGAATACATCTATTGTTTTCGTTATATACTCATTGATTATTTTTACTTGTTTGCATTCCTAAATTTACAATGAAAACTTCATCTGAGTGGTATTAAAAGTCATAATCTTGCAACACATTAGCCTTTTTCCTTATGCCTCCCACTGAAATCAACAATACCAACTGTCCTGTGTTTGGCCAGGACAGGGTTAATTTTCACCGGACTCCAGGAAGGGGCACAGCCGGGGGGTGGGGGCTGACCCCACCTGGCCAAACAGAGCCCGGTATTCCATACCATGTGACGTCACGCTGGGTTCCGGTGGGGGGGGCGGTGCGGCAGGAACGCTCTCGCAGCTTGTGGTGGCGCGGCGCCAGTGCTGTTCGGGAGAGCGGCTGTCTGGGTCGTAAGGTTCGTTGTTGTGTTTTCTCCTTATCTGTATCGTTGTTGTTCCTGTTTCCCTCTGTTTGCTGTTCTGTTAAACTGCCCTTATCCAGACCCACCAGTTTCTACCTGTTTCTTTCCATTCTCCTCCGCACACCGGCGGGGGGAGGGGCGGCCGCGTGGCGCTTTTGTTGTGGGTGGCAGCCAAAACCAAAACATTAATTTGGTGCCCAACGTGGGGCAGGGATAACGGCAGGGCTGAGCAGCGGGTGTTAAAACTGCTTTCTTAGATTTTGTTAAATTTTGTTATAGGCATTTTTCTGTGTTAGTTAAATAGTCGCCGGTAAAAATGTTGCTGACTTTGTTCAGATGGCTGTGGTTTTTGAACCTTTATTTGCAGTATGTGTTTATTGCCATGCTGTTCATCATCACTGGAAAAAGGATTAAGATGATGATTTTGCTGTACTGTACGATATCGACTTATGATATGATAACATCATTGTGCATGAAATTAGGCTTGTATTTTCATGCGGCACTGCGGTCATTTCCGTACCTCGGACCCTATGTCTTAGAATTTGTTAATAATCAAACCCAGTGTGTGGGGAAAACCGAAGGGGATACCTTCCCCAACTCTTTCGCCACCCCTCTCCTCCTCAGGCTGGTCCAAACTGCTTTTGAGAATTTCGAGTACCCGTGGGATGCTCAGGGCAGCACTCTCCTTTTGTTATGTCTCCTGAACGGGTTCTGGGTTTTGTTTAGGGTTAAGCAAGTCGTTAAGAACATCGTGCAGAGACCTGCCCCGGGGCTGGATAGCTGTGAGTGGCTGGGTGTGTGGGACAGCATGGGCAGATGTCTAGAGCAGTGGGCACCTGCGGTGTGTTTTAAACTCACCCCTGAACAAATACAGAATCCGGACAATCTGGTAAAATATCTGCAAAAAGTATGCTGCCACCCTGGGAACTCCAGAGAGACACAGATCACCACAAATGTGCTGGGGTCTGGCCCATGCCTACCGGGCCATGTTCAACACTGTTCAGTGCCTTAAAGGGGAAAGGGGGGGAAGAGAAGCCGCAGGCGCTGCAAGTGGCGCTGCCCCCCCAGCCGGCCCTGCAGCCCCTCCAGCCCAGCAGGCAGTCACAGCCCCCCAGACCGGCACTGCCGCTGCCACAGCTGCAGGGTCTGCCTCGGTTTCCCTGGCAGGCACAGCAGCTTCTCCAGCCCCAGCTCCAGCTGCAGGCAGCGTGGCTGAGCCCAATGACCAACCTGTGCCGGCAGCAGTCGCCCCTGTAAAACTAAAGAAAGACGCAAAAAGAGCAGATGGCTCCGGGAGGGATGACGATGAGCCAGGGTCATCGCGGGAGATAGAGACAGAGATCATCACCCGGTCCCTGTCCCTGAGTGAGCTGCAAGACATACAGAAAGATTTCAGCCGCCACTCAGGCGAGCACATTGTCACCTGGCTGCTGCGGTGCTGGGATAACGGGGCCAGCAGCTTGGAATTAGAGGGCAAGGAAGCCAAGCAGCTGGGATCCCTGGCCAGGGACGGGGGCATTGACAAGGCCATTGGGAAAAAGGAACAAGTCCTCAGCCTCTGGAGGAGACTTCTCTCAGGGGTGAGGGAGAGATACCCCTTCAGTGACGATTTTGTATGCTATCTTGGCAAGTGGACCAATATGGAAAGGGGTATTCAGTACTTGAGGGAATTAGCTGTGCGGGAGCTGGTTTATAACGAACCAGATGATGACCAGTTACCCACCAACCCAGATGAAGTCCAGTGCACAGCATCTACGTGGAGGAAGTTTGTGCGGAGCGCACCACCTTCATATGCCAACTCACTGGCAGTAGTAAACTGGAAAGGTAAAGAGGCACCAACAGTGGATGAGGTGGCTGTCAGACTCCATCAATATGAGGAAAGTCTGTCTTCCCCCCTTGTCTCACCTGTGAATAAATTGTCCCGACAGTTCCAGCAATTCAAAGAGGATATGTCCTACTCCCCACCTGTACGGGCCCGCATCTCAGCTATTAGGGGCAAGCGTTTCTCTGCTCAGGAGACAGAGTACAGAGGCTACACACCACTGGGCACCCTGTGGTTTTACCTGAGTGACCACGGAGAGGACATGAGGAAGTGGGATGGAAAACCCACCTCAAGTCTAGAGGCACGAGTACGTGAGTTGCGAGGTAAAACAATCACCAAAGGGGATTCTGTTAGGAAAAATGCTGCTCCAGTTTCCAGAAGCCAGCTCTCCAGACCAGGTAGACTGTTTGACCTTGATTCCCGATCCTCTGGAGGGGACCTCCAAGTCATTTTTACAGCAGGTGAGCAGCAAATTCTCTGACCAGGATTAGAGGGGTCCCGCCTCCAGCCAGGTGGAGGAAAGGGACAACCGTGTTTATTGGACGGTGTGGATTCTGTGGCCTGGCACGTCAGATCCACAAGAGTATAAAGCTCTAGTGGACACTGGTGCACAGTGTACTTTAATGCCATCAGAGTTCAAAGGGTCAGAGTCCATTTGCATTTCGGGAGTGACAGGGGGGTCCCAAGAGCTGAGTGTATGGGAGGCTGAAGTGAGCCTCACTGGGCAGGAGTGGCAGAAGCACCCCATTGTAACGGGCCCCAAGGCTCCGTGCATCCTTGGGATAGACTATCTTAGGAGAGGGTATTTCAAGGACCCAAAGGGGTATCGGTGGGCTTTTGGCATAGCTGCTTTGGAGACAGAAGAAATTAAACAGCTGTCCATTTTGCCTGGTCTCTCAGAGGATCCTTCCGTTGTGGGGTTGCTGAGGGTTGAAGAACAACAGGTGCCAATCGCGACCACAACGGTGCACCGGTGACAATATCGTACCAACCGAGACTCCCTTCTCCCCATTCATCAGCTGATCCGCCAGCTGGAGGGTCAAGGAGTGATCACCAATACTCGCTCACCTTTTAATAGTCCCATATGGCCAGTGAGAAAGTCTGCTGGAGAGTGGGGACTGACAATAGACTACCGTGGCCTGAATGAAGTCACACCACCGCTGAGTGCTGCCGTGCCAGACATGCTAGAACTTCAATATCAGCTGGAGTCAAAGGCAGCCAAGTGGTACGCTACAATTGACATCGCTAATGCATTCTTCTCCATCCCTTTGGCAGCAGAGTGCAAGCCACAGTTTGCTTTCACCTGGAGGGGCATCCAGTACACCTGGAATCGACTGCCCCAAGGGTGGAAACACAGTCCCACCATTTGCCATGGACTAATCCAGACTGCACTGGAAAAAGGTGAAGCTCCAGAACATCTGCAGTACATTGACGACATCATTATATGGGGCGACACAGTGGAGGAGGTTTTTGAGAAAGGGGAGAAAATAGCTCAGGTCCTTCTGAAAGCCGGTTTCGCCATTAAGCGAAGTAAAGTCAAGGGACCTGCTCAAGAGATCCAGTTTTTGGGAATAAAATGGCAGGATGGGCGCCGTCAAATCCCAATGGATGTCATCAACAAAATAGCAGCTATGTCACCACCAACCAGCAAAAAGGAAGCACAGGCCTTCCTGGGTGTTGTGGGTTTTTGGAGGATGCACATCCCAAATTACAGCCAAATTGTGAGTCCTCTGTACCACGTGACTTGGAAGAAGAATGATTTTGAATGGGGCCCTGAGCAACGACAGGCATTTGAGCAGATTAAACGGGAGATAGTTCATGCTGTAGCCCTTGGTCCAGTCCGGTCAGGGCAAGATGTTAAAAACGTGCTCTACACCGCAGCCGGGGAGAATGGCCCAACCTGGAGTCTCTGGCAGAAAGCACCAGGGGAGACTCGAGGTCGACCCCTGGGGTTCTGGAGCCGGGGATACAAAGGATCCGAGGTCGGCTATACTCCCACTGAAAAAGAGATTCTTGCAGCATATGAAGGCGTTCGAGCTGCTTCAGAAGTGGTCGGCACTGAAGCACAGCTCCTCCTAACTCCATGATTGCCGGTCCTGGGCTGGATGTTCAAAGAAAGAGTCCCCTCTACGCATCATGCCACCGATGCTACGTGGAGTAAGTGGGTCGCGCTGATCACACAGCGCACTCGAATGGGAAACCCCAGTCGCCCAGGAATTCTGTAGGTAATCATGGACTGGCCAGAAGGCAAAGATTTTGGAGCATCGCCAGAGGAGGAGGTGACACGTGCTGAAGAGGCCCCACTGTATAACCAGCTGCCAGAAGATAAGAAACAGTATGCCCTGTTCACGGATGGGTCCTGTCGCATTGTGGGGAAGCGGCAGAGGTGGAAGGCTGCTGTATGGAGCCCTACACGACAAGTCGCGGAAACTGCCGAGGGAGAAGGTGAGTCGAGCCAATTTGCAGAGGTGAAAGCCATCCAGCTGGCTTTAGCCATTGCCAGTCGAGAGAAGTAGCCAGTGCTCTATCTTTACACCGACTCTTGGATGGTGGCCAATGCCTTGTGGGGGTGGCTGCAGCAATAGAAGAAGAACAGCTGGCAGCGCAGAGTCAAACCTATCTGGGCTGCCCCGTTGTGGCAAGATATTGCTGCCCGGCTAGAGCAGTTGGCTGTAAAAGTCCGTCACGTGGACGCCCACGTCCCTAAGAGTCGGGCCACTGAAGAACATCAAAACAACCACCAGGTAGATCAGGCTGCTAAGATTGAAGTGGCTCAGGTGGATCTGGACTGGCAACATAAGGGTGAACTATTCATAGCTCAGTGGGCCCATGACACCTCGGGCCACCGAGGAAGAGACGCGACATACCGATGGGCTTGTGACCGAGGGGTGGACTTGACCATGGACACCATTGCACAGGTTATCCATGAATGTGACACATGTGCTGCAATCAAGTAAGCCAAGCGGGTAAAGCCTCAGTGGTATGGAGGACGATGGCAAAAATACAAATATGGGGAGGCCTGGCAGATTGACTACATCACAGAATCACAGAATCACAGAATCACAGAATAGTAGGGGTTGGAAGGGACCTCTGTGGGTCATCTAGTCCAACCCCCCCGCCGAAGCAGGGTCACCTACAGCAGGCTGCACAGGACCTTGTCCAGGCGGGTCTTGAATATCTCCAGAGAAGGAGACTCCACAACCTCCCTGGGCAGCCTGTTCCAGTGCTCCGTCACCCTCAGAGGGAAGAAGTTCCTCCTCATGTTCAGACGGAACTTCCTGTGCCTCAGTTTGTGCCCATTGCCCCTTGTCCTGTCACTGGGCACCACTGAAAAGAGCTTGGCCCCATCCTCCTGACACCCACCCTTCAGATATTTGTAGGCATTTATAAGGTCCCCTCGCAGCCTTCTCTTCTTCAGGCTGAACAAGCCCAGTTCCCTCAACCTCTCCTCGTAGGGGAGATGCTCCAGTCCCCTCACCATCCTTGTAGCCCTCCGCTGGACTCTCTCCAGTAGCTCTTCATCCTTCTTGAACTGGGGAGCCCAGAACTGGACACAGTACTCCAGATGAGGCCCCACCAGGGCAGTGTAGAGGGGAAGGAGAACCTCCCTTGTCCTGCTGGCCACACTCTTCTTGATGCACCCCAGGATCCCATTGGCCTTCTTGGCAGCCAGGGCACACTGCTGGCTCATAGTTAACCTGTCGTCCACCAGGACACCCAGGTCCCTCTCCGCAGAGCTGCTCTCCAGCAGGTCCACCCCAAGCCTGTACTGGTGCATGAGGTTGTTCCTCCCGAGGTGCAGGACCCTGCACTTGCCCTTGTTGAACCTCATCAGGTTCCTCTCTGCCCAGCTCTCCAGCCTATCCAGGTCACGCTGAATGGCAGCACAGCCTTCTGGTGTATCTACCACACCTCCCAGTTTGGTGTCGTCAGCAAACTTGCTGAGGGTACATTCTAACTCTTCATCCAGGTCGTTGATGAAGAAGTTAAACAAGACTGGGCCCAGTACTGACCCCTGAGGGACACCACTTGTCACCAGCCTCCAACTAGACTCAGCGCTGCTGATGACAACCCTCTGAGTTCTGCCATTCAGCCAGTTCTCTATCCACTTCACTGACCACTCATCCAGCCCACACTTCCTCAGCTTCCCTAGGAGGATATCATGGGAGACTGTGTCGAAAGCCTTGCTGAAGTCAAGGTAGATAACATCCACAGCTCTCCCTTCGTCTACCCAGCCAGTCATGTCATCGTAGAAAGCTATCAGATTGGTCAGGCATGATTTCCCCTTGGTGAATCCATGCTGACTACTCCTGATAACCTTCTTTTCTTCCACTTGCTTCATGATGGCCTCCAGGATAAGCTGCTCCATCACCTTTCCCGGGATGGAGGTGAGGCTGACCGGCCTGTAGTTCCCTGGGTCCTCCTTCTTGCCCTTTTTGAAGATTGGAGTGACATTGGCCTTTCTCCAGTCCTCGGGCACCTCTCCTGTCTTCCAGGACCTCTCAAAGATGATGGAGAGTGGCTCAGCAATGACATCCGCCAGCTCCCTCAGCACTCGTGGGTGCATTCCATCGGGGCCCATGGATTTGTGGACATCCAGATCGCTTAAGCGATCCCTCACACAGTCCTCCTCGACCAAGGGAAAGTCGTCCTCTCTGTAGGCTTCCTCTCTTACCTCCGGGACTGGGATTCCTGAGGGCCAGTCTTAGCACTGAAGACTGAAGCAAAGAAGGCATTCATTAGCTCTGCCTTCTCCGCATCCTCCGTCACCAGGACACCCGCCTCATTCAGCAGCGGCCCCACATTGTCCCTAGCCTTCCTTTTGCTGCTGATGTAGTTGAAGAAGCCCTTCTTGTTGTTTTTGACATCCCTTGCCAGCTTCAATTCCAGGTGAGCCTTGGCCTTCCTCGTCGCATCCCTGCATGCTCTCACTACGTTTCTGTACTCTTCCCAAGTGGCCTGTCCCTTTTTCCACATGCCATGCACCTTTCTCTTCTGCCTGATCTCCGCTAGAAGCTCCTTGTTTAACCATGCAGGTCTCCTTCCTCCTTTGCTAAATTTCTTTCTCAGGGGGATGCATTGCTCCTGTGCATGGAAGAAGTGTTGTTTAAAAAGCGACCAGCACTCATGGACCCCCCTGCCTTCGAGAGCCCTGGCCCACGGGATTCCTCCCAGTAGCTCCTTGAAGAGGCCAAAGTCAGCCCTCCTGAGGTCCAGGGTTTTGATCCTGCTTATCGCCCTGCTTCCTCCACGCAGGATCCTGAACTCGACCATTTCATGGTCACTGCAGCCGAGTCTACCTCCAACCTTCACGTCCTCCACCAGTCCCTCCTTGTTTGTTAACACAAGGTCCAGCAGCGCGCCTTTCCTTGTTGGTTCCTCCACCACTTGCATCAGAAAGTTATCATCGATGCTCTGTAGGAACCTCCTGGATTGCACCTGCCTAGCTGTATGGTCTTCCCAGCTGATGTCAGGGTGGTTGAAGTCCCCCATGAGAACCAGAGCCTGTGACTGTGAGGCTGCTTGCAGCTGCCTGTAGAAGGCTTCATCAACCTCCTCCTCCTGGTCGGGTGGCCTGTAGTATACACCCACCGTAATGTCACCCGTGTGAGCCTGTCCCTTAATTCTAACCCACAAGCTTTCAACTCCTTCTTCACTTGCCCCCAGGCCAAGCTCAATGCATTCCAGTTGCTGCCTCACATATAGAGCAACTCCCCCACCTCTCCTTGTTGACCTGTCTTTCCTAAAGAGTCTGTAGCCATCTATGACAGCATGCCAGTCATGCGAGTTGTCCCACCACGTTTCTGTGATGGCGACCAAGTCGTAGCCGTCCTGCTGTATAATGGCTTCCAGCTCCTCCTGTTTATTGGCCATACTACGTGCATTGGTGTAAACACACTTGAGCTGGGCTGTCAATCTCACCCCTGGCCTTGGCACTCTAAGCCTAGGCTCATCCCTAGTGAGCTGGGCAATATCCCCTTCCCCCTTCAAACCTAGTTTAAAGCCCTCTCAATGAGCCCCGCCAGCTCGTGGCCAAGAATTCTTTTCCCCCTTTGTGATAGCTGAACTCCACTTGTTGCCAGCAGGCCCGGTGCTGTGTATACCTCCCCATGATCAAAAAAGCCAAAATTTGACCGATGGCACCAGTCCCTGAGCCACCTGTTAACCAGGTGAGTTTTCCTGCCCCTTTCAGTGCTGTCCCCTGCCACTGATGGGATGGAGGAAAACACCACCTGCGCCCCTGATCCCTCAACCAGTCGCCCCAGTGCCCTGAAGTCCCTTTTGATGGCCTTGGCACTTCTTTCTGCTACCTCGTCTCCGCCAACCTGCATTACCAAGAGGGGGTAGTAATCAGAAGGCCGCACCAGACCAGGGAGTTTCTTCGCAACATCCCTAACCCGGGCCCCAGGGAGGCAGCAGACTTCCCTGTGGGATGGGTCCGGTCGGCAGATCGGGCCCTCTGTTCCCCTCAGAAGGGAATCACCTATGACAATGACCCTCCTTTTTTTCTTAGTTGAGGCAGTTGTAATACGTGGGGCTGTCTGACTCGTTCTAGGCAACCCCCTGGATGGAGCCTCACCTTCACCCACATCCTCTGTGGCCAGTCCCTCACATTCCAGAGCCCCATACCTATTGCTTAAGGGCAACTGAGCAGGTGAGGGAGGCTGGGGGGAAATTCGCTTGCCCCCCCGAGCAGGGACCTGTTTCCATTCCCCCCCATCTCTTAGGCCCCCTCTTTCTGCTCGGTGGCAAGAGGGATGGGGGTTCTCTGCTTTCTGTGGAGCCGCCTCCTGCTGCCGCTGCCTCAGGGAGGGTAGGGTGCGGCTCCACCAGTCGATCTCCCTCTCACACTCCCGGATGCTCCTCAGCCTCTCCACTTCCTCCTTCAGTTCTGCCACCAGGCTGAGCAGGTCATTCACCTGCTCGCACCGAACACAGCCGTTGTCTCTGCTGTCCTCCGGTACAAGCGCCAGGCTCAGGCACTCCCTGCAGCCAGAGACCTGGACACCCGCGTTCTTGCATGGGGCCTCCGTCTGGGTCCCCACACTCCTTCGAGCCACACCTTTACCACGGGTGGTAACCATGGCTAGAATATCTCCTGGAAGAGCGATGCCCACTACTCGAGTAGCCAGAAGGGGCGGCTGTACCCTGCCAGTCGCCTTCCCCGCTCGCCCTGCCCGCGCGAACTGCTGCGCAAACTGCCGCGCCGCTCCCGGGCTGCTGCGCCGCCTCTGTTTGCCGGCTCTGTTCGCCCGCGCTCCTGGTCGCTCGCGCTCCCTGGGGGCTGCTCTTATCCCTGAGGGGGTTTGGCCGCTGTCACACTCGACTCCGCCCCCGCTGAGTCAGAGCTGCTGCTCGTTGGCACTTCCCGCTTTCCCGCTGAGGGGGGGGGGCTGGGGTCTCCTCTCTCTCTTGGCGCTTTTTGCCGCCTCGCCGCTGCGGTTTTGCCACCGGAGAAAGGGTCCCTCGGCGCGAGCCTCTGCTCCAGAACCCTTCACCTTCAGTAGCTTCGCCGAAATGCACACTGCCACAAACCCGCCAAGGCAAGCGCTATGTGCTCACAATGGTGGAGGCCACCACCGGATGGCTGGAAACCTACCCTGTGCCCCATGCCACCGCAAGAAATACCATCCTGAGCCTGGAAAAACAAGTCCTGTGGCGACATGACACCCCCGAAAGAATTGAGTCGGACAACGGGACTCACTTTCCCAACAGCCTCATAGACACCTGGGCCAAAGAACACGGTATTGAGTGGGTGTATCACATCCCCTACCATGCACCAGCCTCGGGAAAGATCGAACGTTACAATGGGCTGCTAAAAACCACCTTGAGGGAAATGGGGCGTGGGACTTTCAAAAACTGGGATACTCATTTAGCAAAGGCCACCTGGTTCGTTAACACCAGAGGGTCCACCAACCGGGCTGGTCCTGCCCAGTCAAAACCTCAGCGCCCCGTAGAAGGGGATAAAGTCCCTGTAGTGCACATGCGGAACATGTTAGGGAAGACGGTTTGGGTTAGTCCTGCCTCGGGCAAAGGCAAGCCCGTCCGTGGGATTGCTTTTGCTCAAGGACCTGGGTGTACCTGGTGGGTAACGCGGAAGGATGGGGATGTCCGATGTGCACCTCATGGGGATTTAATTTTGGGCGAGAATAGTCCATAAATAAATTGTATAAAGTTAATTGTTAAATAACCCTGTCACTGTCTGTTATCACTGTTATAATTGTTATATTTTGTACCAGTAGTAGCATAGTAAGAATCGTCCAGATTAAAGAAGGATGGACTTTTTCGACGAAAACCTAGCACAGCACAGCGATGATGGAACTGGACCTGGTTTTTCAACAACTGGCATCCAGCAACTTCATCAAGATCAACATCTCCTGCAGACTGTGGGCACGGGCCGCACCAGATACATCAGCCGTGAGCTCCGGATGCAGCAAGTGACCGCCCATCACCACACGTCACCTCTCCTGCCACGGAAGACCGTTACGACAGATGGAGCCCGAAGTCATGGATTAAATGAACTCAACGGACACTTTGGAGTGATGATCCATAGACTAAGGGAATGATATCTGGAGACAGGAGAAGTGGTGGTGATCAACCGGACAATGGGGGACCTGGGCATGACGTAGATGGTATGGAACAAGGGGTGGATAATGTCCTGGGTTTGGCCAGGACAGGGTTAATTTTCACCAGACTCCAGGAAGGGGCACAGCCGGGGGGTGGGGGCTGACCCCACCTGGCCAAACAGAGCCCGGTATTCCATACCATGTGACGTCACGCTGGGTTCCGGTGGGGGGGGCGGTGCGGCAGGAACGCTCTCGCAGCTGGTGGGGGCGCGGCGCCAGTGCTGTTCGGGAGAGCGGCTGTCTGGGTAGTACGGTTCGTTGTTGTGTTTTCTCCTTATCTGTATCGTTGTTGTTCCTGTTTCCCTCTGTTTGCTGTTCTGTTAAACTGCCCTTATCCCGACCCACCAGTTTCTGCCTGTTTCTTTTCATTCTCCTCCGCACGCCGGCGGGGGGAGGGGCGGCCGCGTGGCGCTTTTGTTGCGGGCGGCAGCCGAAACCAAAACACCAACATTTAGTGATCCATTAAGAATTAGATTTCTTCTTTCACTTCCGCAAGTCTAAATAAGTAGTAAATCAACTGAGCTGAGGAGCTGTAAAGCCAGAGCAAATTCAATCAAAATCTTGTCCTAAATACACAATGGTATTTTAATCCAACAGCTATTAAACATAATCTTGCTTCCTAGATTGTAGTTTTTAAGTACCTTCTAAAACTGCTGAAGCTGGTACTGCGACTACACTGTCTTACGCTCCCCAAAGGTTCTGAACATTTCACGCATTTTTTTCTAGTCACAAACGATATGGAACAAATTAAAGGAAAATGAAGCTCTTTGAAGTCAGATGTCAAGATACAGAATTACCTGGATTGTTTAAACAGAAGATTGCACCCTAAATCACCCAGAGTAAGGTGGCTGACCCAGAGCATTTGTCACTGGCCATAGAACAGATGGGATTAGCATCAAATATTTTGAGCAATTATTGTCACAGAAAATTCTTGTTAAAAAGCCTAACATTGCATCATTAATTCACGACTCTTCATTTAGGTTGCAGTTCATTGTGGGTCTTCAGTACTTGCGTACTTGGAGTGTGTACACATCCAACCAAAGTAAATAGAGGCATCCAAAAGCACAAGCTCAGAGGGATACTCTACTCCTTGTTGAACAAAGGCCTTTGTGCCAGCTCCTCAGAAGCAGTCTGCAGTCTTGGATCTTGTTTGCGGCCGCTCTGTTTACCAGTACTTTCAGAAACACAGTCTATTTTTGTGCCTGAAACACCTAAAATTTGTAATAAAACAACCAAATTATCAAGTAACTCAGGAGTTGAACAGGCTCAGAACAGAAGTTTATAGAAGTCTCACTATGACTTTTTAAGAGAGGGAGAAAACTGTGGCAGACTTTCCAACCAGCCTGGTAATGATCCAAAACAATGAAGTGTATTAAGAGATCTTTGTCTTAGGAAACTACCAGTTGTGAGCCATCAGAATTATTAGTACCTCACTTCATGTGACAATGCTGTGACTGTCTGGCACTCATTATTTGCAATGACAAAGCAGATTTCCTGGAAAGGAGCAATTTGGTTTTTTTAAAAAATATCTGAAGTACTACCTGCATTTGTGTCTTTGGAGATGCCTCTAGAGTACTGTCAATACAAGGCAATGCAAAGTTTCCAAAGCTGATACACAAGGAATGAGAAAAAATATCAACCTTCAAGAAAAGGAAGGAGAACTTTGCACAGCAACTGCTGTTTGTGAGAAATCACAGTAGCCAGACTAATGCTGTGCTTTTTTAAATTGTGTGCAGAAGCAATCTCACATAGGTTGGTTGGGGAAATACACCTTTTCAGAGGTGACACAAAGAACTTCACCCACTCATCATTCTGCTTTGTCTTTGAATACAGTGCACATATTACATGCAAGTGTATTGGGTTTGTGCAGCAAAGTTTTAGGAGCAGGGAGGTCATAGGAGTGGCTTCTGTGAGAAGCTGCTAGAAGCTACCACCGTGTCCAATAGAGCCAATGCCAGCTGGCTCCAAGACAAACCCACTATTGGCTGAGACCAATCCCGCAAATGACAGTGGTAGTGCCTTTATGATAACTTATTTCAGAAGGGGAGAAAAACCTGCTGCGGAACAGCAGCCAGAAAGAAAGGAGTGAAAATATGTGAGACAAGTAGCCTTGCTGACACCAAGGTCAGTGAAGAAAGAGGTGGAGGAGGTGGTCCAGGTGCTGGAGCAAATTCCTCTGTAGCTCCTGAGGAAGATTATGCTGAGGCAGGCTGTCCTACTGCAGCCCATGGAGGTCCATGGTGGAGCAGATCTCCACCCGCAACCCATGGAGGATCCCACAGCAGAGCTGCCTCCCAAAGGAGGCTGTGACCCCATGGAGACCTCACTCTGGAGCAGGCTCCTGCCAGGACCTGTGAACCCATGGAGAGAGAAGCCCACACTGAAGCAGGTTTGCTGGCAAGGTTTGTGAGACTCTGGGGGACCCACGCTGGAGCAATCCATTCCTGAAGGACTGCAACCCATGGAAAACACCCACGCTGGAACAGTTCTTGAAAAACTGTAGCCCATTGGAAGGAGAAGGACCCTCTCTAGAAAAGTTCACGGAGGACTGTCTCCCATGCGAGGGTCCCCGTGCTGAAACAGGGTAAGACGGTGAGGAGGAAGGAGCGGCAGAGACAACATGTGATGAGCATGCGCACGGTGACTGCAATCCCCATTCCCCATCCCCCTGCACTGCTCGGGAGGAGGAGGTACAGAAATCGGGCATGAAGTTAATCCCAGGAAGAAGGGAGGATGTGGGGGGAAGAAGTTTTAAGAATTGGGGTTTTGTCTCATTATCATACTCTGATTTGGTTGGCAACAGATTAAGTTAATTTCCCCAAGTCAAGTCTGTTTTGCCCATGACGGTAGCTGCTGAGGGATCCCTCCCCACCCTTATCTTGACCCACAAGGCTTATGTTACGTTTTCTCTCCTCTGTTCAGCTGAGGAAGGGGGAGTGATAGAGCAGCTTTGGTGGTCAGCTGGCATCCAGCCAGGGTCAACCCACAACAGCGAGTATTGCTATTGGTCTTCCTTTTTTATTGGTTCTTTGCATAGACCATCATGTATTTGTGAGTACTTCAGGCTCATGGGATAAAATGAAGGCCTGCAAAGTCTTGACCATGTTTTTTAGATTTCCAGAACATTCTTTCTTATTGAAGTAATGCATTTGATTTAGAACCAGCATGGGGTGGGTATAGCTATAATTTCTCTGTCACCTTCGTGCACTTTCCACCTCATTCCAGCTGATTCATGCATTCTTTTGTTTCCCATGCTTATGGCAATGAATATCTTTAGAGCATATATGGAGCTTTCTTGTGTCTCTGGAGTTGCCACAGTAATTATCGGGTGAGGTTTGATAGTTTATATGAGACAGGAGGCCAGATTAAATGACTGCAGCATCCCCACTGAAAGTTGGAAATTGTGGCTCGTACTAAAAAACTTGAATGGGAACACAAAGGAAAGAGAAAAAAAGTTTGGTTGAATTTTAAAGAATTGGTGCAGAATATCTTTTTTTCAAGCCTTCTCTAGTACAAGATACAGCCAAATCTCTGCTGCTGCAGATAATGACTCTTCTACCAAGTGGCAGTTTGAACAACTGTATCTGCCTTTCTTCTTCTCCATTTCAAAGCAAGACTATTTTAAAAAGTCCCTGTTTGTAGCAAAGCGATTCCCAACTCTGGTTCTAGTGTAGGGAAGATTTTTTCTCTTTTGTACTTTGATTATGTCTCAGATGTTTCAGGAGTACACGAGTAGGATGGATGATTATCACTTCATTTCTAAGTGTTCAGAAAATTATTTAAGTTATACTAGAATAACAAAAATCTCCCTGTCAGTCAGTGCTCAGGGACTGAGGAAGAACGACAAGAAAATTACAGGTCCAAATGGAAGAATAGAGTTCTGTGATATAATTTTAAGTTTCGTGCTTCTCTTCTTGATAATAAATAATAACAAAAACACCTCTAATTCACAGCTAAAATTTAATTATAACTAATGCATAGTTTTCCAGTCAAATCTTGTTATTGCATCAAATCCAAAGTTTAGTAAACTGCTTGTCCTTCCAAAGAGTCTACCTCAAATTACACAGTACTCCTAGGCTGAGAGGAAGAATTCCATAAGATCATTCCTGACTGGAGTGAGGAAGACAGACAGCAGAAGCCCACCAGGGTACTAAGTGCAAAATTTTCAGTTTTATTTTGATAGACATGGCTTGTGTCTACTTTAGTACTTTGTTTCAGAGGAAAAGTATTGTTTTGAAGTGATTCCCTTTATGGAGCTAGTGACTGTGCAATGGTTCATTTTTGTGAAAAAGCTTCCTTTTGGAGGACACTAACACTAAATCTCTGCTCCAGACATTCACCAAAAGTACCCAACCACCCACAAGGGTCCAAGACTGTAAAGGAACCTTACACAGCCTTAAACCGTATCTCTAATAGAAACATTTGGTCCAGCAGACAGAATCAAATATGATCTGAAAGAAGACCTACAATGAGGACACAGTACAGATGCCAGGCTCTCAGCACAAGCTGCTCCAGTCTCCTAATCAGATAATCACTTGAGTGGGAAGGGAGGTTTCTAAATCCAGCCTCCTGCCCAGACCAGATTCAGCAACGAATTAAGATTAGGCTTCTCAGGGCTGCCCAAGCCAAGGTTTGAAAACCTCCGAAGGTAGAGACTCCATAGCTTCTCTGGGCAACCTATTCCAAATTCAATACTTTCCTATTGCACCAAATTGTTTCTTCATGTAAAGGTAGCCATGGGAACAGACAGGTATTAGAACAGTTCATGACATGAAAAATTTTGTATTGCAAGGCCCATTTTCTATTACCTTTACCCTCCCTGTAAAATGGCAATGGATACTATGTTTTGCAAGTCAAGGGATGTGTGGGTGTAATTGAGTCTGTGTTTCACCTTCTTTAAGTCAGGTACGACGTTGCAGAGGATTTATATAGTCCAATTCTGCTTCTAGTTGTGACAGTTAATTTTCTCTGCACACCTTTGAATATTTCCATTGACAATGCCACGACACAGATGGTCATTTCTGTCAGCGGAGGTTAAGGTTACGAAAACATTTTTAAAGAATGCTGTATGTTTAATGTTCTTGCCTTTGGTGAAGGTGTGGTCTAAATTTTTCATTTATTTCCTCCAGACTTTATTCTGAGTCTGTGATATATCACTTCAACTCAAAAATGTCCTGATCCAACCATGGTTTCACTGGAACAATAGCATGAAGAGTAAAGACGCATCCTATGTTTTGCAGCATGCAATAGTATTTGATGATTTTGAATATGATGTTTATTTAAAGGGCAAGGTTAATAGCAAAGGGGTTTTGTAACACTTGCTTTCTTTCTCCTTGTGTCACAGTCATGTACACCGACACAAGACACGCAGCACATCTGTACTTTTCAACCTCTCTTTCAACTAGCATTTCAGAAGAAAAGTAACGAAATGGCCCGTCTTGTTAAACACTCATTCAAATTTCTTTCTGTGTATGATGGGCTTCCCACAACTGCTACATAAAGTACCAATTGAAACCAGCCCTGTCATATATACTTCTACAAAATATGAACAGTGCTAAATACTTTAAAGTGAATCAATTTCCAGTGAAAGTGTTTTAACCTCCTTTTAGGTCAAGAAATAGCAATTTTCCAAGCTCACAGTAACCTGAGAATTAATCCTGAGAGGCGGGTGTGCACTGCATACTTCATTTGGTCTGTGAAATTTATTGAAAATACTCTTTCTCAGAACAGTGCTTGAAGCTTTCTATCATAAATTTTAGGTGTGGTTCTTCTAACTTGTATTCTAAGTTGTATTCAGAGCTGATTTCTCTCAGATCAACCAGAGGATTTGCAATTTGCAATCTCTTCCTTTGTTAAGAATATAACAACAGAATGAGCAGCAAAACATGACAGGGTATGCTCATACATATAAAACTTTGGTACTCTGCTGAAGCAATTTGCAAGTAAAAATATGCACTCTGTGCATTCACAAGAGTAGAGTACTTATGAAAATGACATTCTGGCTCTAGTCAATCAGGGGTTTTTGTGTTGAAATTCTATTTCTAGATGCATTGCATTCAAGATTCAGTACATTGAGGAGTAACAGCACAAAAAATATTGCTCACACTGTTGACCCTATAAACAGCTGGTGGTGCAAGGAGAGAAATATTAATTCTTACAGTAGCTTGTCGAATGACTGTAACCATGATAGTGTCAGAATGCTTCTTTCCATGGATCATTGAAACATTGTTACTATTCCTCTTACATTCCTGTCAGTATGTTTATTATTAATCATATAAAATATTTTACTTCCTTTAAAGAATATCTATTTTGTTCTTCATCCTTAAGACATTTATTTTTAGAAATGAATATCCCCCATCAGTAATTGAGATCAGGTGTTTGGTATCACACACGGTTCTGTACCCATGGAATATTTTTTAGTTGATTCTGTAATACCACTTTTTTACTACTAGTAATGAAGTAAATTAGCAACTGCAGGCTGTTGTCCATGGACATTCAATCTACAGAGAATTGGCTCATCACAATACACTCATACTTCTCCTTGTATTTTTGGCTCTACACTTTCAAAAAATGTAAATTTAGGAAAAAATATTCAAAAAGGCATAAATGAAGTTGTGAAGACGTGTAGGAGTTGGCCAGTTAAATTCCAGTGGCAACTTTAAAATCCTCTCCTGAAAACGGATTTTGTTTTTTTTAAGGTCTGTTTTTCCAGTTGAGGTGATGACCATAATGGCTCTAGAAACATAGTGAAATCTACACTGTACTCCAAGCATGGGCCAAAACACTTACTCTGGAAATGCCAAAAAACTCAAATGATAGGGAAAGCACTGGTATGGTAGTCCAGTGAATGGTCTGGTAGCAGAGATAGCATTCCTGTTATGGAAAGGTTTTAGATCTCAAATTTCACACATGAAAGCACAAACCGAAACATCAACAACACCAACAGGTCAGCAGAAACATAAATATCAGTTTAAAATACACAGAGTGCAACTACATAGTAGTCATTTAACCCTATAATTACTCTATACCTCAAGCAAAATTTTTGCAGCTTCCTTGATCTAGTGAATCACAGCAGTATCACCAGACTTTGGCCTAGTATTTTCCTCATAAGTTTCTTCACTCATTCACAAGGTCCTTGTTGACATCACTGGAATTTTTTGGTCCATTTTTCTTCCCTCTGCAAGTTATCTGACATTTTGTTCCTTCACCCAAAAAAACACAAAACCTTCCTGTCTCAAGCAGAATTGCTAATCTGCAGTTGCAATCTTTGTATTTTGCTTAATACATAACATACATTGCTTATTCCTGATGAGCATCCTTGGTGTGTGGCACTTTTACTTCTTTTTAAATGGAGATAACTCATCCAGTCAGCTTCAGACTTGTATGTGCGCATGTGTTTATCTCAAAAAATAGATCAAATTCTTTATTTCTAAGAAAATAAGTTCAAGCATGACCTGTGCTAGGAAAATAGACTGTTGACCTTTCAAACTACATGAAGAGCTCGTGCCAGTAAGAAAGGGGAAGAAAGAGTTTTCATGTATCTTCCCTCTCTTGAATTTCCTTTGCAAAACATGTGTGCTCTGAATTGAGGATACTTTGCTGTCAATGAAATAGCAGTAATGAATGAAGATTCCCATTATTGAAAGAAAATGAGAGTACAGCCTGTTACTTCACAAAAAATGTCCCAACTTCTAATCCGTATCTATTTGTCTGCTGTTTCTAAGATCCTCTGCTGTACACACACACATACCTACAAAGTAGTCAAAATATACGTAAATGTGTTTTCAAGCCAAAAGCTGAAGTTCATGTTTCTTACTGAAAGTTACTGCTGTCTGTAGAGCAAATCTGGCAGTTCTTAATCAAAACTCTGCGTAGTCTTTTCACAATTTCTCTTGAATAGTCAGTATGGAATATAGCTAATGCATCTTTTATTATATTCTTCTGGTGATAGCCACTTCATCATGCCCCTACTAAAATTCCTGAATTTTAACTCACAGATTAATTTCCAAAGCTCTAGTATTAAAACGAGCTGTCATAATGGGTTAATGTACTTGAAATACTTCCTCAGCATTTACAGTGTTTCCCTGACTATCTCCTTTGAAATTAACCGTTAATTAGAACATTGTTATGCACACTTCCACGTGCTATAAACATTTCTGAAAGTAGTTTGGTTCAATGTTTTTCCTTTCCGACCAGTTATACTCCGTTTTCACCAAATTTCATGTCTCACAGTGCAATTAATATGCATAAAAAGATAACATGGGAATGAAGAAATGTAAACCAAACTCAAATCTAAGTGTGGAAGAGAATAAATATACCTCACATAAATGTACGACATGTTGACTGGTTCCTGTACGCTAGTGTGAATCACTAGGTATGGTACAGAAAATTTGGAAATCAGGTCCATGGTTTTCTTTCGTAGGGAAATGTGCTTGAGTCTCAATTTCTCATTACCCTGGAAAGACAGATCTGTGGCAGAGCCAGTGGCCCATCCTGGGGCCTTAGGCTATTTCTGTGGAAGCAAACTTCTCCACACTATTTAATTGTTGGCATCTCCCTGTAGCCCCACCAACATGCACTTCCCAAATAACTTTCAGGTGAGGCTCTGTGACAGTAAATGGCAGGGATTGCTTCGAATAGCACCGCAGGTGAGACGAGCATGTCCTCAGAGAAAATGGAAGAATGGGGAGATAGCACTGTAAATGTCATGTTCAAGACGTGTCACTGTACTTATGTCTTTGAAAGAGTGATACAACTTCATGCTACTTCCTTCCTCTCAGATCTTTTCAAACCACATGAACCTTGTCCCTTTCAAGAGACAAACATTTACATATCAAATATAGCATATTGTTTATTGACAATATTCTGTTAAAGGGTACTGGATAAGAGAACCTAGATAGTCATTTCAACTATTCTATATTTAAAAGCTACCTCGAACTTTTGTTTCTGACAAAATCATACAGGGTTTATGAAAGGTTCTTAATTTTAAAAATTATTCTATACCTCAAGGTATAAAGCCTTTTAGAATTACTTCTATTTGTCAAACTTCAAAATTTCTGATTAAATTTTCAAGTAGATTTCCATATTTTTGAGAAACAACTACTTGTGTCTTTTAATTTTTCATTTTTGCATGAGTTTGGGTGTTAATTGTCTTTTTTAGTCTCAAAATTCTTCAGTTATATATATATAATCTTATTCAATTAAGATTTTAAAACTTGGCTGTGAAGAAAAACATTAAAGCAGGCAAAAATAAAACCCAGATATAATTTCAATAGAATAGAATAGAATAGAATAGAATAGAATAGAATACAATACAATACAATACAATACAATACAATACAATACAATACAATACAATACAATACAATTGTTGGAAGGGACCTAAACCATCACCTGTTCCAGCTATCTGATCACTTCAGGGCTGACCAAAATTTAAAGAACATTATTAAAGGCATTTTCCAAATTCCTATTAAGCATCGACAGGCACAGATCATCAACCATCTCTCTAGGAAGCCTGTTCCGTGCTTGACTACCCTCTCAGCAAATAAATGTTTCCTAATGTCAAGTCTGAATCTCCCACCGCCAAGTATGAACCTTCACTGTTGTATAAACAATTATCTGAAGAAATAAGGAAGGAAGGCAACGTGAGATCAACAACCTGATACTCTAAATTTATAACTGTGATATTTCCATTACTGAAATTACAGAATTTTGTTTTTTATGAACAGTCCAGACCATGCTGATATACATTAGTCAATACATTGCAGATGCAGCTACTGACTTGGAGTGTTTGGGAGCCTTTCCAAAGTCCTCTGACTTTTTTCTACTGAAGTCCATGCAGTAAGAAAGACAGAAATCATCTACAGCTGACTTAAATTCCCTCAAGCAATGTTTGGGTGTAGTCTTACCATGCAGCTTGCCATCCTTTTGCATCTGCAGCTTGCATTATCTTTACATTAAAATAAAGTTCAGTGGAAAATGGCCCTTTTTGCATCTAGTACTCAGCCTAAGGCTGAGCCTGAAGTCTTTGAGTAGAAGCGTTGCACTGCAAAACAATCTTACAGTTTTCAGCCATAAAAATCACAAAGTTTAAGTTTTCAAAGCCATTAAAGTTACACAGTGTTGAATTTGCAAGTTGTTATAATGCTAGAAGACCACAGCTCTTGGTCTGTCGAAGTCCCAAAATCTTCTCTAAAGAACAGTTAGATCGAGCTGTTTGCATTGCTTCTGTTATGGAGGCTTTTCCCACCTCAGTATCTCTAGGAATGTTATGAGTAAGAGAATGTGGAAATAAATGCTTGGGGATAATTTAGAGGCTAGGATGGCCTTGGCCACCTTAAGACTTAATGAGACTGCTTGGGGTCCTCATTCTGCTGAAGAATCCTCATTACTACGGTTATACAAAGGTTGTTCATGGCTTCAAGTTGTTGCTGAAGGAAATTCAGAAACTGACAAAAGACAAAATGACTAGTGAGGGCATATTTAGTTGAAGTAAGTAATCATTGTTGCTATGGTTATAAAAGATGTGACTGGTATCTTAGGAGAAAGCCGTAAAGTTGGGTTCTTCTTCATAACATGGAAAACGTGAAACACTAATGTTCCTGTAACAAAGGACTTCTGCTAGCCAGCATGCTGAATGTTCATCCCCATCTTCTTGCCTCCCTTTTCCTCTGCACTATAACAGCAGCCAGGGAGTGCAGTTGAAAAATACCTGTTGTAGCCTTCTTTCAGGATAAGGAAACAGCCTTTCTCCCTTTGTCACTGTCAGTGAAGCTGAAATACCATTCTAGCTCTAGTGTCTGCATGGGCTCCAGCTGGGACTTCAGGGAAAGAAAATGAAAACAAGGCATATGAATGCTGATTTATAGCAGCACATGCTGTAATATATATTGTGAGCATGAGTAACACAAAACTACAAATGCTTACATGCACTGGATCAGAGTGGAACTGCAACTGAGGAGTGAACATGTGGCAGCATGCTTTTCCTGGCACTGTCTCTTGCAATGGACTCATTTGTGTGGTAGCCTGATTTTTTTCAAAGAAACAAGTTCCTTGTTTAAAGTGAGTGGTACACATAAGACTTTTCAGTGTCCCTGAAAAGAGGATTCAGGCTTTCCTTTTCTGGAAAGAAAGGAAAGCTGTAAAGCCTTGTGTCTGTTGGAAAGATGCTTAGCTCTTGCTTCATTTCTTCTCCCCTGAGGTAGAATGACAACTGTGACCTTTCCAGAGAGCTCCCAGTCCAGGAAAAGCACAATCCTTTGTGACTCACTATTTTGCCTTTAGTAATTCCATTAAGTAATTAATTCCATTAATTTGCATACATATCCAGAGACAGAAAAACTACCTCCTAACACTGGTGAATATATATGGCATCAGAGGGCTGGAGCAATGTCATCCTTGTAGCGAGTTCTACGCTAAAGTTTCACTGCAGCAGTAGGAGTGTTCTGCTGTCCCAGGCTACCACATCCTCCCATCTCCAAGCTCCCTAAACCATTACGAAGTAGACAGGGAATATCACTTGTGATACTCAGGGTGGAATCCAGAAAGTGTGGCACAGAATTTCATTCCTCAGAGAGGCTCCTGAAACCAAGCTACAGTAATTTCTTTCTCATAACACAGAAACTCTAAAAATTGAAAAATACACCTTTTATTGATTATCACATTTTCATAATTCTTTGAAGCCCTTCATAGAAATGTTATGGCCTGGTTGTCAGAAAAATTTGTCGTTTCTTAGTTCTGCTCTGGATTAAACCTTGGCTACCTGAGCCTGGTCTATGCACAAAAATGACCTTCCAATCTGGGCACATGATCCCCCAGTTTGTCCTCATACCTACTACAGAAGGCTGCAACAACAAAGCAGGTGTCCTTACACAGACTGCAGCATGTCACCTGTTACCCAAATTGGCTCTCATGCCATCCTCCAGTGACACAGGTAGCAAGGAAAATGTACTTTGGCAAAGGATTTGTTGATGATTTTCAGTGCTCTCAACTCAAGTTCCAGTTCACAAGTAACAGCAGGCCAAGGTATCTGGCTACTTTCCAAAAGCTACAGCATATATGAAGCCTGACAGCATCTGAGAAGCTCCTCTGGTAACTTCCTTCATCTCAGTACCGTGCTTTAAGGAGGAACTACTGCCATGTCTCCACTGGACAGAGTCCTACCTTAATATTCTGCCTTCTGACACCCCATTGTAATGATACAGAGCAACGAGTTTACACATAAGAAGGGCAGCGTGCCAATGAATGTCTCTGGCTGGTCTCATCTATCTGCCCCACAGAGATCTCTTTCTTGCTTAGCTTGAGTAGGTGACTTCCTTCCTCCAGGTATTGGGGACCTGTTAAACCTGTATGTGTTAGACTGTTACTCCTGAGTGTTCATACTTCTGGTTCAAAACCACTTGCCTCCACAGGGAGATAGTGTTATTAAAAGCCAGCTGAGTGCAGCAGTCCAGTTGAGCCCTCTCCTTTTTCCTTCTAATTGTATGTAACATGAACTATTTCTTCAGCTTCTGGTGCCTTCTCTGGGTAAAAGTTTGTTTATAGAGGTCTTCTGCTCATCTCATGCCCGTATGAGGCTCCACTGTCCAAAACAGTGGATGGACTGATCTAAGCATTTCACATACGCAGTCGCTGATGGGGGTCCTCAGCTTCCCACGAGTGCAGGGCAGACAGCCCTTTCCGTTAAGGAGTCCCGTACAGACTGGAGTGTGCTCACTGAAATGCATGGCAAAAATGCTAAAGGAGAAGCCCAATATATTGCAGCCCCAAAAGATCAAACATATGTCCCTATAGGAAGACTTTGTGTAAATTGGTGCTATTTACGGGTAGCTCTCACCGGGAGGGATTTTGCTAGGCTGAGCCTGCTGCCCTGGTTCGAGTGGATAAACATGGTACAATGCGCCAAGTGCAGTGGCTGTCAATATGCTAAATCCCTGTTACTACTTGCAGATGCACACTAAGCCACTTCAAAGCTAGGTCCCTTTTTCTGTTTTCTGATGGATACAGTCTCCTGCTGCTACATACAAATCTTTGTGGTAGACAGAGAATTAGACAGAAAAGAAACCAAAAAACAGCAACAACCAACAACACAAAATCTTTTTTTAAGTCTTAGATTTCTCATTTCTTTCTTACAGTTAGATGTGGCGGTAACACTGTTTAAGTTCTGCTCAGGTGCTCTGTAGAAATAAAATAGGTAGACCTTTCCAGGGCAGGAGTTGTACACATATGTAACTGTGCTCGTGATGTAGAGGCAAGAGAGATATCACACCAAGACAAGTACTAAAATCCAGACCAAAAGGAAACCTACTGCATGCCAAAGCTAATATACTTTTCTAATCCAATATTATTTACTGGAGTAAGATATTTTTACTCAACAATTATTCTTGCAGGCTTACATTTGGTACAAATTTTCATTCACCATTCTCTTCATAACATTCTGCAATGAGTCACATCAGACATCAGAGATCTATTCTTTGAAATCAGTCGTAATAACCCATATGGCTGACACTTAACGGCATATGTGGAGTTTTCCAGGTTAGGTTTTATTTCGTTTTTCACATGAGCTAACAGCCTGATAGATGGGCTTATTCTAATAACAGAGAAAAAAAATGTCGTAAATACTTTTGGCAGCTATGTTAGTCTTAACTACAACACATTGAAAACTTCCACTCTTGGTGACCAAACTGTCTTAAAAGGAGTGAGTTGTGACGGTCATTTTCAGCATTCATGAGCTGGAAGAAGGAGACAAAATTCCTGGCAACAATTACTTGAATTTCCACTTCAGGGATTCAAGCACTTTCCCTGCTGAGGGACATAAAAAGTACAAGAAAAACAATATCCTGGAGGATATCCGAGGTATTATGGATTATTTACCTGAGCCTAAATAGCTAGCTTTAGAGAGACGAGTTTCCTTTCTAAAACCTACAGAAATGTTCCATTTTTCTGTCACAACCTCCACATGTAAGACTTCTTCTCTGGGTAAGCAGACAGCAACACTGAGGGAATCAGCGTACGAAGGGTTGGTAGAAAATACTAGTGCTAACGTAAGGTATGAAGGCTACAAAGAGCATTTTTTCAGCTTAAATTAGAATCTGTTGCAAGCTGGGGAGATGTTTTGAAACAAGTGAGACAGAAAAGAAATACAGAGAGTAGTAGGAGACCAAAAATCTAAAACAGCAAAGTATGTTCACAGAAGCAGAGTGTGGTGGGTTGACTCTGGCTCCTCAGCTGGACAGCGAAGAGATAAAGTAATGAAAGTCTCATGCGTTGACATAAGGAGGGGGAGGAATCACTCACCAGCTAGCGTCATGGGCAAAACAGACTTGACTTGGGGAAATTAACATAATCTGTTGTAAATTAAATTAGAGTATGATAATGACAAATAAAACTTAAATCTTAAAACTACTTCCCCCCACATCCTCCCTTCTTCCTGCGATTAACTGCATGCCCGATTTTTCTCTACCTCGTTCCCCTGAGCAGTGCAGGAGGATGGGGAACAGGGATTGCAGTCACCATGAGCATGCTCATCACACTTTGTCTCTGCTGCTCCTTCCTCCTCACCGTCTTATCCTGTTTCAGCATGGGAGTCAGTCCTCCGTGAACTTTTCTAGAGTGGGCCTCTTTCCAATGGGCTACAGTTTTTCAAGGACTGCTCCAGCATGGGTCTTTTCCATGGGATGCAGTCCTTCAGGAACGAACTGTTCCACGGTGGGTCCCCCACAGGCTCACAAGTCCTGCCAGCAAACCTGCTCCACTGTAGACCTCCATAGGCTGCAGGGGGGCCAGCCTGCCTGTCACTGCTTAGAGCAGGGCAACAATAAATGGAGTGGCAGATGTTGTCTCTTAACCCCCACCCTTCCACCAGAGGAAGGGAAAAAGGAGAAAACAGGAGAGACTCTTACAAATTAAATATAAAAAACAGCTTTACTTCAAACACTAATAATACTAATAACATTAATAACAAGAGAAATAATGCAAAATATACAAAATCGATACTGAGTTTCCCAGAGCTGCGTGCTGGGGCGCTGGCGTCCAGCCAGCAGCTGCTGGACAGCACCAGGCAGTCCCAGACTGGCCTCAGCAGTAGGCAGGAACTGGACTCGGGAATGCACAGATCAGAATCTGGGTCAGGATCTCAGGCAGGACAAGGGGCAAGGTCCTCTTCAGAAGCCGGCTGTAGATGAAGACAGCAAGACCCTCTTGTGATCCCCCAGCTTTAAACTGAGTGTGACGTGCATGGCATGGAATACTTTGCTGGTCAATGTTGGGTCACCTGTCCTGTCTACTCCTTCCCGCAGGTACAACCCTTCATGACTCCTCACATGCGAGACCTAAGAAGTCTATCCGTGACCTTGGCTGCTACAGTAATAACAGGGGGCTTTTTCTGCATTCCTTTCCTACCGTTAGCTCAGTGTAACTACAAACATTAGGTGTTATCAGCTTTGGAGCAGACACTGTCTGCAAAATATGCAGCCAGCTTCAGAAAAATGCAGTTACTTAGAAGAACTTAGCTGTAAGGAAGATTCACTAAAAGAGAATCTGTCCTGTTTTAATCAAAACCAAGACACTGCCTCAGCACAGTCTTCTCCACAGGCTGCAGGGGAAACCCTACTCCAGAGCCTGGAGTACCTCCTACCCCTCTTTCTTCACTGACCTTGATGTCTGCAAGGCTGCTTCTCTCACATATTTTCTCTCCTCTCTCTCTGGCTGCTGCTCCACAGCAGGTTTTTTCCCCCGCTTAAATATGTTATCACAGAGATGCTTCCACTGTCACTGACGGGCTCAGCCTTGGCCAGCAATGAGTCCATCTTGGAGCCAGCTGGCACTGACTCTATCAGACAAGGTGGAAGTTTCTAGAGACTTCTCACAGAAGCCAGTCCTGTAACATCCCAGCATCAACACTTTACTATACAAACCCAATACACAGAGCAACATTAGTGGGGTTTCAAAAGATGAGATACTACGAGAGCAGAGCACGAGAGACAATTATAATTAGGAAGTTCGTTGCCAAAATCTATTGTTGAGTTTTAACTGGAAGATCAAAGTAAGAACAGAATGGGTGATATGACCAAGAAAGAAGGAACAAGTTTCCAATTACTTTTGTGCTTTATTGCACCAGCAAACAGATAATGATACATATATGCGCTGGGACCCTGATCACCACTAACAGTAGCCTACAATGTTTATTCCTTAGCTATACAACATTTGTTTTTCAGCTTTTCTGGCAATTATTAATTCACCTTTGTTGGTTAGAAAGAAATTATAATAGATGGCATAACAGGTGTTTCTTATCCAAAGTTGAAGGTAAATTCAGGTCTAAAAGGAGAAGAGATACACTGAACCTCCCAGATAATTGATTGTCATAATTGGAAGCTTCCTTCTGATCCATGATACACATGAGTAACCTGACACTTGCGTTGAACTCCAAGATATGTATTACTGTACTTCAAACATTTGTTACATGTGAAGGATTCATAAGGAGGCAACTAAGCAAGATGATTATGATGTATCCTGCCTTCTCAATAGGGCTAACAATGAAAGCTTCTTTGAGGGGCTCGGTTACCTTCTCAGGGAAATGCCAGGGGAATCTTAATGGCCATTAAGAGTCCCAGATGCAATGCAAAAGTTAGTCTAATGTATTGGCCCTAGTAAAGTGCCTCTTCCCATCACAGCAGAATTGGCTGTTACTGTTATACATGGATTATGTCTATTTTTCCCCTCCTTTACAAAATTTAAGACTTTGATGATCTCATCAAGGGAAATGATGATAGATACAGAGGTCCATGATTAAATTTGCTCAGCAGCAATCTGTAAATAACCTGCAGCATACCATTTCCATTTTTTTGTTTCATTCTGTAACCTGCAGTGAGTGTTGACTTCCAAGTGCTGTTCAGCAAAATGGAAAAGTACACAGCTGACTGATTGGTCCTCGTACTCTGAAATGAAAAATGATGAGCAGAAAGTCATCACAGGAAACCCCAGAAAAGAAACCAATTTCAAACCAGTGAGTGTCCCCTACATTTTCACCTGACTACTGCAAATAGCTTTTGTGCTGTGCCTTGTCCTCATCATAGGTCAATAAGGAAAACTGCCTTGTCCTCATCATAGGTCAATAAGGACAACTGCCTTGTATTTAAGAGAAAGCTGATTGTTAAACTCCGTGATCTCTGCAGAGTGAGGAGGCACACCAAAATGACTGTCCGTTCATGGGTGATTAGAGTCAATAACACTAGAGCCTTGTGTTGCTTCATCTGTCTTTTTCTCATCCATAAACCGAGCAGAGTTTTGCACAGAGATTTCACAGAACAGAGAGAGTGGGGCTTCTGCTGAACCCCCCTGTTTTATCTATCAGACCTCACTGTTGACAGAGGACTGTTATTCTAAGATGTGTAACAACCTTGGCAACAGTGGCATAATCTAGGGACACCTCAGATTAAAGCAACTCTGTAAAGATCTCCATCTAGGTGTTTCCAGACCACATGCTTGTTTATTTTCTAAGACATCATCGTTCTTCCCAGGACTGAAGAGCTGCTTCTGCTCAGTGGAGCCTGGAAGAAGGAAATGCGTGGAGATCTTTCTCACCAGCCTCTGGCAGTTTTTCATTTCTCTGATCTTTGTGCATTTGTATTCATGGAATTTGTTATTGTTGCTTAACTTCTCAGAGAATCATTGGATTGAAGCACCTCTCTTCATTTCTCTAACTAATGCCATTTGACCTGCTATACAGTTTAATCCAGCCTCCACTTTTGAATGGATTTTCTCACAAGTGGCAATCTCTAACAGGGTCACTTTGAGAGGCAACCCCATTGCATGTTACCTTGCACCATAATGAGGGCAATTTCAAAAGGCATTCAATCAAAAGAAAGGGTGTTTTCTGCAAGAGGCTTGTGTCCTAGGTTGTCGCTTGTCCTTATGGGTGGCTGAAGCTATTGAAACATCTCAGTCTATATCTTGTAATTGTGTTAGTTTTGTGTTTCACTGTGGCAGAAGTTGCAGCACTCCGAGGGTACTCCTAGCAGCCACCAGGAATTTTGCAAGTTTAATGGGAGCTGAACTGCCCTTCAGGAATATGGGACGATTCCCGCTTTCTCAGGCAGGCCTTTTCAGAAGATTTCAATTTACTTGACCTCTGAGACATGAACAGATAAGAAGGGATGGATAAAGAAGGAAAGCAGGGAAGCTGTCAGTGTAGAATTCGTATTAGTCTGTTTTTCCAGTTAGTGGGAGGCTGTGATTTGCACTGTATATGAGAGATTAGAATTTTTCCTCCACTGTAACACCTTGGCTGTAGATTTGTTAATCAACAGTCCTTTGACATGCCTGCCATAACACCTTGCATTTTTTCACTGTCTCTGACTTTCATCCTCTCTTTTTCTCATTTAAAGCTCACAAAGTGGCTGGATTGATAGTCTTTGAAACTCGCTGCCCATGGAAAAGTTGCAGCACGGGTGGCTGCAGTGTCTCCCTTCCATACGAGTAGCAACACCACTTTTGAGGGAATTTTCTTGCTGCTTAGTCTCAGCCTCGCTACAAGGAAACCACACCCTACACAAGGACAGACCATTTCTTCTCCAAAAACGGAGTGTGAGAACTCTCTGTAGGAGCTGCCAAAAAGGGTACCAAGTTTTATTAACAATGTCGTGATGTTACCGTTCAGCTATAGTGAACCTCATGGAGAACAGCAGCATATGTTCGGTTATTTTGTTTCAAAATGCAAAATAAATGGGAGTAGAAGCATTTTATTCATTTTAGCTGCTTCATACTGGAATCATAAAAAAAAGCAAAGACATGATCTGTTGATTTAATTAAATAGACGGTTGCTACAGTAAAAAAAACAGCACAAAATCCAAAACCAAAATAAAAAAAAAACACCGAACAAAAACACCACCAAAACAGCTTAATTTTAAATAGGCAGTAATACTGTAAAATATCTGACTGTCTCAGTGAGTCTTAAGTAACCAAACTTTCTTTCAGTTTTACTGTTTATTTCTACTTACTTGGTTTCCCACGCAGAAAAACAAAAGTCACGGTAGAGAGTACTTGGCGAGGAACACCTCATCTGTAGCTGCTAAGTCACTTTCCTATGCTTGTCACAGAATCATAACATACTTTTTAGTGATTTTTAGACTAAATGAGGGCCACTGGACCTCCATGTTCCCATCACCATCTATTTCAGAGGACAAATAGTTATGGAAAGTGGGATATATTTCCTTGAGGAAGTGCAGAACTGCATACATAGTAAAATAAGGCTGCACTTTCAAGCTTTTATTTGTGATTAGGAATGTTAGGAAGATTGTTTTTATCTACCTTATGATTTCTAATACAAAATAAAATTCTTATGGCATTGATGAAAAAGAAGAAATGAAACTCTGGTATGTATGTTTTTTATCCAACTAATCCTAATTCCCCACAGAAAATAACACAGAATTTATCAGCTAAGTTTGTCCTTTACGCTCACTAAATATGATAACACTGGCGAGAAAATAAATCGAGCTAATCAATACATAATGGTTCTGAAGATGTGCACTTAAATCTGAGTATGTTAGGAAATCTTTTTAAGGATGTTTAAAAAAAAGAATGAATAAAATATATTTTGGGACATGATAAGCAAGTGAATTTCTCAGGCATCTAGGTAGTTCAGCACTAATAACAAAAATAATTAGTAATTTCATGGCCGTATCACATTCCTTGTAGTTACTGCATACCTTCTACTTGTTTCATTTATGCCAAAGAGCACACTTTTTCTTTCACTCCATAATGAATAGAATCATAGAATTGTTTAGGCTGGAAAAGATCTTTAAGATCATCAAGCCCAACAGTAAACCTAGCACTGCCAAGTCTACCACTAAACCACATCCCTAAGCACCACTTTTACACATCTTCTAAATACCTCCAGGGATGGTCACTCAACCACTTCCCTGGACAACCTGTTCCAATGTTTGACAACCCTTTCGGTGAAGAAATTTTTTCCTAATATCCAATCTAAACGTCCCCTAGCACAACTTGAGGCCATTTGCTCTCTTCCTATCACTAGTTACTTGGGAAAAGAGACCAACATCACCTTGCTACAGCCTCCTTCCAGGTAGTTGTAGAGAGCAGTAAGGTCTCCCCTCAGCCTCCTTTTCTCCAGGCTAAACAACTCCAGTTCCCCCGCCCTTCCTCATAAGACTTGTCCTCCAGATCCTTCACAGATTTTGTTGCCTTTTTTTGGACACACTCCAGCACCACTATGCCTTTCTTGTAGTGTGGGGTGCAAAACTGAACACAGGAGGTAGATACACAGAATGACAGTTGCAGAGGAAGGTGCCCATCCTTACACAAATACTGGAAAAGAATAACATATAATAAGAATAATTCTAGAGATACAGGGCTCACATGCCTTCTTCTAGCACTAAGAAAGCTGACAGCAGTAGATTCAATCCAACAGGTTTCAGTTGTCAGCAGCATTGTAGCATAGGTTACAATGAGGTAAAGAAAAAACAATGAAGTACTGAATTCGTCTCTCTCTTACAAACTTTAGTGCAGACTAGAAGCAACATAATCATCCGTTATGAAAGGATACGAGGCCATGGACAAAAGCTGCATCAAGGGAAATTCTGATTAGATACAAAAAAAAAAAATCACAGTAAAAATGGTAAAACATCAGAACAGGTCGTTCAAAGCAGCTGAGGAATATCTTTGGAGATAGTCCAAATCAGACTGAACAACTGGAGCAACCTGAATTGACCTCAAAGTTGGTTTTCCTTTGAGCAGAAGATCAGACCAGATGACCTCGTGTATTCCATAATTTTGTGATTGGAAAAACTATGCAGTCTTGGGTGTCTTGATAACAGGGAAGCACCTGGTACACCCAAATAATTAGTGTCCCACTGAAAATACTCTTATGTTTCCAATGTTTCAGAAAAAGGCCAGAGGTTTATTAAACAAGTTCAAGTAACCAGGCACTCAAAGATAATTTAAATGCAATCTGAAGATCACCATAGACAGACCAACTGACTGAATAGTGCTTCTTGAGAAACTGATATGCAAGCTAAATTATTCCTCACCCTTCCTTTAGGCATAAATATGAATGTCTAGCCTCCAGCAAAGGTACAGGAATGATGAAAACCAAGCTGCACAGCATATCCACCAAAGGCCTAGGATAGAGGTGCAGACTCATGATCCAAGAAAGATTAACTGTGACAAGTTCCCACAGTGCCTAAGCTCTCACACATAGCTCTCTGACCTGTTTATAAGGAACTCTGGAAGGAGGCTGGAAAGCTCAGTACCAAATGATTTCAGTCAACGGTAGTTTAAACCATGCTGAGGAGATGTTGAAATACTATCTGAAATGGCCCATTTTGCTGCTTCTCCTTCACAGGCACCCATGGGAGGCAGCAGGTTAGCACCCATACAGTTTCATAGCGAGATCCATCGGACACTAGCTCAGATCAGAAAAGACCACACATCTCTGAACAAAAGGCTTCTATTTTCAGCAAAAACTTGACTTACCTATTCAGAACTGGCAGTCCTTACAGGAACCATCAAGAGCAATGGGGTGACACTTTCCCATCCCACAGAATGTTATGCCCAAGAACACAGGATGGTCTGTATGGATAAATGGATAAACACAAGTGTCCATCTAAGCAAATACATGACACACAGAGGACCAGCATTCTCTGAAATAATTTTTTTCACCCCTTCGTCTTTGGTGGTTTTTGAGGGGACATTTCTGCTTTCACCTGGCTAGTAATATTGTAACAGCCATGGTAACCACAACAGAGACTGCACATCCCAGAATTTGCAGGGTTTCGTCACCCTGGGAATCATCCACACGAATAGTCAGCATGAATTTGGTCTCAGAGCTCGATGTATTAACATAGAATAACCTGTCAGTTACTTGCATTGGGTGAGATTTTCTTTTACAAACTTCTACCTATTTTGTAAAAAGGCACCACTTATATAGGACTCTTATTCCCAAAGGCCTTGCATTGTTCTTGGTGAATATTTACATGTACGTATAACACACATATATACATCTATGTGTTACATATTGCTATACCAAAGCACTGCAGCTCAGGGGTTAAATGTGCCTATGGAGAAGAAAGATGCAGCAGCTGCTTTCAGTCTGTGCTCAAGACTAGTGTTAGAATTTGTCTCCCTGTTCTCTTCTCTCTCCCTGTGCACAGCTGTGTGAAAGCAGTCCTATTTAGCTATCAATGACTGTTTCTGCAATGGTATTTCCAGGTAGCGGCATCATTCCCATTGCCATCATCATCCTGGGAGTCACAAGGAGTTTTCATATGACACTTGTTCGTTGATAAGATAGGAGGTCTGTAAATGTCAAAAGCAGGCTTTTGTCCTAGGTTGTCTCACAATCAGGTTTCATGCTCTACACCAGAACCACTTTCCTTAGCAAGGAATAAAGCAATAAAGTGTGATCTCTATTCTTAATTACTCAATATATGTGCTGACTTCCTTGTGGGTGTTTGCTGCATTTCAAGCTAACTTCCTGGAGCTCTTAATAGCTGCTGTAGATGCCTGTTAGCACTGAGAGTATTCTCATATACTGAGCATATGCAGTCCTGGGTACTTTTAGAGTACAGATATTCTTTCACACTGTACTGTTAAATTTTTTGTCCATAATGATATTGTATGTATTGACCTAGACATAGTGACACAAGCTACTCAGCTTTCTCTGACACCTTCCTGCCCTTTTGACAGTCTTAGCTGTAACTGCTGCTGGCAGAGTTTATTTATTCACTTCTTATCAAAGGTGGCAATCAGAGTAAAGGCAGTTAGCAGTGGTTATTTGATTTTGTTTTCTCAATGGAGGAATAACATTCTGAGTGTCCTTTTCCTGCTGCCTTCCCACCTTTTATTGAAGGTAGTTTTCCTTCAACAGTAAATAGAAAATATGATAACAGAATAGTAGAAATAGAAAAAAAAATGTTGTCGTATTTGTCATTTTTAGCAAAAGAAATAGTGTCTGCAACCGAAAGTAGATGTTTTACTACTGCCTTCCCTTTCTCAGCCTCTTTTTGTGAACTGCAATATCCACAATCCTGTAGCATAAGTATTTAGAGTCAGGTGATAGCAAAGCTAAGACCAGATGACCTAACACTTCTTTTCCATCAGTACATCCAGCAAAAATTAAGGAAACAAGACGGAGTGAAAAGCAGAGTGCTGGGAAAGGCAGCTACTCTTCCAGTACTACCACATGAAAAAAAGTGGTATTATCAACAGCCATCAGTACAGGATTACTGGTTATATTTTCAGTTTGGATGTGCCACTGCAGCTTCTTACCACAGTAGAGACAGCATTCAGATGTATCTGCCAGGAGACAGCAGGCTGGTGGCAATTACATGCCTAATATGCTCTCCTCATCCACCCTGAATATTTGCTGTCTTTCTGTCTTTTGTAATAGCATATGGTGGAGATGGCCCACTGCCTTACATTCTGTTAGTGCCTTAAAACTCACCAAAGACTGTGTATATAAGAAGGGATTTTCCTTCAAAACATTGCAAAGGATTACAAGCTAGAAACCCAGATGCAATGTCTGGCTTTATGATAGTCTGGATTTAACAATTAAATAACTCCACCTATACGAACGTGATTCACAGAGACAATAAAACATTTCTTACCCCAGGACAGTTAATTGAACTAACATTGAAATTTCATCCCACAGAGCCTTTTGTCTGTCTTGCACTCAGGAGGAAATCAGACACTGTGGATAAGCTGCCCTAAAACACTGTCTAAATTACGAAGTTATTTTAGGAGTAAATCATGGACGTTTCACAAGGTAAGCACAATAAAATCCTGCACTAAAAATGGTCATATTTGAAATGCATTATGGGATCATTAAAACAGCTCAACAGTTACCTGGCACTTGAAAATACAAAGTCAATTATACTGGCTGTATTTCTATCTTCTTCAATAGCCCCCCACTCAGAGATGAGTGGTTCCCAGTCCTGTGAAAATACTTTGTCTTCTTTTTTGAGAAGACACGAGACAAATAGATTTTTTAGGATGAACACCATTTTCCTTTCTTCACTCCCTTTCTTTTGGAACAGCTGGCCACAAGGAAACTATTTGCAGAAGGGCTCTCATCTCACAGTGGGAGGCAGAGTGCCTATTTTCTCCACTACAGAGCTGAGTTGTGGTACTGCCTAAACCTCTTTGGTCGTCTTCAGCTGAAGTAGCACTGCAGGCACAGATACAGAAGTCCAATCATCTTTTCCTCCCCTAGCACAAGACAGGACTTCAAAATCTTACTGACCTCATTCAAAATGTATTTTGAATTTTTTTAATAGCTCATTTCATCTTCAGAAGCAAACCACTCCCAATATTTCTTGTCAAATTATGCACCTACGTAACGAACTAATGAGCACAGGTTGATTAGCAATCTTGCAGCATGGACCTCTCTCCCCCAGCATTTCTCTAGTAGAATTACATGCACAAATGACTGCAAACTCAATGTCTAAAAGCTGATTGCAGCCCTCTATTTATAACTTCATATGTATTAAAATTATTCACTAGCAACCAAAAAAGCTGTAGGTCTACCACTGATAGTCACTGGCAGCTCCACGCCAAAAGCAAGAAATTGCTGTACCCCTTGACAGATGTAATGTTTGATTTTATGACTTCAATTAACCAGCCCTAGAAATAAAGGGATTTCCTGTACTTTCACCATCCTGTACTTTTATATTATCTGCATAAACCCCCAGTTTTCTTCTGGCTTGCATCATAGTTATTTGATCTTCCTTTCCACTTTCCAAGTTTTATTATTATTGCCTAAAATTAGCTTTATTCAAGTGTTAGATCTAAGAATACTTACGTACTCCTGATATCAGTCTAGCTGTTTTCTAAGGAAAGCTAAGGTTAGAAGAAGTAACAGCCCACTAAGTGGAGTCAAAAGGACTTTTCACAGCCAGATTCCTCTCTCTATACCTCCACTTCTCAGGTCAACACAGAAACAAGATAGTAGCAAGAATTAAAGCTCTTCTCATAGTCCCTTTCTTAACAGCATAATTGTCTTCAGCTGAGCCCAGCCACATTTCCAAGGGCAAGGAAACTCCACTAATTATTTTACTCTGGGTTTCAGTGTTAACCCTTGACAGGTAAGTCTAGAAAATTTCTGATCTATTTGTATTTGCAGCTTGGGCCCAATTTACTTTATACTGTGAGTATTCACAGCACAGAAAATATCAAGACCTGCCCTGTTCTGTCACCCAAGAAATGAAAAAAAAATACCAGAATAAAGTGACATAATGTTCTTTTAGCCTGGAAAACTCCCCTGATATATTCTCATGAAGCATTGTAAGATACAAGGTAGTTTTTCTGGCAGCCACGTATGTCAATACTGAAATAAGGAGTTAAAGGAACAGAGACTACACTTAAAGGTCGCCCAAAGATTAATACTATGACAGTAGGATAACAAGTTGTGGTTTTACGATGTCTGAATTAAAAAAAAATCAAAAGCTACTAACTTCTGTGCTGTGGAGACTGTGCATTATAACTAGTGTGCTGATAATACTATTTAAAATGTCCTCACAATGCCACTGCAGAGTAAATCATAATTTCTGTATGATAGGTGGAAAACAATGAGGATATGGTATAACATAATTTTTTGAAATAATCCTTTATTTGGAAAGGCATTAATTTGATATTCTCTGAGAAATGGTGTTCTCTCATGAGTTGTACACTCATATCTCTAGCAGAACTCAAAAATCAGTCCAACTTTTTTGTCAAATATTTTCTCAGGGCCAAGCACGAGGTACATTACTGTATTCAAGTTTTTGCAAGTTACGCCTTATTCTTTGTCACTACTGTCTGGACAAGAGCACTATGTATTTTACTCCTGAGGACAGATCAACTTCTTCTCATAACAGTTTTTACATAAGCTATACTAGTTTGTGCTCCTCATGCCACAAGTGTGTGTGATCGCTTCTCAGAAACTGGCCCCATAGTTCACTGAGGTAAGTTACCATTCAGCTCTTTAATCTGCATACTTCCACTTGGCTGTATTTTCAAACTAAAAAACTGATCTGACTGTGAAAACCCTGTGTTTCAAAGATGCAGAAGGGCCCACATAATTCCCTGAGTATGGATCAAGATCTGCAGGCAGGTTACCAACATGGATTTTTAGTTTAAAAGCTATACACAAGTTTTTTAGAGATCCTTTACAGATTGTAAGGCTAGAGTCACTTACTGAATATTTATTTGATGTATGTGTGAATGGTAATACGCCACATAACAGCCTAACAGTGATTGTAAATTTGACTGTGCACTTGTCAACCGCTAGAGATGTCATAGAAATGTATTGGATTTTTTTGTGTACCAATTATTGTTACATTTTTTCCTCTGAACAACATTTCCAATGCCATGATTCTCTGTGCTCTCGCCCTGTGTTTCGCAACAGTATGTAATTAACTCAGTGAAAAATGTTTAAAAGCTCTGCTCTGTAATTATCTTCATCCTTGTAGCCTTTTAAAAGAAGTCTTCTACTTATCTCCCAGGGCCTGAGCATCACATTGGTAAAAATGCGTTGGCCTGTCACACAGAGGAGTTAACTCCGTATATCCAGCAAATATAGTTTGGAGACTGTGGTAGATGTAAATCTCCAAGAAAACAGGATTCAAAAACTATAATTCTAGCTCAAGTTGCACTTGACAAAAAATTTCAAGTTAGGATTTAGTATGGAGGGAAATAAAGATGCTTTTCATCACTCTCTGTATTAATACAGAAATGAGAAGTTGAGACCATTTCCAGCTTGAGTTTTAGGTGTCTGCAAAAGAGATGTCAAAAATCAGTTGCAGCTCTTCTTTTTATTTTTTGAGAAACATACATCCCAAATATCTTAGTCTTTGAATGCATGTTATGGTATTTTTAAAGCCCCGTGGATAGCCTGAATTTCTTACTTCAAATTAACATCATATAACAAAAGCATGTCTGTAAATATTCCTAAATTACCTGTCAGAAGTTTTGAAAGGCACTGTTCAGGTTCTAAACAAACACTCCATTCTGCTGATGTTTAGAATGGTTTCTCCCAATTTCAGTCATGTTTTCACTAGATTTTGCACATAGGGTGGGAAATAATAGTACAGTACCATTTAATTGAATTGCCATTATGACAGGCTTTACAATGAGCCATTTAAGGCACAACACTTTATAGATTGCTATTAAAATGAATTAAGTTATTTGATTATGTATCTCCACATGAAAATGTACATGTACTGAAACACATGTTTATATACACTTGCATGGATGTAAATATATACACTGTGGAAACACATATCTGGACAAAGGAGACACAGCCACTGCAAAATTAAGTTTTAAAATCCTGCCTTATAATATTGCCAGAGTCCCAGGTAGCAATGCCATTTTCTGTAATAGCTTTTTTCCTGTTTTTTCTGTTTCCCTGTCCTTTCTTAAAGGATGAGTAAGGGGACTGTGGGATACGTGCACCGTAACTGCCACACATGGTAAAATCGATGTTTAAGGCTCTTTGTACAGCTACACCTGACTCTAACAACTCCAGCCTTTTCTTTCATCAGTCTTTCCATCTTTGGCAATTGTCTGCATGCCTCAGTGCCTTGACTTGTGTGGTTATTTGAGAACCTCTGGTTCTGCCTAAAAGCAGAAGGACTAAGTTCCTTGAGTTGTGCTGGCCATGGCAGCACTGAAAGACTGGCAGATATAACTGCTGTCATTTCACCCACGAAAACATTTCAGTTAGTCAAAGCAGAAGCTTCAAAAGAGTGCAAATCGCGATCGTATATGTTCTTCCTCCTCTGCTGAACAGCATCTCTGAAGAATCACCTGTGTCTCTGGGATGTCTCTCAGCAAACTCACTTGCAATATTTGAAATATCCAGATACTCATAAATGGCAAGACATGAGTCTTCTACCATACATGAGACTTTCTTTTCTGAAAGACCACCTTATCAGTAAAGGCTGCTACTTTCAGAGTTTGGATAGACAAGGTCTTACACACATAAACACACCGGCAGAGATCACCCATAGCCTGACCAAGATTAGTTTTGGAGTTAGGTTGCTTGGCAAATGAGCAGCTGGCGCTGCTTTCACACAGCCTTAGCTTTCACATCAATGTAGTGCATCAGAAGAAAAAAGCAGAATTATAAATAGAATGTGAGCGTGAGGACTGCAGTTCCTGGATACAAAGCCTCATCCCTAGCCAGGATGATCCTTCCCTTTTCCTTTCCTCTTATGTAGCCACAAAGTGTATATTTCTTCTAAGTCTTCCAGCAACAAGAGCTAAGGCTACAAGAATTGGTAAGGCTGACATAGATACGTACTCCTATCTCTATCACCATGTACTGTACTTCAAACCACCCCTGCTGACTTTTATTATCCCAAACATTGTAATGGTAAAATTGATGATACTTTTTTTAAAAAATGCAGTAATGGCTAAAATTCTGATAAATTACAGTGGGTGTTATTTTTAATAATTTAACATAATGGCTGCAGCCTTTTCACTAAAGTAGCAATTAAGTCATCACAGTTGCCTGGTCTACACAAATTTATTGTGTCTGTTTTTACTGCTCGTACCTTCAGAACCATTTTGCCGCACAAGTTGACACCAAAGTCAGAAATCATGCAGGGAAAGCTGGCAGAAAAAGAAAGGTCATTAATTGAAACTGTTATTTTTTATTATGTTCCACTGATACTAACACAGTTGTAAGTGGCTCTGCATCTCAAACATTAAGTTTCCCCACATAATAATCATTGCTGCAGGTATATATCTGTTCGAATATATTTCTCATTCTGAACCAGGAACGTGCACAAGGACATATCACCAGAATAATCTATTTTTGAGGTGCTCTAGCTGTACAGCTCACCTTTTAATTCTTGGTTTGTTTATGAGCAATATTTACACAAGATTCCCATATTCCTAGCATACCAGTCCCTTGCTTTTTCCTAGAAGACAATGTCCTGATGCATAAATAACTTTCACTACAAACTGTTATTGTTCTAGTTGTGGTGGGTTTGTTGGGTGTTATAATTTCACTGCTGCAGCTGCTGCTCCCAATACTGAAGCAAAGTACTTGTTGCTACTTTACAGCAGGTCAGCAAGGAGTCACAAGGTGGCTTTTAGCACAAGCCTCATATTTAACATGCACAGCAGTCAAAACCTTTCCTCCCAGTCTAGTTAGCAATTTGAAGATTTCATTATTTCTTCTTTATATTCCTAAAATTATCAGGAAAGGAAGCCCACAATTAGACCTTAACAATTGGCTTTATGTCTGAGTTTATGCGTGGTCTTAGACAAAATTTTTATGTACTTCGTTTTCCCTATTTGTTTCAAGCAGTAGTGATAGCAGTCACCAAGGAAGTCTGAACTCTGAGAACTTTGACATGGGTTCTGTAAAACACCTGCATCCTTCAGCTTCCACAAGGCTGTCTCAGCAACCCAAAACTGAACACAGAACAAGTTTTGCCTAATCTCCCTGCGAATGTTGTGACATCTCAAGGAAGATGCTACAATCACATATTTCTGATAAGGACCTCCAAGGTGCCACTCTAGATTATAAGAATATTTGACAAACAGATACTTATGTGCCTCCCAAAGTATAACTCCATAGTGAGAGGACAGAGTCATGGAAGTTGAAAAGTATTTATTCTGGGGATCTACACCATTAGCCTATAAGTGGACCCAAAGCTCTTCCATGTGTTTGGTAAAGAAATGCTCCTCCATTCAGAAAGAAATGGCAAGAGAGACACCATCACAGCCCTGACGGGCCAGGAGCCATCCTGCCTGGACAGTCTGCATACTGTTCACTGGAGATATGTGTGAGCATAAACGTGGTTCCAGTCAAGTACTGCAGGTAAGAGCATGGACACGGGCAAGGACTGAGGAGTAGCCAGCATGTTATCAATGAGCAGCTGAGTTTACCTTATTCATGTAGCCATGCCCCAAGCTACCACTACACTAAACCACCTAGTGATAAAGTATTAATATACAACAGGTGCCTAATTATGTAGACCAAGTTGCAACCGGACCTGATTTTCATGTGAAAAATTATGTTTTCGAAAATCCTAGCTGCAGGCTTTGCAGAAACAGTACCCTGTCACATCAAAGCCCAGTCACATCAGGTATCCTGGTCCTTGGTATAATATGAGGCCCAGGGGTACTGATCACTTTAAAAAGAGAAACTAGTCTGCCCCAGGCAAAAAAATAATTCAGAGCAACACTAATTCACACTACCAAATGGAATAAGACAGCAAGATTTCCACTCTATCTTCTCACTCTCTTTTCAGCTACACTCCCTCCCTACAAGAAAGAAAAAAAAGTATTCTGCCTCACCAGCTACCACAGCTTCAGGGGATTATTATTATTTCCCTAAACACCAGTTTAAGTCAGAACATTCTAGCTACCACAAGTAAAACGCCACATGTGTACGCTGGGTAAACAGGAAGCATTACGGGAAAGATGTTATCTCTTGCACAGGTGTACTATCCTTCATGTCCAGCTAAAGACAGTGCTATCCCAGCCACTCATTAAAGGGATTAAATAAATTGTTTTTAATTCCTCTAAACCCAGAGAAAGGAACTCCAGATACTCTCGTGTTTCATGTGTCCCCCAGCATCACCAGTTCCAGCATCAGGGAAGGTCTGTTCCTGCAATAAAACCACAGTGTTACGCAGGGTGGCGGGAGTTTTTCCTTCCTCCTTCCCCCATTTCCCTCACTGCAATCAACAACTAAATTGATCTGACACTTCATCTGTACAGCAAGGTCGCCAGGGAGAGGGTGTTTATGCAGTGTGTGGAGTGCATTGGAGAAGAGAGGACCCAGGGAGGCGGGGGGGGGGTGGAGGGGGAGGGGGAGAGGCAGGAGCAGGGAGCAGGGGAGAGATAAAGGGTTCAAAAGTAAAGTCATCAAAAATAATGAGGCTGTTCCGCCCAGCTTCCACTGCAGCGGAGGAGCAAAGTGCCCTTTCAAATTCGGTGTCCCAGCTCCACAGCTGAAATAACTGGTCATAGAAAGCTGCAAGCAAATTGCCTTGACAAGGCTGTTACTGTTGTAAGAGTTCAAAGGTTTTGGACACTAGGTCAGCGGCTGCCAATCAAGCGGACAGAAAAAGCTGCTCATTGAGCCTGTGATTTCTACCTAGGCCGCAATTATCCCTGACTATTCCTGTACCTCAGCAGCTACTCTGATTAAACCAGCCTCCCTTTTACATCTCTTTCAGAGTGCGATTCACACACTAATTAGTTGCCTGCTCTCCACTGGGATGTCAGACCCTCAGTCAATTTATCTCTATTTCAGCCTGCTCAGAGTGACTTCCCCAGTTATCAAAATTTAATCATGCCTTCAAAAATGTTGAAAAGTGGTCATTAGAGGCAAAAGGCCACAGGATACAATATTCATTTTTCTCTATCTTCCAGTCATCCAGCTGGCATCTATAATGGATATCCCGGGGGCTGTGAGAACACGTTGATTTATGCAACCTTGCTCTTGCTCTCACTGTGGTGCACCAGCCTGCTTTAAAGAACAGGTTTTAACAAGGTCTGAGGTGGGAGGACATTAATCATGGTAGCATTGTATGTGAAAAAGGGTGCTGTGTAGTCAGAAGAACCCCCTACAGCAGGGCAGTTAGATTTTTTTACCACCTTCTCAGAGATAAAGGAGAATTTGACAATTGATTAGACCTTTCTGTAACCTCGAAGTCCTGTGAAATGATGAGAGAGAGAAAGGGAGGGAAAGAAATGTGAGAGGGGGAGGGAGAGAGAGACAGAGAATGATTCTCATACTGATGGTCTTAAATGTGCAATAACTTTATGATTCTTGACTGAAACTGGCTATCAAAATCAGTCCCAACTCAATACAGTCTCAAAAAGAAGATCGTTCTTGGAATAAGAGTCCTTTCAGCTGTACATGTCAGAGGCAATCATGGGCACCAGCAGCCTGCAGTGACTCCCCTGAATACTCTGTATTGCACAGTGAAACCCTGATAAAAATGGCATTGGATAACATCAATCCCAGCTGTAGCGTTCCAAAGTAGGTTTCAGCAAAATCAACAGTGATGAATTGAAATTTGTTGACAATAGGCTGGGGGAGGGGGGGCACAGGGCGGCAGTGATTATTATTCTGTCTTTTTCTTCCTTGAAACCAGAGGAATGATTTTCAAACCTGGCTGCATGCAACTGAATGCATACATTTGCATGCGATGAGCCAATGCAGAGTATGAAGGCAAAATCTGAGTGTGCAAATCAGATAATTGCCTTTGCCCATGGAGGGTTCCCTGGTGAGAAATGCATATGCAAATGAGTGCTGAAAACTGGGCTCACCTAATTTGTTTAATCTACCATGATGTCTGTGGTTTTGCCCTTGTCCAACATACAGGATTGGAGGGTCACAAATTAGAGTGTCTAGGGCTGGGCACAGTGAGAGTACACATTATGTTATGCCTCCCCCATACAGCTCTGGCAATCCATTAATCTGGCAAAACTAATCCTGAACTGCAATCCCCCTGCTATTTCAACCCAAAGCTTTTCTCTCTGCACATGCAATAATTGCCATTTTCCGTTCTCCTGTCCTGGGATCTCTCAAGCTGAAGAAGTCTCCTGAGCTCTCGCCCTCCCTCCTCACTTATACCTGAGACCCTGGGGGTAAATGTTCAGCACAGTATGCAGGCACTGAGCTGAACAACTCATTACTGGTATGGGGAGGAGAATGCAACTTATCCTCATATCATGCCAAAAATATAACCCTGGGTGTCATAAAAGTCTGTTCTTCTCCACAGACAGAATCCAAATAAGCAGGAGAGAAAGTGAAAAGCAAACTAAAAACCAAGAGCGTACTCCGATTTGTCCTCTTTGTGTTGGTGGGCTGAAATCCCTTTCCTGGATGTGGCCAGCCTGCCAGCCTACTTCAGTTTTCCCTCTCCAATGCAGATTGTTGCCAGCCACATGAGAAGGCGCAGACAGCCTGTCAAGGGAAATCTTTGCCTGTGTCAGGCTCTGATCTAAATATAACAGCTCAGTAAAGGAAATAGCATCAAATCTTTAAAAGCTTTGGAGGCACAAAATGCAGGGCCGGCTTTTTTTGGGCTGTACAAGGACTTTCCTCCCAGCACGTTCTTCCAGAATGTGGGGATGTCTTCCAGTCTACGATTCAGTCCACTGGTTTCAACAACTCACTGCAATCCTAGATATTAAGGACTTCTGCATTAGGTTGCTAACCTGTTTCTCAGTCTTTCCTGCCGCAGCAAGAAGGACACCAAGCACCAGCTACTCTTCTTCAACACATTAGCTCCTCCAGGCAAGCAGTTCACTAAGCAGCCCATGTTATGATACACCATTAGACACATTCAAAACAATTTAGGCTTACAATTTAAAGGGAGATACTGGAGGTATGAACATGAGAGTGCATGTGCCTAGCCACATTAATTTCAAACCAGATCCTTTGAATTCAGGTGTACTGTTTATACAAGCAAGGCCTGAGTACATTATTCAAATGTAGTCAGGCATAGTATTTGCCTTGAACTGCAGTAGTCTGAGTGCTACTGAAAGGTCACCCAGTTTCCAAAAAAGGCTGAGCGAGTTCTGCTACTTTTTGTACCCAGCTCTCCGAGGCGTGATATGTGGAGGGGGCCACTGTGCATCCCATGCTTCCTGTATTCCTGGGTGAACGGTGAACATTCAGCCAGGCCAGTGCCTAAAGACCCTGTCTTCATGCTACCCTACAAGGCACATCAACCCCATGGAAGACTAGGTTTGCTGAATTCTACCCTCAGCACCTCTGCAAAACCCAGAAGCAATGCTCTTGAGAAGAAAACCTGTTTTCTGCTGTGCTTTTTGTGCTTCCAGTCAACAAAATATGCAGCAGGCAGGACATATGTGGGACATCTCTCAGAAAAGAGGCAAAAATCATTTTAGAAACAGGAAGGATGAATCCTGAGTGTAAGCACCAAAAAAGGGGTGAAGGTGGTTTGAACTCAGAAACAGATCTGTGATGTTTCTTTCTTGATCCACTCAAGATTACTCGAGAAATATTCATAAGGAAAAATATCACCTACTTTCCCGGACTGTTACAAGGCTGACAGTGCACAAGAATAAAGGGAAACAAATGATCTTGGAAAATATTAACTGTGCAAGAGTAGTAGCCTCTAGTTGCTAATATTTTGGACAGCAGGTACTTTGCAACGACATCTTCACATACTGTATGTCAACCACACTGAAACAGAGGCATTAGATGTACTCTCTGTTTGGTAGGAGGGAGCGGAAGTACAGTACTAAATTATGGTTTTGCTCCTATTGCTCTGTCTTCTTGGCACTGTTGGCAAGCATGAAAGCTGTAATTTTCATTAAAAGACTCATCCAGATATTTGGCAGCAATTATATGATTCCTAGAGCCACTCAGTCACAAACAGACAATTAACACATAAAGCAGTTCTCATACTAGATTTATTTTCATTTTTATTATATAACAGTGGTACAAAGAGAGAGAAGAAGCTGCATGTATGTTTACAGTGAAAAACAAACACCACAAGGCAACAAGATAGGACAGACCATAGACTTTAGCACTTCAGTCTCTGTTTTTATTTCAGTAATGTAACAGAATGAAATCAAGTTAAGAGCTACAGAAAAAATCCATTTAAAAAAAACAAGAAAATATTGATTACATGGAGAACATGAAGAATAGTATATCACTTCCAATATTGTAAAAAATCTGACTATAGCTGATGATAAAATTATAGGAATTAATAAACATATATGCATCCACTTTTCTATGTGCACACATACATGTTTTCATATATGTTTATGCAGACATAAGAACAAGTTCATATAATAGTGCAATTGAAAAGTGTCAACTAAAAGCAAATGATATTATGCTGTATATAAATCACTTCCATACAGTCAGAGATTCATCCTCTATTTTTGCTACTTAAGAATCCAAACTGACATAAAATAAGTACTTCAAGAGACATCATTTTTCAACTGGAAGATTCTTAGTAAAGGACTATTAGATCCGATAAATAACAATAACAGCCATTTGCATACAGTGACAGCAGTATAGACACTGTGCATTCACCAGGAAAAAATAAATGCTAAAACTTCTCAAAAGCCTTATTTCAAAGTAAGCCGTCACAAGCCATGTGACCTTGAGCCATTCCACCAGTTTTTCACTTCCATAACTCTGAAATTTCAGTCTGAAATTACTATTCCAGCAAACGCACAATCCGAAACAGTTTAACTAAAACTGCAGTTTTCAACCAGAAAAAGCCCTGAAGGTCCTAACACAAACTTTTAAGAGACTGGGAGCCCTTGTACAGCGCTCAGGCAAACGGCCTCCTTTCTTGAAAACCGAATCTCTGAAGTTTAATATTTCATTCTGAACATTACCTGTTTTTTATCTGTATTATAAAATATACAATGGACCTACACTGATATCAATAAAAAGAGGATTGTTTTGAAATACTTCAAAATAAAAGTTTTTAAAGGAATAGCAGCCATTCTTTTCATATATTGCAGTAACGAAGAGGAGAGTGCATGCTCAAAAGCCAACATATTGCCCATTTCACAAAACCACCAAACATTTTAAAGAAAAATATTATTTGTAAATACAAACTCAGAGATGTTTGTAAATACAAACTCAAAGATGTTTGCTTGGTTATAGGTTGTAGAATGGAAATAATAACATACAGTTAAATAATCTTTTTAAATCAGAGTCTTCATATAACTTTTTTTAACCCTGCACAAGGTACCTAAGGTACAGTGTTAGAAACGACTGCCAAATCCAAGGAAATAACCAGATAACATGAATATTGCTCACCACAACAAAATACACACTTTCAAGATATACAGATAAAATAATCCACATGTCCTAAAGTAACCGACATATAGCAAAATTATAACCCTGCTATATTTATACACATGGGTGCAGTTTTCACACACTATTATAGTCTCATATTATATATCTTTAAATCATGCTGGGAAAGTTTCTACCTTCCCCTAATGCCGGCTCTAATTTAGGATGAACAACTACTCTCATAAAGAAAAACTGCTGCTGCTGCTGTTTATTAGGCTGCAGAAAGGTCTCGCTGACTAATGTCCCAGGATTAAATGAATGTGGAATAATAAGAGACGATTTATTTGTGCTCCAGTAGGATAAAGCTGCCACTGATTTTACAAGAAACTATTCATCTGAGGCCTACTATAGCTAGTAAATTGTGGCTGTTGCTGAAATTAGTCTCCAGGCCTTCGTGCAATCTACGGAGTGAGGTAGCAATGCGGTAATAAAGCTATTGTGAGTACTTGGTGTATTTAAAAGGTCCCACTTTTATCCCTGTCTTAAGGGATTCTGAAAGTCAGCTTTCAGAGATTCTCATCAGAAAGTCTACTGGTATTTGCCTACAATTTACGTTTCTACCCTGGGAATATAGGAGATTTAAAAATGTATAGGTGGCAATAAAGCAGAAGGAATCTCATGCTTGTGGGATTTGGCTTTTTTTTTGTTTTCCTTTGCACATCCTGGAGTAATGTTTTCATTTCAGCACTACAGCGGGTACACAGGTCTCTGTCCAGCCCAGAAATTTTCTTGAAACGAAAACTAAAATGAATCCTCAACAAGACATCAATAAAATATTTTTTTAATATTTTCTAACAATATTCTGATTTTTGCACGCAGAGAATAATAAACTAAAAACAAACTGAATCACATTAAAAGACACAAAAGGACATTTACTTAACAGCAAGCAGTTACCAGAGCCATTTAAAAAGAATAAACAATGGAGAAAACATGTAAATAAGAATTTTGAAGTGAAAAACGTACTTCTACAGGTCAGGGAGCTTTGTATCCTGATCCAGTAAAATGCTGAACAACATTATGTTGAACAGACATTTGCAGAGATATGAATGAACTGCTGAGCTTATGAACAATGGCCTATATTGAAAATAAAAGCTAAAGCATTTTTATCAAATTTATCAGTCTCAGCATGAAAATTTTATTTAAAATTAATTACATTTTTTTATGTCAGGTATATTTGTTCCAGGCTCAATATCAGGTTATATTTCTAGACCTAACTTTCATTATATGACTTGTACTTGTTCCTTGAATAAAACACAACACACATTCTCTGACAGTTCACTGTTACTAAATCCACTTCAGCTGGAGTAAATGGACATGCATATTCTAAGTATATTTGTACATTCAGGTGTAGCAGCCCCTTTTCTTTCCATAAGAAGATCCTGTTGGTAACACTGCTGCAGTGCTGTGGGCATGATAAACATTTATGTGGAAATGCATATCACCAGCACGCACCGCCTGAAAGTATGGCAATAACTCACAACTCATTCTGAAAAAACAATATAACTGTTAAACAGAGGGTCCACACATACAGTCCAAAAGGCATAGAACAAACACAATCCTCAGACTTTACAGGTGAGAGATGACATCTCCTACGAAGATTTCTGCTGCTTCATTTTACCCTTCTTACTGTCTTTGTTGCCTGTTTTCAAAGTGAGTAAGAAGGTAAATAGTATCTATTTAGGCTTGGCATGAAAATTCAGGCTGGGATTTCTTCAGGTGAAGAGCATGCATTAGTGAATATTCCAAGGCACTGAACAAGCTGAGAGAGTCTTCTACCTCCAGTTCAGAATTTGCTAGATAACACTCCTCACCTATAGTGGCTTTCATTTCTTTGTATTGTAACTATAGTGACGAATTTTATCCATAAAATACATTGCACTTAGAGCTGGAGCTTTTTGTTTTCAAATGAAAGGTTATCAGCCTTTTCTTTTTGTATAATGTGTTATAATTGAGTGTTATGCCTCGCATCTTCAGATGTCCCATCCCTACTTTCAGGTGTAGTCAGTCTTTCCTGTGTATTATAAATATTTCTTATAGTGTATACTTCATAGCATCAAAAGCCCTACAGGGGAGGACTATTGTCAAGGCAATACTAGAACTTTAAGTTCCTTTTCAGGAGGGAGGAGGCAATGATCCATATACTTGAATATCAACATCCATGATAATTGTAGGAAAACTTACGACTACCTCTAAGCTTTCCATGTCTGCACATTCAGCTACAAGATTTTTCTAGGCTGTTAAAGGCTGAAATTTTTACTGAGCTCAACTCAGATTTTAAAACTATGATTTGTTTTCAGACTGAAGAAACACAGATTTAAAAATTCTTTCTGTCAGTCCTATCCCTTCAACAACTTTAGAACATCTTATTGTTGTAAAGGGACAAGAACTGTGCGTTTTGAGGAATGGCAGAAATACAATGAAATACACCAGAAGATACTGAGGCTAAACAGCAAGGTATCCCAGGATAGGAAAATAAAGTTAGCACTCTGGCTTGGTCTTGAGTGTTACACTGATATCTTCTTCTACACTGGAATTGCTTTAGGTGGTAAAATTTTTCTGCAACAGTTTTCTCTTCCTGTCTTCCTCCGCTAATGTCATCGTGCAGTTAACTCTCTCCTAGTCTACTTTAACTTCCCATCACTGCAGTTTATGAGGTGCTATTTGGTGTATTCCATATCAGAATATTATCACATTTTTAATGGAGATTTCAATGCACGCATTACACCATCAAAGCGCCATAACTGCTGTTCAGACAATGAGATTTATTAGTATGAAAACAGCCAGAGTGTCAACTGTGGTTTTAAAGCATTATAGCTAGACTCATTTTTTTTTCTTGTGTTATTTCCAGCATTTTTGTAAACTGAAAGAAACTGTATCCTTTACGAAGGAACTTTTTTCAAAGAAAACCAAGCAGTTTTGAATCAGTGTACCAGATATAACAGTTAGAAAAATGGGATTCAAAGTAAAGTACTTTCAGGCAACTTTCAAAAAGCAATAAAGAGAAAAAATCTGAACTTTTTTTATGAGCCTCTGGCATTGAAATTTTAGAGCAGATTATCATCATTACAGAAACATGTGTTTTCTCCGTCATTCATAAGGTGCAATGCTGGTTGGTGCTCATCTTTGTTGTCTTGCCAGAATAAATAGGCTACTCCATCAGACGCTGCCCTTTTATTTAGACTGAAAGGATAAATTAACTTCTTAAATCTCATTTGTAACTCTACCTGCTCTTAAAGTAAACAGTAACACTCACTACAGATGCATATCTCATCGGTTTATCAACTGTGGTCCTATTTAGATCTACTCAGATTTTTTTGTCATACCTAATATTGAGATCAATTGAGTCCTAGATCTGGGAAAAAGTCTCCCTGTATGGATTATAGTTATTAATTACTGGGAGTAAAAAGTAAATATTTTTTTTCTGAACATCATGGAATTCAGCAGTGAAGGGGGGATTTTCCCCTTTGTTCAAACCCTTTCAGCCAGAGCAGAGTCCAAAACCATCTTTTCTTACACAAACCTCTCTCTGTAGTAGTTCAGGCTATGACTTGCCCCTGATTTTTCTTTTCCATCTCTCTCTTTTTCTGTGATGTTTCCTTTGCTCTCCTCTCTTTTCCTGTTCTTTCTTATAAACATACTTTGACCACACATTAAAACTAAACTTGATGAACAATATATGAACATTCATATATACACAACTCAAATTATTTTGTGAAACTGTATAGTGACAGGGGCCAGCGTTTGGGATATACACTGCTTTCTTTTCCCAAAGAATTCTGGAATTTTGTATTTTTGTTGCCTTCCATACATAAGCATATAGTGATCTCAGGAATAATTTGCTGTGCATATGTAGCACTCACAAAGCTTTAATTTAAAGTATTACACTTATTGAACGTAATCTGAAATTTTTCTTTGGCAAATATTAGAGGCCAGTCTAAGGAATTTGAGTTACAGTTGTAATGTAAGGAAGAAATTCAAGCCACTGTTGTGTTCTAGCTGGATATCAGGGTTGTGCTTGCATGCAAACCCAGTGCACCCTGTCTTCAAATCTCCATGTCATCCACGAACACTGCAGCCCTTTTCTGCATAGATGTGAGAGCAGACTGACCCAAGTCATGGTGATGGACTCCACTTCTAGCCATTTCTGTGACAAAGCTTTTGACTAGATGCTACAGTACTCGCTGGGAGAATTTTGGAGTCTGGAAGATCCCTGCAGGCAGCTCCTGCTGTGCATAGACCAGCTGATGGGCACTATTTGTACACTCCTGTGTGGAGACTCTGCCCATGCTAGAGATGCCTCCAGGCAGTTCCAGCTGCAAATCTGACCAAAACACATATAGATGAGAACCTAGCAAATTTCAGAAACTAATCCTGCAGATACAAAAATACCCATTGGACAACCTTCTACCACCTGGTTGAGTATATGTGCATTGTACATGGTTTAAGACAATCAGTACCAAAGGATGGATTGTGCACATGTGGGAGTGCTCACGTAGCACCACTGACCATGTGGATTGTAAAAATTCATTAGAACAACAGTTCAGGGATTCTCAGCTGATCCAGCTGAAGAAGCCATTGCAAAGCCCTTCACAACACAGACAATCGACCATCAAGTTCAAGAGATTCAGCTCCAGATGCGATCACTAACCTTTGCAAAAGATGAAATAAAATCAGTTTAAAACAAATATTCTCTCCACATGTGACTGCAGAACCAAAGATGTATGCATTGGAAATCCATCCTAGTGTATTTGAACTCAACCAAAACAGCTGTCAGCACTGAGCAGGTAACCAGCAAGTCTTCAACATCATTTCTGAGATTATCCTTGCAATACTATTTCTTTAGATTTGCAGAGGTAAAACTCTCAGCGAAGCTTTTCGTTTCTGCAGTATCCTGAAAAATATATGGAGGAGCTTTCAGAAATCCTCAAAAGGACCTAAAAAACTACTAGATTATTTTGTCAGGGTTTGGTGATGCATTGACTTTCAGCAAAACATATCGGTATTAGTTCTGAACAGGACATTATGTTTGTTCAAGTCGGTGCATTTTGCAACATTTTTTTCTTGCAAGCATGAAGTAGATTACTTCCTTCCATGTTTACTTCAACTGCATTGTTCAAATTTTGTTCATACCTTTGAGAGGGATATTTATTTCTGTTTAGAATAAGAACTTGCATTTTGTTAGCATTAAGTAGGAAGGTGTTCATCTTAAGTAAAACTCAGGACATATTGGACTCAACAGAAAATCCCTTACAGAGAAGAATTCTCATCTCAACACTTTCTAGCAGTGTGGAATAAATTAAGAATGAGAAAATCAGCCTAGCAAAAAAGCCACTGACAACAGTTTTCAAAGGAATTATTTTCCAATCAGTTTACAAATTCATTTTTGTCTTGTCTTTTGCTAATATTGCAGCAAACTTCAAGACAAGAGTGTTTGTGTAATTCATCTGCAACAGATTTGTAATAGAAATCCGAATAATGTCAGTTTTATTTTAAAAAGCTACAATCATCAGTGATATTTTGTTGATGGTCTGCTCTTTCAGTCAATATGATAAGATTGATAAATGCAATCTGAATATTAATTTCAATCTAGTAAGGCAGAAAACAAAATTAAGCTATTTTCAGTTATACAGTGACAAAACAGGCCAAAGAAAATTCAGATTCTTACAGCGGTGTGATCAAGGTCAAAGATGATGAAAGACAACAAAAAGGAACAATATGGACACTGTGGAACTACAGTATGATTATAATCGCATCTAATGTCAAGCAAATCACTTGAACACAAATAGAACATCTTCTAGCTAACTTTTTACTCTGTAAACCTTTTAGATGTTCTTGGAATGTTTGATGAAATTTTCTTCCCGTGTACAATAGCCTTTTGTACCTTTTCTTATTAGTGTGGACCTGCAGCCTGCCAGCATTAAACATTAATCCTCTGCATAATGAAACTGTGAGAATGGATTTCTATGAAATTTCACACATTTGTTAGTCTGGTGAGGAAGATGCTCATTTTCATGTCTGGCTTTTCAAGGTTTTCTGATTAAAAAAAGCATCTCTAAAATCAAGATTGGTTGGAAGCAAAGAATAATTTGTTTCGTTCTTACTGGTGTTAATGTTTCCATCTAATATTTAATAAAAAAGAAAACATCCAGAAACACTCACTGGGATATATATGGGTTCAAATGAAGCCTGTAGCATGCAGCAGAATTATGCACAACTCACAGTAGGCACAGAAATACCATATGCCCAGTACTACCCAGGCATGCCAGATGATAATTCACAAGAAGTACATCATAGCTCATACTTGCTTAGCATCACACTTTCTGGCATTTCTTTGCACTTCTACTAATCTAGTTAGTTTAGATACAAGAACTAACTGGATCTACTCATGGCCAGTGTTTCCAGGCTTAGGAAGATTGAAGGGGGCAGTCCTCAGATTTTAAGGCTCAGAGTGTTTGACTTACTTTGGCTACCTAGGGATGTCCCTTTGCAGATGGAGGATAGCAGGTTGCAAACTGTCCTGTTCACCTGGGAGGAGACACTGGATGAGACAATAAGGGAAACTGTGGACTTAAATTCGGTTAAATTGCTCTGTTTTGGGAACCAGAGAGAATAAAAGCTCTTTCAGCAGACCCTCTTCATGGGCAGAGACATCCTGGTAAATTTGTTGTTAAATGCAGTCAAGATGGTGATACTGTCAGTCCGCCTTATGAGGCCATCATCCAATGCCTCAGCAAGGGGCAAGAGCAATCCCTGACAGAAGTTTGTTTGGCTGCAGCTTCAGCATCTTCTGTGAGTCAAAGAACCTTTCCAGAACTGCAGCAGAAATTAGCTGCCCGTGCATAATAGAGCAGTTGGGTGAATTTTGTCACCAGCATGACCAGTAAAGAGGTGCAAAAGAGAAGTCACTGCATTTGACATAGCTAAGGGAAATGGGGATTTTAGAGCATAGCATTAGCATACATACATCAACATTTTCTCTAGCTGGGCTTTAAGCACATATCTAATATTTTATACATGCAGTTACCTAATATTGGCACACAGTCCCAGTGCATTACAAATGCAAACATAGATATACATCTTATTAGTTCCTGAGTGAATTTGGAAGTGCTTTCCTTGAGGGAGACGGATGGTTTCACAAGTTACTTCAGAAGTCTTTAGGGTACAGTAAATCAAAGTAAAACTTTGCAAATGTCTAACAAAGAACAGACACAACTGAATGTACAAATGCTGTAACGAACTGAGATGTAGAACAAACGTCAATGGTATTACACAGTTAACCTGCTGTTATACAGATTCTGAAAGCAGGGGAGAGGAACTAGCAAGAATAGCAGTTTTTTAGGATTCAATGGGATCTGCCAATCACAGATGCCATTCTGAGTTCTTTTGCCCATTTCTTACCAATGCTTAAATAGGCACTTTAAAAGCCAAATACAGGTTCTAGAGTTTCAAAAGCAGCCATAAGATCCCTTCCCTTGGACAAAACAATATTAAAAAGCAGCCACTAGTTATGCACAGCATTGTAAGATGAGACTGCCTAAAGCCTATGGAATCTATCACACTTTAAAGTTTCAGATGAGACAGAAATATCACTTTGGATGGGATTTTGCTCTCTTTTAGCATTAAGGCATTTAGCATGCTTCAGGTCTCAAAACGTGAGATATTTCTCTGGCACCAAAGATGAAGACCTCCTGCTTCAAAAAAGTAAATGAAAACATATAGAAGGTGGAAAGGATACAAATACCACATAAAAAAGGCCAAAAAGTCTTTCCTTGCTCATAATTTTATGAGTTAAAACTCCTTACTTACTATTCTTCATGCTCTCTGTAATCACTCAACACACCTTGGGCTGTTCCCAGATTCACTGCCATGTATTAGCCTATCAGTTTGAGCTTATTGATTCTCCCTGGTCTAGCTACCAAACAATTTCCTTCCCCTCTTATATGTGAACTGAACAATAGGCTCCTAAAATAAACAGATATATAGATGTTAGTTAGCTAGTTTCTCCTCAGCAACAAAAAAATCATTGTTTTAGGGTGATGTCACTGAGCAGCTTTGTGGATGAGCTTAAGAAGGAAGGACATGCCAAAGAGAAAATTATGGCAGAAAAGCTGTGTGAAAGGTGTTGGAAATAGCCAAAATAAGAAAGCAGACTGGAAAAAGAAAGGTAAATAAAATCAGAATTAGGCCTTGTGTGTTAAGAGATCTGCATTTAACATTGCAGCATATAGCTGATTGGAAAGCAGCAGGAACGAAGCAGCATCTGTCTGCTAACCTCAGGAATTGCCACTGTTAAATTTGATTTCATTCATTTCATAAGTATCAGTAAGAATCAGAGATATTGATATGTTGCAGTGTTGGGAAATAAAATGGCATTTATTGGTAAGCGAAAACATCAAAATGGGTCAGCTTTCCAATTCTGGATTCAAGTCACAATACACATACCTGCAAAGTATCTCATTTTCCATACTCCCTCAGCTCTGTGACATAAGATTAGTGAACTTGAGATTGTCACAGAGGAGTCACACCTGTATCACTTAGGTGAATCCTTTAATAAAATACATGGAGAAGTATTGGAGGGACAGACTTTCTACTGACAGAAGGATGTAAAATGACAGACTGTAGATTCTGTGATTTGCCAAGACTTTGGCTATGCTCTGTAGAATTGCCCTGCATACAAGCATAAATCTAGATAGTTAATCTATACCAATTTTGGGGGCAGGAGAAAATTTTGCCATTTCAATAAGGAAAGTACACAGCCATCCCAAAAACAAACAATAGAGGATGAAAAAAATATAGAGCAAAATGAACATTTTCTTAATTTGCTGGTTGTCCACAATATCATTTGTGTATCAAGATAGAAAGCAGATTAGAAAATGGCAAATACAAACTAAATGGATAAAACAGAGAACTAAAATAGTGTTATATTGTATGGCATATCTAGAAAGTAATCAAGACATACAAAATAAAACTGATCACTTGAGTACAACACAGAGACAGAAGAAGTTAAGCATACTGCCAGTGTGCAGTTCAGACTGGTGCCAGAAAGGGAAATCCCAGTACTTACACAACTACTACGAGTCATAAAAAAAGGTGCCAATATTCAGCTAACCAACCACTTTGAGCATATATTTAGTCAGAATAATTATTCATTAAAACAATAGGTGCCAAGCAACACAATTGTGTTCAGGCTTTTTTCTCCAAAGACAAATGGTAAAACTGTCCAAAGCATGGTAAGATATGTTTCTTTCCCAGAAAAATTATTTGGATGTATAGGGCCAATATTTGCAACACTATCAAGATGCTAGAGATGCCAATAAACTCTGATTGCTGGACTCCAAAGGATTTTTGAACTTCTGAGGTCTGGATGCCTCATATAATATCCATAGCATTTGTTCACATCTCAATCTAGAAGCATACTTGTGTATGTTATAAGGAACATAACACCCCTTGACTTCTAGTTAACAAACTCAAAACCTACCTAGGGACTATCACCTATCGTGCAATTAAAGGTGTTACAAAGATACCACACTGCCTCTGAAAAAGCTCAGCTTTCTACACAGCAAAATGAAGGGCCACTCGGAGGCATTTGCTGACATCCCAGAAACAGGACAGCAAGGCTAATTAAAAGGATAGGTAGAGGCAGAATGAATTAACACAGTGCCAATACAGCTAGACTGCTTAGGGGTCCAGAGCTCCTACTGGCATTGTATGGTATAGTGCAGAAGTACAGTAAGGACTTATTGACCCTTTTTCAGCTTACTTGAACTACATACCTGTTACTACTGCAAACCTCATCTTCAGGTCTTCACATCTCTTTTATTGTTGAAGTATCCCTTTTTCAAAGGGAAGACTATTGCAATGAATTTCATTAGGTTAAAAAAAAAATTGTCATACAAATAATAAGCATAACAAGGACCCTTCACTTTAGCATATTGCAGTTCACTGAGGTATCTCCCTGAAAAACACTGTTCCAAACAGATGTGTAGACACCATTCTTAGCAGGGCTATTAAGTACATTTACTTGACTTCAATAGAAAGAGGTGACCATTTGTAGTAACCAAGACCCTTGTCCGTCATTATTTATTAGTTTTGACATTACTGGAAACCACATGAGTTTGTTCTCATGATTAGTGAGAACAGTAACTGAACATTCAAAATGGCGGAATTTCTGCCTTCAGCCTTGTCGGTTACATAGCAAACAGAGCCCATATTTGTATAGCTCTCTGGCTTCAAATGACTTACATACCATCTTCTGACACTGAATTAAACACTATCCTAGAAGTCTAATCCTTATTATTATAAGATCCTTTTCACCTCTGCTCATGAAGGATGTACTCATTTAAATGTCCCTCTACTCCCTGTCACAGAATACAGGAGACTTAGTGCAAATGGAAGTCTATTCCTAAATACACAAAAATATGAAGTGATTGGGTAATGTATTGAAATAATTTCCTCAGCACTGCAGAGGATATGTACATATATCCCCTTCTCCTTGTGTGTTTGTTACTACATGTGTGTGAACATTTATTTGAATGCAGTTCTTCTTTAAAGGGCTTCCTGCACACTTCTATAGATCACTATTAATAGCTGAAGGAGAGTAGTAGCACAGTTTGTCCTCCTAGACCAATATAAATAAAGAGACTAGTAGAAAACTGATAATGTCATTAGGTCAAGGGTACTTGGTAGTGCACACCCAAGCAACATATCTCACCCATATTTACACAGAATACCTGGGGGGAAAAAAGAAGTCTCTGCTCGTGTGAAATTCCTGAGCCTTTGTGACTATGGAAGTTAGTATATAGTACGTATTTCTAGAATCAGAGTGCTTCTGTCAGTACATTTAAACCATGAAGTGCTATTGCTGCTTATTTGGCTATTATGGGAGGAAAATGACCTGTAAAGATCTTTTGAGTAGCTAAGTGTTTTGCATACATTATGGCAATGTGAGATATAAAGAAAAGCATAAGAATGAAGTTTACTAAAGTCACTACAAGCAGGTTTATTTTCCATATCACAGCAAGGACTTCATAATCTTCTAAACTAATGAGATACAAGTCTGTCAAGATAAAAACTCAGCAAATTTGGGATTTGCAGGATCAGTTGGAAAACATTTCCCACCTACAAAAAAATATGCTTTTAAATTACAAAGACAAATGACACAAAACTTCTGTGTTATGAGACGTCTCTTCAGTGTTGCCAAAGAGAGAGCACACATGTAAAGGGAAGTGTTGTAAGTGCAAGTCCCAAATTCCCATAAAAACCCAGGCTGTTACTGCAATCATTTTCCCAGGGGGCTGTGATGAGGGCAGAGGGCCAAGAATAGGCCCAGGACCCTGTTCGCCATGCCAGCATGAACAGGTACATATCAAGGGCACCAGGACCACAGCCCTCCCAGGCGTCTCCTAGAGATGGACACTGCCTAGACATGTGCGTCTCAGATGCATGATCCCGTAACATTCATGTTCTTATGTATCTGTGCTCCTCTGCTGTTCGTCATAGCAGCCAAGTTCCAAGGCAGACCCAGCTCCCGCCAGACTTCATGTAAGAAAAACTACTGGAGATTTCAATCCTGTGCTCGAGGGAAGCACTCAACTCGCCCACAACTGTTCCTCTTTCAGCTAATGCTGTCAAACCAAACTGGCAGTAGGCTACATAAATGATGAGCAATGACATTCTCAGAGGGCTCCATGAGGCCAAGCAAGGTCTTTCCATGTGGTCCCACGGGTTCTCATTCAAGCTTCGAGTTTGCTCGGCAAGAGGCAGTAGTACACAGGTCAAAGAACAGCAACAATTCTTCCTGTTTTGCGCCAGCCAATTAACTATTTTGCTACTGAATGGAGAAGGTAATTGAGGCATTAAGAGACTTTCTCCACTGATTTTGGTCAAAAATAGAATGAACCTTTTGTTCTGTACATTTATTGAGCTTTATAATTTAATCATAACATTGCAGCTGTTACCCTATGTTCAACATCACTCTTGGAGGACACATATGATTTACAAGAGTTGAAGAGATTTGTGTTGTTACTTTTATTTCATATTAGCTCTCATGAACACTACTGTAGCTAGAAGTCTGTCAGCATTTCCATCGAAAAACTAGATCTTCAACAGTTTATATTTCAGCCTGCAACTGTGCAAACAAATTCTTAACTGAGGAGTAAACCGGGATATTTTTTTGTGGGTTGGTTTCTAATTTTTTGTTTTATTTATTTCATGTATTTAAAAAGATTTTTGATTATTGGAAAGTTAAGTAGACACAATTCTAGAAATAAAGAGATAAGCAATTTAAGCTGCATAAACAGGCTTTCATTTCCAAAGGAAACTTTGCAAACAAGTTATAGTAAACTACAACAAATATACATGGGTATTTTAAAAACAGAATAAAAACAAGATGATGATTCACTTTTAAACATTTTTCTATTGGCATCAAAGTTCTATAAACACATTTCCACATCAAAGTGACTGAACAACTGGCTAATTATCTGCTCATAAACTGCGTTTACATAACACTTTCAGGTCTTGAATCTATTTAGTGCTTTAGGTCAGCTTCCAGATTTCTTTGTCCTATCTTCTGTCTTACTTAAAAATAGAAGACAATTTCTGTATAGACATCTCATGAAGTATAGAAGAAGATGCAGGTGTCTAGCTGGACAGGCATTATGCCCAGAGTTTTCAAAAGCATAAACTTCTTACGTATCATTTGCATTTACAACATGTCGCATGCAGCAGTTGCAGGCAGACCTTCCTGCCATCTATGGTCATTGCGTGTTTGCACTCAATAGCAATTTAGGTTTTCCGTTTAATGTACTTTACAGACCAGATAGGCAGACTGGCAGTAAAATAAACATGAGACCCTCAGGGCCATCGGTTTAACTCAGACAAGTGTGGGATTCGGGAAAAGTGCTACAAAGCTGGACAAGACTGAGAGTTTAAAAAGTTCTCAGGCAAAGAAGAAAAACACAATATGAGCACAAGTGGTAGAAGTCAGTGAAGGATAGTGGGGTGGTTAGGAGGAAAGAAAGTCTGATGCTTAGTCATCATTATTCACACAACAACAAAAAAAGAACAACTACAGAAAAGAAATTTAAACAGCTAAGGAATATGTCTTCACACTTCTACATATGTTCTTGGGACCAGATGTTGCCTTCTCTTGAGATAAGGAGAAGTTCTTCTCTGAAATTGAGACTAAATGTGGAGAGCAGGCATGGATATGCTGATGTGTGAGCAACCTACTTTTAAAAGTCGGCTACACCAGGTCTTCCAAGACAGAGACTTTCTTCAAGATAATTAATCAAAGGAGACGGGTAAGAATGGCAGCTGCTGAAGCAGAAGCACTCTGATTTACAAGCAGTAATTGTGAAAGAGGACCTTAGTGAACAGCATTTAAGAGAGCCCAGTGAGTTTCCTACACAGCTCTGATGGATATGCAACACATGCTGTTTCACACTCAGCCTAGAGTACTGTGAAAATATTCTCCTGATAGCAGAGCTGAGCCCTGACAGTCATGTAATTAAACGAGCCAGGGAGACATATAGCTTTAGCTTTTGTAACTAAAGGTACTCATACACACACACAAACACATACACACATAGTTGTTCGTCCTATATGAATGTAATGTCTGCTAGAAATACAGTATTTCAGGCATATAAGATTTACTGTCAGTCAATCAAGGCATTTTATCAATGAAGTTGTCATCCAAACATTATGCTTAAAACACAACAAGGATATTTCAAAGTGTCCTGAAAACCCTATCCCTCTCTCCCTTCCTTTCTTCCTTCTCACTTGAAGTACCTTCATCCTCCTGCAGTGTTTGCATTCTTGGTAGAATAAGTCTCAATAATTTCTTCAGTCTTTGTTCATGTTCATACACATTGCATCAGTTAGTGAGGAGAGGAGATATTTAATACAGTCAGAAGAATGAAAGAGAAAGTAGCCCATGAATTAGGAAAGAGTCTCTACCAGTGAAGAAAGAAGTTTCTCAGTTTGCTAGTGATGGTTAATCCTGCTTTATTTCTTCAGTATAAGAACACCCTTTTTAGTGCTGAGCTAAAATACTGTGGTATCCTTGCATTTAATTCACTGAATGCGAAATACTTGTTTCGTTTCTTCTTTCGAGCAGTCTGCTATATATTTTATCGTGTGAACTCAGACCCTGATTTTATTTGGTTCATGTTTTGTTTTTCCTTTGTGGTGAGCTGCAAACCAGGACAATGCAACACTACTTCTAAAATTCCAGTTTTCAATAGTCATATAGGCATGTATTGCGTAGCTTGGATTTATCTCAAGCCCTAGATACTGCAGTCCAATCTGATAATGCGTGCAGACAGTAGACATCAGAAAATATGTCCTTGTGTAAACACAATATAGCTGAACCTGTTTGTCAGGATGGAAAGGTGTATGAAAGGACACTGCACTTGGTGCCCCAAAGGGAGAATATGATGTACTATCCAAGGCATAGTATTAATCATAGCTGATATTTCTGGACAATAAAGTAGAGTAATCCTTGTGAACAATCTCTCTTCAAGGATAAAAAGGGAAAATAAGGAACTGGCAGTATTATATGAAACGACACAGCCTGACACAGGATAAAGCTAGAAGCATCTCTGAAATCTCATCTGGAAAACAGCTTAATAATTGCTACATTGTGGCTAAGGTAATTTTTTCTGCTGTTGCATCAGACTCATTTTCTTGCTTGCACCACAGACACCTGGGCTCCCTGTAAAGTTGGCAAACCTGTAGTAAATGAAAGCACTTTTACATTTAGACTTGCAGAGTTCACAAGGTTAGACCATTTCGCCCACAGAAGAGAAAATCTTAGCACGATTTCAAAACCCCCAGGAACTGGATGTGCAGACAGTGATATTGTTACCCGCTCCTACAAGACACTTCAGCTGTTAGATGTCTGATATGTACCAGTATCATGCGATGAAACACAAATTGCATGATGAGGAACAGCAGGTTCAATTTTAAAGAAACATGTCTCTTCCCAATGAATGTAATGAACAAATCTGGGGCCAACTTACAACTTTTGGGCAGCAATACAGGGAATAGATGCAAAGGAGGAGTTTACTTATGTTCTGACTATGCAGTGGCAGGACCATACTAAGCCACCTCTGACATTTCACATAGTTTAAGTTCCTTCGATTATCAACTGTGCATTGTAAGTATGACACCTTTCTAAAAGCAGACAACAACTGAATATTAAAATTGAAAGAACTGAGATGATTTTCTACAGTGTGGATCTATATAAATCTAGGTTAATGTCCTGGGTTCAGCCAGGATAGGGTTTATTTTCACCAGAAAGCAGGAGGGGACCCAGATGAGCTGGCTGACCCATACTGGCCAGACAAACGGGATATTCCATACCAAGTGCCACCATGCTCAGTTCTGAGTGGGGGAGCAGACCAGGGGGAAGTTAATCACGACTCAGGAGTGCACGGGGCACTGGGTGGTGAGAGCTGCTTTATGGATTTTGCCGTTTGTTTTGCATATTCTCCTTATCAGTATCGTTGTCGTTACTGTTCCCTTTGTTTGCTGTTCTGTTAAACTGCTCTTATCCTGACCCACAAGTTTTTGCCTTTTTCTTCCCATTCTCCTCCCCACCCCTGTGAGGGGAAGAGCAATATAGTGACCACATGGCCCTTTGCTGCCAGCCACAGCCAAATCACCACATTTAATTTGGTGCCCAATACGGGACTGGGATAACTGCACGGCTGAGCACAGTGTGTTAAAAGAACTTTGTTATAATTTGTTATACACAGTTATTGTATTAGTTAAATAGTCGCCAGTCAAAATGTTGCTGTCTTTGGTCACATGTTTGTGGTGCGTAAACCCTTACTTGCTGCATGTGTTCCCACAGTGTTGTTTATCACCTCTGGAAAAATGATCAGTGTTATGATTTTGCTGTACTCTGTAATATCAACTTATGAAAACATTACTGTGCATGAATTTAGGCTTGTATTAGAGTGCAGCACTGCAGTCATTTCCATACCTCGGATGCTGTCTCTCGGAATTTATTAATAATCGAACAAAATCTATGGGGAAAACAGGAGCGGATACTTTCCCCCATTCAGAACCAAGCGTGACATCACATGGTATCAAATACTCCATTTTGTGTGGCCAGTTTGGGTCACCTGGCCCAGCTGTGTCTCCTTCTGGCTTCCTGTGAAAACTAACTCTGTCCTGGCCAAACCCAGGACAGTTGAAAACAGTGAAGACAAAGAAATGCAAGAAATGCTTTAAAGTGCAGTTACACAAAAAACACTGAAAATTCTGTACTTCTGAAAGCCATATCAACTATTTGTCATTTTCCCTGGAAAAAAACACCAAGTTTTTAGACCAGAAACCCTGGGCTTTAACTTATCTGGGGCAGATTTGCCAGGGCCAAATAAACATTTCCGCTCTCCATCATCCACATGGGAGGGTTCCGAGATAGCCCATAACATTTCAAATGCAGTATGGCTAATACACAGTTTCAGGTTCAAGATAAAACACATAGTTTCTTTCTCTGGGAAGTTTTAGGGTTATATTGTACCTAGCTTCTTGGTGAGTGAGCAAAAAGTGAGCATGGAGGCTGGGAAATGTTTTTGGCCCAGAAAACCTAGTGCCATGTTGTGCTTTGCAGCCTTTCCTGCTGCTGTTGCTGACCTTCAAAGGAGCTCTGGGCAGCACTGGGATTTCCCTGTCCCTCTTGCCTTCTCCATCCTCAGACCCTTCTCCATCTTCTCCACCCTTACCCCCATCCCGCTGCCCACCACTCTGCAGTCTCCCCACACAGCAGCAGGGCATATGGTACTGCACAAACGGCAGAAGAAGCTCCCAGATAAAGGCAGAGGCATGTTGGACACACAAGCTGCCACTGTTCAGGTCCTGGTCACTCTTTGCACACAGCTGAGGCTTCCAGGCGCAAGCAGGTGTGTGTCTAAATCTTCTGTGCAGGACAGTCTGTCCTCTGAGACATCATGCTGCACAGGCAAGGTCATCAACCTCCAGCTGGCCTAATCATTGGCCCCTCCTTCATCAGAAACAGACACAGTTAAACTTATGGTTTAAAACAAGTACATGGGGCACATGTTTTTACTCAGCTGTCCATGAAGAAGGAAGAGGCAACAGGTCACCTTCAAGCAGAGGATGCTACTGCTCTTGCCATTGATTGGCACAGACAACGCTGAGGACATAACAAATCACGTGTCTGAAGTTGTAGATGTGACCTGTGCCCTTGAAAAGAGACCATTCTCAGTCACAGCCATTTACAGAGTGATGTGCTGCCTCTTCTGCTGTCCCACCTCATGCCCACAACCTTCTTGTCCCCCAGCTCCATATTCCAAGGAGTGGGTAAGCTCAGGCATCTGTCAATGTTACTACACATCCATCAAGTGAACAGCATGCTGTCAAGTGGCACCTTTCAAGCACTCCACAGATGCAATTTGTTTTAAAATATTTGGGTTTAAATTTTTCATCTAAAATACAAATTTAATGTGGCAAACAGTGAAAGAGACAAATACTTTATAAATGCTTTTACAAAAAAAAAATGAGCTCTTCATGTTGCTGCCTAACAATCGAGTGTTTTAAGAATGTTTCTTTAACACTTTCCTTTGTTGTCTGATCCAGAGCTTAGTGTAGTGGGATTTAATTTTTAGTGTCACCATGAAATGCAGTGTGCAGCACAAGAAATGTTAATGTAATGCATAAATGTGCAATTCACAAAACCAAGGTGATGTAAACAAACAAGTATTGATTGGTGAAATGCTCCACAGTTTGCAAGTGTCATTAGGCACAAAAATAATGCATTATGTCACCCATTCAAACTTTGACTTGGTTGTCTCCCTTCTTTTCCATTCTTCTAACCTCTGAACTTTCCGCTCTGAACTGAAAGGAACTAAATGTTCATTACGCCAAACTTTACATTGCACTGATTCATGTAAAGAGCACTGGACTTTCTATACATGCGAAGCAGTCTAACTTCAGTGCCATCAGTAAAGCTACACAACTTGACACCAGCTGAAACTTAACTGCCTTGGTCAGGAGATACCAACTAAAGGCACTCTAACTCTAGTTAGAACTGTTAAACACCCCTTTATTTCTTTCATGTCTATGAAAATTAAACCATTATTTTGTTAGAGATTCCACATGCTCTCTTCTGTATCTTTTTGACAGTGCTTTTTGCACCTGGATTTGGATGACTGAAATAACCCCAGCAAGTAGTAACTCCTGCAGTTCACCTTGGCTTAAAGCAGAATCTTGTATATAAAACCAACTGTTGCAGTTTTGCCGTGGCCGGCAGCAAAGAGCCACATGATTGCTCTATTGCCCCTCCCCCCACGGGGGTGGGGAGGAGAATGGGAAGAAAAAGGCAAAAACTGGTGGGTCAGGATAAGGGCAGTTTAACAGAACAGCAAACGAAGTGAACAGTAACAACAACGATACTGATAAGTAGAGTATACAAAACAAACAGCAAAATGCACAGAGCAGTTCTCACCACCTGGTGCCCCGCAGGTTCCCGAGCCATGACTCCCTTCCCGCCGCCCAGGTCTCCAGCTGGAACACAGCATGGTGGCACATGATATCAAACACCCTGTTCTGTCTGGCCAGTTTGGGTCAGCCCACCTGGCTGGGTCCCCTCCTGGTTTCTGGTGAAAATTAACCCTGTCCTGGCCAAACCCAGGACAAGAAATCAGCCAACTCCAAAAAGACAATGTCTCCTCCAGTAAAATGAGGAAGACAGTATTTTCCTGACTCATAAAGCTGTTACAAGGATAAATATACAAAGTGGTCCAGGTTTACAGATACTAAACAATATTGTGCTTTAAATGTCTGTGCTATAAGACAGCTATGAATAGAGTTCAAGATGACTTTGTACTGTCATGAATAAATAAAACAAGTATTTCACTGGGATGGTCAAAGTCAAGTGATTAGACAAACATTAACCCATTTGTATGTTTCTACTACAGTTGTGCTGTCTATAGTTACACGCTTAAATTAATTAAAACTGTTTGTCAGCATAACAAAAAAGTACTGATGGAATATACTTCAAAACATTTTTTTTTCCAGTGTAATTGAATAACAATGGTAAACATTAATGCTGGGCCTACATCACTGGATTTTTCTGATGGAGAATGTTATGTCCTGTTCCCAGGCCAAATATTAGAGCTTGGGTCACAACTTTTTTGGACAGTTGACCATTCAGGTCCACACATTATACAGCACTTGGCCCAGCTCTCCTCAGTGCTCAGCTCTGTCCTTTTAAATCACCATTGGGATTTTATCTGTGAACAATTTTTTTTTCTTTTTTTCATTTCACTGTGCCCGAAGTAGTAGGGCACAGTTATCAGAGTGAGGTTTTTATAGTATTGTGTTGACAGTAGGTGTTGTGTGGTCTGGGGTATTTGCCTGAGGGCAAATGAGGACACTTAGGAGTGCGATATAGCATGATATAGTATATGACAGAATACAAACTACAGTATAATCTCTGTAGCATAGACAGAGGCAAACGTGATAAAATCTAATTCTTGCTGCCTGCACTGAGAGATCACCATAGTGTCCCATGGGGAACCAGTTTGTTCACTCTGTAGAGAACACAGCAGTGAGCTGCCATACATGCATTTCTGATGTGGTTTAGCCCCAGCAGGCAGCTGAGCACCACACAGCTGCTGGCTCACTCGCTTCTCTCAGTGGGACAGGGGAAGATTCAGAAGAGTAAAAGTGCAAAAATGACAGATTAATAATTTTGGGGGGGGGGGGGGGGGGGAGGGCAGAGAAAGGGCAAAAAAAAGAAACTGAGAAAAGCAAGTTATGCAAAAGGAAACAATCACTCATCACTTACCGACCAATGCCCAGCCAGTCCCTGAGCAACAGCAGCCCCTGTCAACCTCCACCTCCCACTTTTACTGCTGAGCATGGCATCACATGGTATGGAATATCCCCTTGGTCAGCTGGGGTCAGCTGTCTCAGCTGTGTCCCCTCCCAGCTTCATATGCACCCCCTACAAACTCACTGGCAGGGCGGAGTGAGAAGCAGAAAACGCCTTGACACTGTGTAAGCCCTGCTCAGCAACAACTAAAATACCCCTGTGTTATCAACAGTGATTTCATCACAAATTCCAATCATAGCCAAATGCAATCTACTATGAAGAAACTTGACACTATCCTGGGCCAAAACGAGTACAATTGTGAAAAGTCAGAGAATCGGAACCTGTTCTTTTCCCTTTCTGGTCTTATATATAAAGATGAGAGAAACGCAATAGCTAGGGCACAAGGTAAGATTCCTGGATAATTTCATGTCCTCCTTAAATCTAAATGTATTTTTTGTTTTGCCTTGATTAATCTGTTTTAATAGCTTTTTGGGGATGTAAAATGTAAAGTTACATTTTGTAGCAAGAAGTAACATAAAATGATCTTTGGAGAAAAAACCTAAAAGTTTAAAAATCCAAAAATTTCTATTTTCTTGTATATTAGTAGTTGAGTGTTTAAATATTTAACAATGTGTAACACGTAGTACTTCTCATTTGAAACGATAACCATTCTACATAGGATGTTTTAATACGCAGGTGGTAGTAATTGTTCATTTCTCTCCAAAAGGCAATGAAAATATCACAGTCACCACAATTAACACAATATAAAGATAAGAAATCTTTTGGTCTTCTTCTCTGTTGTCCATTATTTCAAGAAAATCATAAAAATAAGGTAAAAAGTATTAGCTTTGTCTCAACAAATGTGTAATATGTTCATATCTTGATTTTATTGCAGAGTGCTTAAATCTTGACTTGTACTTTGAATAAATTAAACCCATTGCCTTAAATGTAAACGTCTAGCTAATTTTTAGTGACATCTGGGCCAACACATTTGAAGCTAGAAATGAAACCATAGGGCCACGATCTTTTTCACTTTTGCATATCAGAATTAAATTGACTTCCTCAGTTTCTCTAATACTTTAGTGTCAGAAAAAAATGAAGCCTTGCAGCCAGATCCAGTTTGAGGTGTCCCACAGGTTACATCAGGTAACTCCCATAAATGCAAAGCTCACACCCCACAGTTGTCAGCAGAATTCAGTCTTCTCTGAGGTACTATGGGCCAGGGTCTCTCTAATCAGGCAGTGATGGGCAGGCCAAAGGGTGAGTAGAGAAGATCAGCACCCACAGAGACAGGGACATTGGGGGTATCTCTGAAGAATCAGTTTCTCACTGCCAGAGGTGAGGTGAGAGGCAGACAGGGGAATTTGTGACCATTAGTAACAGCCACCTCAAACCCAGCAATCTCCTGTCCAAGCCACCTGCCTGCCTTCCTCTAGCTTAGCATCAGTCTCCTACCTAGCCCAGATTTCTTCTTCAGACCCAGATGTTCCTCCCTGTGCTGTTGTATAGAAACTTTTCCAAGTCTTATTTCAGCAGCAACAATAGCTGTGTTAGCAGTATTAAGCAGGTCAAGTTAGTATCTCCTAATCCCAGAGCCTTGTCAGTAAACATGGGGACAGGAAACATCCCAGCTGGTCCTGCGAGAGTACTCCAGCTTTCCGCAGTGCACTGCACAGTCTTATCCGATTTCTGATAGCCCAGAGGGAAATGCTGACGCAACTTTTCTGCTCCTCTGAAACTTGCTTTTGAAGCTTTTCCATTTATTGTGCGAGAAAAGTTGATAGGTTTAGTTTTAAGCTCCTGCCTTCCCTCCTGAGCTGTCTTTGACAACTCTGACCAGATACGGAATACTAAACTCAGTTCTTCGTTGCAGTTACAAATCTCACTGGAAATCATTGCACAAGATCATCTTTCGTGATATTTTTACTGTGCAACTTTAACCTTGCGAGGCAAGTTGTACATATGGAATTTATTTCAGCAGTATTGTCTTGGATGTTTATGAGCGCACACTTGGTCCAGCAGTAGATTATGCAAAAGACCGAGAAAGCTAGTTCCTCTTAGTTGAAGAAGGTGACTGTTTGCACCTTATGAGACAATCTGTAAGGTCAGTCTGGATTATCAACTGCATTCCAAACTTTTCTAGCATACTTTTTCTGCAACAGCCTGCTGCAGAAGGAGCATTTTTTTTTTCTCATGCAAACTATGCTTTATGTTGCACAATGCTCTCTCACAAGATTTTACCTCTTAGAAGAAAATATCAGTCTTCTGAAGAAACTCTGAAGAAATATTTTTACATTTAAAATAAATAACATTTATAATGGAATACTTATTTAATTATTCTTAATAATTTGTAACAACTCATAATTTGTTTATGTAAATTGTTATTTATTTATTTATTTATTTATTTAAAATATTTTCGAGTCAGATCACCTCTGGTCAGAGCAGTTTCTGTTCTGAAACTCTTATATGTAAACAGAAAAATTGGTAATGAAGAATTTCAATATCTGTTTGAGGGTATGGATGCTTTTTACTTCTGTCAGCTCCCTTTTACTTGTTTTACAAAACTCATTTTACATCGCTCTTTCTTCAGTTGTGTTCCCTCCTGCCTCCACACATGCCGTTTTCTACTTGTCTTTTCCCTGCTCTTCCTTTGAGTTCAATACTTTTTTCGCTGATACAAGAAAAGAACGCTAAAAAAATTACAAATGTATATCTATGTTTTCCTGCGAAAGATTTAAGCAGAAATCCTCACGACTACAGTGGTATTCACTGTGACCATCCATCTTCATTTTCATTTTTTTTCTCTCTGCCCTTCTCTATGTAACCATTCTCCATGATCTGTTCCACTGCCCTTCTCAAATGTATTGATCTCATGAGAAAGATACCACCTGAGAAAGCACCCTCAGTTATTTCCATTCCTTGCCAATCTATACTTTTCCCAAGGAACTGAAATATTTCTTTCCAAAAGATGAGGTAAATAACTATGCCAAATAGCTCCAGCTCCTCTTCTGTAGCTTTGCCAAAGCACAGCAAATCAGCACTTTATAAGGGTGCTATTAAAAACAAGAGTTAACACTGGTCGAGGTGTTTCCAACACTGAGACTTCATTCAAAGGTTCTGTTTGGTCAAAAAACTTAACATTTGGCAAACTCTTACCAAAAACTAGGCAGATTTCCACCAGAAACCTTCCCATTCTCCTGTTAGTTCACCTGAAGATTTCAGATCACTCCACACTCTCAGAGACACGGTTGATCTTGGTGTTGGGAACCCCAGAACCTTCATGGTCAGAGAGGGAGGAAAGCCCTGATCTGAAGGAGAATTCAGGGAGTTTCTGAATTTCTCCCCCAGTCTCAGATCTGCTATCCCAAAATCCCATGAGAGACCTATAGCAGATTACTGGACCCCAAGATACAAGGGGAGTTATTGGTCTGGACAAATGATATTTAGATGTTGGCTTGCTCACAAATTGTGCCTTGACCTTTCATGCAGTCTTCAGGTTATCTAAGCCAGTGCTTTCTGAGCAGAAGTTGTAATATTTTACAAGGAGTGGAACAATGTCATTAGGAGACATTTTGTTTCTAAACTTGTGAGGTTAGTAAACCCTTTTTCATTGAGAAATATTTACCAAAACCCAGAGAATCTCTACATGCTTACAGGTAGTTGATATGAATCAAGGCATTTATTCAAATGAAAAACCCAATTCAAAAGCATCTCTGTGCAACAGGGACCTGTTTTATTTATTTATTTCACAAGTCCAGACTGCATCTTACGTGGCATTCTACAATACTCTGTCTGCTAGAGTTTTAAATGGCTCAGGCAGCAATGGGCCTACACCGCATCCCCTGGGAGGTGATCTAACAACCCAGAAGACCTCACACAGAAAAGACAGCCTAAAATGTTCCCTCCAAGGTAATCTCTCACTCTGGCATACCCTCCCAGATTTCTTGCAGCATTACCAAGAAACTCCACTCTTACCACACATAAGGAGGTGAAAATTTGATGGCAGGGGAAATGCTGTCAGCTCCGCAACATTTATAACATTTTGGTTGTGAGATGTGCTCCTGTAATTGTTATGCACTGAAGCTCAATTATGGGTTACAAGGAGGAAAGGACAATCCTGCTTAGACTTTTTGTTCAGTTTTGGGAAGGATGTTTCCATGGAGGGGAAATGGCACAAGCCTTAACATTTCTAGTCATAAATTGAAACACTCAACAAACAGGCAAGGGTGTTTAGCCCATGAGAAAGAAGGGATTAAGCAGGAACCAGTCCTTCAGGACTGAATCTTTGAGTTTGTTTTGGGCTTTCTAACTAGAAATACTACAGAGATACTTACAGATATGGGGATAGTAATGAAGTGGAGAATGGTATGGAGAGAAATGAGTGGAATCTGTAAGGCAACCAAAGAACACTGACTACTTATATACCCTACAAGTACTGAACTTGTGCAGGAGACACAGATGCAAGTGGATTAGAGCTTTGGAATAGTTAGTGAGTTCTCTGTCTCACTGCAGTGTATAGAATAGATAAATAAATAGTGGGCATATGTGATATATATATATATGGTGCATTAGACTTTAAAATCTCTGTCTAACTGAATGCATTAGCCTGTATTTTCTGTTTATGTCTCTGGGATGCCATGGAAACACAGCACTGAATCCTAATGGGTCTCTCCTGGCAATAAATAAACAAAGTCTTTGTCTATTCAGGTTTCAATTTCTTTCTTTTTCTTTTTTTTCATATGAATTACAATTTCAGAAGGAAAACTGACTTACCACCACCTATTCTCTTTGGTTGCAAAGTGTGTTGAAAATAAATGCAAAATGCACCTTCTAGTGGCCACTGAGGTTTTCTAGACGGCTGCTACTGTCATCAGTAAGTAATGAATGCCACCTATTTGTATGGAACTTCCTTATAGGGAAAAAATGTGCCTTTATAATTAAACTTTGAGTTCGGGTGTTTTTAGTAAATTGCAGCCTAACCTTAAAAGCACTTAATATACTTGTTGAAATTGAAAGCTGATACATAAAAAAGCACACATAAAATCTGTTCTTTTCCTTACAAGTCTACAAGACTACAGCAAGTCCCTTTTTATATAGACCTTAACAATATTCATTGCCTTTAAACTGCTCCTCCAAAGCAATGACACACTATCACTTCCCGTGCTCCAGAGCTTATTAGAGCTAACCGAAGCAATCATCCCCATCAGGCTAACACACAGGAGCAAGGAGAAACTCTAAGCACCAAGTGATAGAAATACTGAGTATCACACAGCATCAGTTTGCCATCTGGCACCTGCTGTCCAAGTCTGAAATGAATAAAGTCATCAAGAGGGGATGTTGTGCAGTAACATGAGTAATAGAAAGACTGATAATTCTCTATGTGGAGAAGTGGGCAGATTTAATTAGACTACTCAAATCTGAAGAGTCAACTGAATCCAAAGGCAGTAACCTCAGCTGTGGAAGGCAGCCATATGGTCCATCTGAAGAGTTCAGGTCAGACTGAAATTCAACAGGGACATTCGTACCTAATTCAGAAATGCAGCGCCATGTGCTTGACTCTGCATCTGTCAGGCAGTTCTTGGGCAGGAACAACAGCAATACCAGGTATGCAGGTTTTGTGCAATGCACGCTACAGTCCCTGTTGTACCAGGTCTGAAAAACAAGCTGGCTCCCACAAGCCTTTCCAACTACACCAGCAGAGACAGCAGATCATCCCTGGGAAGAGGGAAGCAGGAAGAAGGGGCAGTGTCTAACATCCCCTTAGGGTGTCTCTCAGGTATCTGGCTTTCCAGTATAATCATAGAATCATAGAATCATAGGTTGGACAAGATCTCTAAGATCATCAAGCCCAACCATCCACACAACACCACCATTCCTACTAAACCATAACCTGAAGTGCCACGTCTACACGTCTTTTAAACACCTCCAGGAATGGGGACTCAACCACCTCCCTGGGCAGCCTGTTCCAATGTCTGACCACTCTTTCAGTAAAGAAATTTTTCCTAATATACAATCTAAACCTCCCCTGATGCAATTTGAGGCCATTGCCTCTCGTCCTGTCGCTAGTTACTTGGGAGAAGAGACCAACACCGTTCTCACTACAACCTCCTTTCAGGTAGTTGTAGATAGCAATAAGGTCCCCTCAGCCTCTTCTTCTCCAGACTAAACAGACCCAGTTCCTTCAGTTGCTGATCAAAAGACTCATTCTCTAGACCCCTCACCAGCTTCATTGCCCTTCTCTGGACACACTCCAGCACCTCAATGTCCTTATCGTAGTGAGAGGCCCAAAACTGAACACAGTACTCGAGGTGCGGCCTCAACAGTGATGACTACAGGGTCGTGATCGCTTACCTACTCCTGCTGGCCACACTATTCCTTATACAAACCAGGAAGCTGTTGGCCTTCTTGGCCACCTGGGCACACTGCTGGCTGATGCTCAGCCAGCTGTTAACCAACACCCCAAGGTCCTTTTCCACTGGGCATCTTTCCAGCCACTCCTCCCCACGCCTGTAGTGTTGCACAGGGTTGTTGTGAATGAAGTGCAGGACCCGACATTTGGTCTTGACGAACCTCATACAGTTGGCCTCGGCCCATCAATCCAGTCTGTCCAGATCCCTCTGCAGAGCCTTCCTGCTCTCAAGCAGATTGACACTTCCACCCACTTGGTGTCATCTGCAAACTTACTGAGGGAGAACTCAATCCCCTCATCCAGATCATTGATAAAGATGTTAAGCAAGACTGGCCCCAAACCTGAGCCCTGGAAAACACCACTTGTAACCGTCCGCCAGCTGGATTTAACTCCATTCCCCACCACTCTCTGGGCTTGGCCATTCAGCCAGTTTTTTATCCAGCAAAGCATACATCCATTCAAACCATGGGCAGCTAGTTTCTCCAGGAGGAGAGTGTCAAAGGCCTTACTAAAGTCCAGGTGGACACCATTGACAGCCTTTCCCTCGTCCACTAGGCAGGTCACCTGGTCATAGAAGGAGATCAGGTTGGTCAAACAGGACCTCTCTGTCTTGAATCCATGCTGGCTGGGCCTGATCCCCTGGTTGTCCTTCACAGGCCCAGTAAGCATACTTAAGATGAACTACTGTGTAATCTTCCCCGGCACAGACGTCATGCTGACAGGCCTGTAGTTCCTGTGATCCTCCTTCTGGCCCTTCTTGTAGATGGGTGTTACGTTGGCTATCCTCCAGTCATCTGGGATCTCCCGTATTAGCCAGGAGTGAAGGGTGAAGCTGAGATGCTTTATAGCAGCCTTCAGTCTCCGAAATACACAATGGCTGCTGATGAACTGAGGCCGATCACCTGGGTAGTGCAACTAGTCTTAATATGAATTCATTTCACATAATGATAAATCACTGTGCAGGGGACCAGGTGGTGAAGAAGAAGTCTTGGAACTGAAAGGTGCAGCATGTGAGTCAAAAATTTTCTCTCTTACCCTTCTCCCAAAGTGAGTATATGCACATAAAGTAAAATTCATGGATTGCTTTCTATTCCTGCTTTTATCTTTTCTGATTCCAGAAGAGTGGAAACAGTTGCTCATTCATAATCCGATTTTGCTTCTTTTTTAATGTGACAAGCAGGCTATGATAATAAATATCTCACCCCTAAGAAATAATAATATACTTTCTGCCTTTCTGGTTTTCCCTGGGGGAAAAAAAAAATAAATAAAAAGAAGACATTGTCAGAAACCACATAGTGCATAAGTGAACAGTCAGGCCGTCACAATGTATACTGCAGAAAGAGATGTTAACAATGGAACTAGTCATGACAAGTGGACAAGAAAATTAAGTAGATAGGTGGACTCAGTTCAGTTTGTTGGTCCATCATTTGCAAAATCTCTGAGTCTTTGACTGCCCTTCTCTTTTGGACATGCTGTTATGCCAGAAAGCAGTAGACTGTGAGGAATCTACCTTGCAGGGAATGATCATCCTCATCAACTGCCTTCCTCCTCCCATGTCATGTATGGCTATGGCACAGTCGCCTCCCCTGCTTCTGGCCAGCAAAGAGAGGGAGAGGACACTCCCCTCAGGAACTAACTTGCTATTTGAGGAGGTTGCAGCAGTACAACAACCCAGGACCAAAAGAGAAGCTGGATGCAAGAGAAGTTTGAACTTTGCAATTGGGCTTGAGTCAAACAGAGACAGGCAGGAGGGACTCAGTGAGCAACACAGCATGAACTACTCTCAGCCCAGAAAGCTGCATATTCCAGTTCCCCACTAGCAGACAATTCAGTTAATCAGGGCCTCCGACATCTTAGTCATCTGGGAGAACCATAAAAAACATGGTGCAAATAGGACTGATTAATACTAAATTTTAAGTTATAACTGGTTAAAATATGGTATTTGGCTATAGCCACCTTAGCCTATTTCGCTACCCTGGTTAGATACAAATTTTACAGTGGTCACATGTCCAAGTGGTGGCATCAAGAAACCATGCTATCTAAGGTGCTTGCTTTCAGCTAGTGGAGTTCTGGTACAAATTGCCAATACAATAGGAATTGTTCAGAAGTCACTCGAGTACATGTCCGAGTCTGCTTTCTTGAGCATCTGTGTAGCTCTATATTATGTGAACCTCTATATGACACAGCAGTCAGTCTTATACTCTTGCCAGATGTCTTTTAAACGTGTAGTTCTTCACACCTTGTGTAAGTTGTGAACATCAACACAGAACAGCTGAAACAATTACAGAAGATTCCAGGCATTTTGGGCTGGAGTCATCTGCAAATGTACAAAAAAGTCATGACCTAATCGGGTCTTCTTTGACAGAGGGAGCCAAATAGCAGCTCTGTCACCTGAGGCCAACAGAGTAAAAAATATTCTTTTCAATGTTTTTTTTGTGGAAAAGAGAGAGAGAGACAGCCACACAAAGCAGTTACACTGTATCACCACTTGCTTCAAATTCTCATGCAGCACTGTTGTATTAAAGAGAGCATCAAGTTTTGCCTGCGTTTACCCTCTGCCCCTTTTTTATGAATATGTCCAGGCAAGGTTGTTAAATACTTTGAAGTAGTGGCTGCAAATATAACTCAGATTACTTTTAACGTTCAATGTGTAGCACGACAAAACAGCATGATCTAATAATTCTGATGACAAATGCTGCAGAAGGATAACATCAACAATAACTTACATTTACTGGTGTATGACATTTATCATCACTAGGGTTCTGGGTGCTTCCCAGCTCTTACAGAAAACTTGACTCTTGGTTGAGATTAAAGCTCTGAACCAAAATCTGATTTTTTATAAGTGTTTTCTATTTACATAGTGAAGCTTTGTAATTTTTAAAATGGAGATCTTCATCCCAGTTTTCTGAATTGCATGTTACCTGAAGAGCTTATCATCTACATATGTGACAGAATTACTCTCTCATCTTCCTGCAGACTCCTATGGCTTCTAACTTAGTAGCATCTGAAAGCAGACAAACCTTGTCTTCATTGCTATCAGCGTACATGAGTGAATTTTATTCCAGACATATGTGTCTCATTGTAATCCCTACAGGGAGTCTTACACTTCACTGAAATGATTCCTTTGATCATCCCCTTCTTCCCTGCCCTCAGCCATGCCTATTAAGACCTGGGCATATGGCTTCCAAAAATTCTGTAAGACAACATGTTCTTTTTATGCAAATACCAAATAATTACATCATTCACACATTCAGATCCATCTTTTCCCTATGCACTCAGTTCTCTACAGTTTCAAGTTCCATCAGTTCTCCTCTCCATGTCCCACCAACCGTATGCATAGCCCATACACTAAGCAGAATGGTTTCGATGTCAGAAAAATGTTTTAAATTAATGTTTTTTTCCTCTAGTAGGATATTTTTCTCAGTCCTTTGAAACAAAAGACACCATTTTTCTGGTACTCGGTGTTTAACACCTCTGACACTCAGGGGAAAATCCATCATACAAGATCACCAGGAGCTTCTGAAGTTAAATGAAGTACTTGCCAGAGCTTTCCAGTGCTAATGACTTGCATCTGTGAAATGGAGCTACTCCAACAAGGGCCAAAGACTGAACATCTATTCCTCTACCTAATTTAGTCAGCCATCAATTGTACTTGCTGGATTTTATTCTGAGGACTGCATGCCTCAGTTCTTAAATCAAAGGGAGATTTTGTCAGATAGTTACACTGTTTCATATTGTTTATTGCACTCCCACTGTTTCATATGGTAACATCTTTAAAACATATACATATATATTCACATATGCAAATTACTTAAACCTCATAACCTCTTAAACCTCTCTGCTTCTAGTAGAGATCAGGCAGAAGAGAAAGGTCCATGGAATGTGGAAAGAGGGGCAGGCCACTTAGGAAGAGTACAGAAATGTGGTGAGAGCATGCAGGGATGCGACGAGGAAGGCCAAGGCCCACCTGGAATTGAAGCTGGCAAGGAAGGTCACAAACAAGAAGAAGGGCTTCTTCAACTACATTAGCAGCAAAAGAAAGGCTAGGGACAATGTGGGGCCGCTGCTGAATGAGGCGGGTGTCCTGGTGACGGAGGATGCAGAGAAGGCAGAGCTACTGAATGCCTTCTTTGCTTCAGTCTTCAGTGCTAAGACTGGCCCTCAGGAATCCCAGGCCCCAGAGGTAAGAGAAGAAGCCTACAAAGAGGATGACTTTCCCTTGGTCGAGGAGGACTGTGTGAGGGATCGCTTAAGCGATCTGGATGTCCACTAATCCATGGGCCCCGATGGAATACACCCACGAGTGCTGAGAGAGCTGGCGGATGTCATTGCTGAGCCACTCTCCATCATCTTTGAGAAGTCCTGGAGGACAGGAGAGGTGCCCGAGGACTGGAGAAAGGCCAATGTCACTCCAATCTTCAAAAAGGGCAAGAAGGAGGACCCGGGGAACTACAGGCCAGTCAGCCTCACCTCCATCCCAGGAAAGGTGATGGAGCAGCTTATCCTGGAGGCCATCATCAAGCAAGTGGAAGAAAAGAAGGTTATCAGGAGTAGTCAGCATGGATTCACCAAGGGGAAATCATGCCTGACCAATCTAATAGCTTTCTACGATGACATGACTGGCTGGGTAAACGAAGGGAGAGCCGTGGATGTTGTCTACCTCGACTTCAGCAAGGCTTTCGACACAGTCTCCCATAATATCCTCCTAGGGAAGCTCAGGAAGTGTGGGCTGGATGAGTGGTCGGTGAAGTGGATAGAGAACTGGCTGAATGGTAGAACTCAGAGGGTTGTCATCAGTGGCGCTGAGTCTAGTTGGAGGCTGGTAACAAGTGGTGTCCCCCAGGGGTCAGTACTGGGCCCAGTCTTGTTCAGCTTCTTCATCAACGACCTGGATGAAGAGTTAGAGTGTACCCTCAGCAAGTTTGCTGATGACACAAAACTGGGAGTTGTGGTAGATACACCAGAAGACTGTGCTGCCATTCAGCGTGACCTGGATAGGCTGGAAAGCTGGGCAGAGAGGAACCTGATGAGGTTCAACAAAGGCAAATGCAGGGTCCTGCACCTCGGGAGGAATAACCTCATGCACCAGTACAGGCTTGGGACGGACCTGCTGGAGAGCAGCTCTGCGGAGAAGGACCTGGGTGTCCTGGTGGACGACAGGTTAACCATGAGCCAGCAGTGTGCCCTGGCTGCCAAGAAAGCCAATGGGATCCTGGGGTGCATCAAGAAGAGTGTGGCCAGCAGGACGAGGGAGGTTCGCCTTCCCCTCTACACTGCCCTGGTGAGGTCCCATCTGGAGTACTGTGTCCAGTTCTGGGCTCCCCAGTTCAAGAAAGATGAAGAGCTACTGGAGAGAGTCCAGCAGAGGGCTACAAGAATGATGAGGGGACTGGAACATCTGCCCTACGAGGAGAGGCTGAGGGAGCTGGGCTTGTTCAGCCTGAGGAAGAGAAGGCTGCGAGGAGACCTAATAAATGCTTACAAATATCTGAAGGGTGGGTGTCAGGAGGATGGGGCCAAGCTCTTTTCAGTGGTGCCCAGTGACAGGACAAGGGGCAATGGGCACAAATTGAGGCACAGGAAGTTCCGTCTGAACATGAGGAAGAACTTCTTCCCTCTGAGGGTGACGGAGCACTGGAACAGGCTGCCCAGGGAGGCTGTGGAGTCTCCTTCTCTGGAGATATTCAAGACCCGCCTGGACAAGGTCCTGTGCATCCTGCTGTAGGAGACCCTGCTTCAGCAGGAGGGTTGGACTAGATGACCCACAGAGGTCCCTTCCAGCCCCTACTATTCTGTGATTCTGTGATTCTGTAACCCCATCCTTATGTTGGACTGATTGTCTATTCTCAAGATGTGCTTTTGAATGTATCAACATCTGATCCTTTAAAAATACCTCTGAAACTTAAACAATTGATGTCAAACTGACTGGTCTAATTACCTGCAATTCTTTTAGATCCGTTGCAAAAGCGGTTGGATTGGAGTGTTGCATTAGTTCTTTCTCTGGCATCTGGAGACTTGTCCTATTTTCTAAATTTCCTACAAGTTTTTCTGCTATCTTTCTCTATTCTTTGCCTGCATCTTATACCTGGTCAAGTTCAAGACCTTTTAAAGGGTTCAAGACCTTTTAAAGGGTTCAAGACGCTTCAAGACACCATCAGCTTAAAGATCACTCTCTGTCTATACGCTTTTCAACTCCTGCTGTTACGAATAACATCCAAGAAGACTAGGGAAAACTATGTTTCCATTATCTTTATTTTGTACACCTGAAAGTACTTCCTTCTGCAGCAAGTTTTATGATTTACCTTATTTTAACGAGCTTCACCTGTTTTTGTATAGGTCACTCAAGTATCTGCAGGACACAGAACAGCACAGTTAAAAATGAGAAGACAAAGATTAAAAACACTTGGAGGACCCAGGAAAAAATGTAGTGGTAGGAACTTTTTTTAACTCATTTTCTAAGCAGACTAGACCTGAAATTATTATCAGGTCTTCAAGTGGAAAGGGAATAGGTGACAGCAATCCGTGCAGCCAAAGAGGAATGGTGCTAAGACCTGCACAAGATCTTGCAGACCCACACAGCACATGAAAAAGACCCCACAACTTGCCTTCCTCTGTGGAGTTATGTTCTGGACTTGCAGCACCTACCTGGTTGTCTGAGCATCAGTGTGATCCCTTGCTCATCCTTCTCTTTGCTGATAATAAAAGTTCTTATTTGCCATCTGCCTGTCAACCCCCGCTAACAGTACCAATAAACCTGCTGAACACAGAGCAGCACATGCCCCCATCGCAGGCTGGGCAGCCGGGACACCCTGTCCTGGGAGGTGGTATCCACAAAACCATTAGAGCTCCCCACAAATTCCCCAGAACAGGCAGGATGACTAGCATCTCCTTTGTAGAGCTGGCCACCACAGGCACCAGGTGTCTGCCCACACCACAGAAAAATCCAGGGTATTTCTTCCCAGAAGAAGTGACCTGAGTGGAGGGACTTGAGCTAGGCCCACTCCTCCTGTCCCCAAGAAGAAGGACTGGTGCAGCTTCAATCCCAGAACGTCTCCAGTCAACAAGCTTTCACAAATAGATCACTTTCTTCTTATTTTTAAAGCCTCTACATTTGGCACAGACAGGGCACTCCAGCCTGGGGCATGCTCTGTAGATGTTCCCTCCAGGGTATCCCTACATAGCATTGCATGCAAGATCTGGACAAAATTTAATAGCAGAAGTGCAAGGTGATTAGCAGCAATAATTTCTGCTTGGAATATTGTAGTAAGGAAAGACTGGAAACATCTGGATTTATGAATTCAGCACAGACTCATGCTGTACTGTCAATATCATCTGACCAAGAAAAGGCAAATGTGTCCTACCTATACTAGTCTATATATTTCCAGTAGAGCCAGAAAGTACTAATATTATACAAAATCCTAGTGAGGACTCACTGTTTTTTAGTTCCGATTGCTTGTGTTTGAAAAAGAGAAATTCAAAAAGATGATGCAATGTAGTCCTCAGATATCAAAAAAACCTTTGAATAACCTCGGCTACTGAAGGCAGCTGACCATACAGAATGAGGACTCCAGCCCTAGAGAACATTTCAAACGAATTCTTTGCTTAAATTTTATTTTTAATTTCTTGAGATATTTCTAGGGAGTTGAAATTCCTCAATAAAGAACTAACTAAAGTTCATAACGTTTGATTTTGTACCAAGTTGCAACCACAGGCTTTGCTCAACAGGGGAATGTCCCAAGTACTGAATTTTATGGATTAATTAACTTTAAAATATTTCACTCAACTTCAAAGTTTGAAATCAGATTTCATCTTCAGTTCTTTTGCAGGTGGTTTAAAATATCAGGTGATATTGGGTTTTTGGTTGGTTGGTGTCTCGGTGTTTTTACTTTTGCTCCCATAATAAACAAGTCAGAAATCAAAAGCAAAGATGTTTGATCTTCATAACAAAGCACGTCTATGAACTCGGGAGTGTTCCTGCACCCAAAAGGCAGGGGACAAACCTGGGAAGAATTATCAGTGTTGCTACTTTTAGAAAATCTTACATCAGTCAAAGGCATGAAAAGTGTGGGAGCATGGTTTCCAATTTTTTGGCACAGAATAAATCAAGTAGTTCTGCCAACACAGCATTCATTTTACTCACTAAATACAGCAACAGAGACAACCATTGTATTTCTTCAAATAAGCACAGTAAACCCTGGATCTCAGCTCCTTCAAATCCAACAAGTTCAGCAGCTGGGGAAGAGATTTCTTCAAGTCTTATAGTCATTGCTGAAACGGATAAAGAAACAAATGTAACCTGAAATGTCAACAGTCTTCTTTTCTACATAAATAGCATTTTCTAAAAAATGTGAATATTCTCACTGTACTAAGCTGCTTTTTCAGTTTGTGTTTGCTTTTTACAAAGTTTTACAACATTGCAATACAATAATTGTCATTATGGTGCTTTAATTTGAGTCTTGGAATAAGACTGAATCTCCATACATCATGTCACAGAAATCAGTCTTCCATGCAAACTAAAAAACAGTCCAAATATGAAACTCAGAAAGGTTTGAATGCGTTTTTCTCCAATATACAAGCCACAGAAACCAGTGCTAAGTTCAGGACATTAATGGAAAAAAAGCCATCAAGGCAATTTCCTTAGGAATGTTAATACCAGATAAATAATGATTGCTAGAAAAGAAATTGAATTTCAGTCTTCCTCATAACAACCACAGCGACAACTTGATCTTTTAACTCACTAAGATGCTTTTGAAAAATAATGAGAAATACTATGCTGTCCTTTTCCTGACCTCTTTCCACTAAACTCAATATCTCAGATTTTGAATATTCTTATTCAATAAATGGAATAAAGCCCAGAGTGTTTGTACCACACTATCTAATAATAGATGCGTTTGAGGAAATCATGTAGTTTGAGAGGAAAAAGAGACTAAATTTAACAAATTATTCACTGGAGATTGCTCACTTTTCTCTGATGAGAGCAGGAAAATGTGACAGCATGAACAAAGTTTATAAGCTCATTCATGTCAGCTGAGCATAGTTTTATGTCAAAAAGAATGAATGATAAAAGCCATAAAGCAGAATATTAAAATAAATACCTTCAGGGGAAAAAGACAGCAAAGACTACAACAAAAGACAGCGCAGATAGAGCCTCTTCCAAAAGTACAGCAAGAATTCATCACTTTGTACTTCTAATTAAGAGAAACACCAGAAAGGCATAGTAATGTTGCTAACATCAAGCAGTAACTACTGTGCTTTCACAGGCCCGAATCCTTTAAGGAAGGAGATGACAAAAGAATGTGACACTGTACCTACCGCTGATGCGGTATCTTGTCTTTGACCCAGACTCTTCTTCCTCAGAGTATTAAGCAGCACTAAAGCAACCGTGTCCAGTGACCATTTAGGTGAAGAAGTAACCAGCTAATTCGCAAGTAGTTGAAGTGTAGTAAATTTCTGATTTTTTGTAAATCAAAGGTGAACTTTGCCTTCACTGAAGTTGGGAACAGTATCCTCATGTCACAGTGGGGAGCAGAAGGTTGACCTCAGATTCTTCTAGTATACCTTTGAGAGGTGAGTACTTTGTATCTTACCCAAACAGCTCCTGATCTCTCAGGTTTTGGTGTTGAGTTTAAAATTCTGCTCACTCACTAAATACTGATCTGAAGTTGCTTTTAATAGCCAAGTAAAACACAATTTTATTTTCATTTCAGACACTGAGTAATCTGATTTTCTGCCAAGGCTGCTAGATTACCTACTCTCTGGTACTCTATGGCAAGTTTTTTCAGATGTCATTCTTTTGCTGATGAGAACAGCTAAGCAAATATGGCTGGCTTTTCATCAGCTTTGCTGGACCTGCCTTTATGATTCCTGAAAACTCATCTACTCCTTTTCTGAGAAAAGAAATACATGCAGAAGTAAGGTAAAGCGTGAGAAAAATAAAGTAGAATGAAAGGCTTTAACATTTGCATGAAGCGGTATTGTCTTTGTCATCCTGTTGTAATTCAACATGACAAGCTGAAAAGAGTGTTATTATACACTTGCTCAGAAGAGAAAGCAAAGGTGTCACATACAGAATAGAAAACAGGAATCATCACATGATCTGGCCAGACTATTCCAGCCTTTGCTGAAGAAGACCAACACCAACACTGAGAGGCTGCAAAAGTGCTAGTTAGGTTATTACGTCTCACTTTGAGAACTAGCAGGAAGAAAAGATGAAAAGAATGCCTTCTCCAAAATGAAACTACCAAACCACTTCCATATGTAAAACAAAAACTCCCAAGGAAACAGAACAAAAATAAGTGCACAGGTTACAGGATTGTGAGAACTGTCAGTATGAATAAGGACAAACTTCTGGTCTAAGTATATAATTTTTCTTTCTCCTCTGCACCCAAAAAAATTTCTTGGGGGCTGGAGTTTCTAATACTTATTTTCAGGCTGTAATTAAATTCTTACTGAAAGAGAGAAAAAGACATCAAATTGATACACACCTGAGTGGCCCACATGTAGCTATATCAGAAAAGCCATTTTTGCCAGTAATCACCAAGATCCTTCCCATTGCTTGTCTCTGGTTGTTTTGCTCACTTCTTTATGGCACTTCAATATTTACTGTTTTCTAATTTCCGAAACTTTCAATGGTTACAAATTTTCAGACATAGATCTTTTTCATTCAAAATCAATATATACCATCTCAGATGTCTTTTACCATCTGCTAGTAAATTCTTTCTTGATGACCAGTGCCTGTTTAGAGGCAACGTCTTGTGACCTTGGATCTTGCTGAGTTTGCAGAGGCTTACTTAATACCTTATCCCAACATGACAGACCTTTACTTCTTCCATTACTTCATATCTATACACTCGCTTAAGTCTTTGGAAGAGACAAGGAAGTAAAGGGAAAAAATAACTGAATTAAAAACTAACTTGTCTTCTTTTTTTATTGGCCCAAATCAGTGTGAAAGAGAAGCAGATATACTTCAAAATAGGAAGCTAAAGGCACATTTGTGTTGCTTGCTCTTTGCAGAGCATACATAATATGAAGGAGCCTGGTAAGCACAGCAGAATCCCAATATCTGGTTTATGAAAAGTGTAACAAAGGTCTGTATACAATAGAAGTATTCCTATATGTATGCAAAATATATACCATGTGTACAACACCAGTACCTTGTGTGGCAGCAAGCTAGTGGCTTCTGAAACTCAGCAGGCACTCTAGGTTCCAGCTATGGCCTCGATCTCATTCCTTTAGGACAAATTGTCTTGCAATTGGAGGAAGGTATGAGAAAGCTGGCTGAGCTCAGTAGGAATAGATGATATTAAGGACTTTATTCCTCCTCACAGACAGCCCAGAGGGGGTGATATGGGAGAAGCAACGGGAGCAGAGACAGGGCACCGGAGGGAGTCCAAAACAGCCTGAAGCTTCCCTTGTTCTAGGGCTACTCTGGGGCCTGAATAGCTGAAAGTTTACCCCAAAAGGTTTGAGAAGCAGCCTAGCAAATGTCTTGAAGTCACCTCAGGATGAAAAGGCCAATGACAGGCCCACACTGCACTCACAGGGATACTCCCAATCCAACCAGCCCAAGTTACATGAGGTTACAGAGTCTGAACAGAAATGTCATTATGACTGACCAGACTATTTGGCAGGGGTAGAGAAAGTGGTCTGCATTTTGCCATTTATATTTCGTGCATTTGGTAGCAGCTAGGACAGCTTCATGAGTTGAGTCATCTTTTTGCGGCATCTGCCGTGATACGAGGCACACCACTAACAGCAGCAGACATTCTAGCACTCACACTGGATTACAGTGGAAACCGGATAAATGCTACTACATAAAGACATCAAACATTCATGCCTGGCAGGCTTGGAAAACATTAGCTATAACTTAGCTAGCTCAGTTCAGCTTCTCCTTTTGCATGAATTGACCCATTCTCAGTGTCCCTATCTTTAAAATGAAGCGTCTGCATGATTATTTTGAAAGGAATCTGCTTTTATAGGGAGATGACTAAATTTGAGCTAAATCATGATAGCCCTTATTTGACAGCCTCTTCCCATACAATCCTTTTTTCCAGCCTAGATGCCAAGCTTAACATGGGACAAAGAAGTAGAGGAGGAGGAAAGGGCAAGTTTATCCACAGCTCTATCCAATCTCTTTTCTAGACAAAGAAGGCAGAAAATAAGTTTGTGGTGAACAAAACATGAGCAGCTTACTCTATGAAGAAGAGTACTATGGCCTGCTCCTCTTCTGCAGAGTAGTTAGGCCTCTGAAAATCAAGATTTATTTTCTGCTCTGATCCAGAGGTTATACAGACCACTCTGCACCAGGAGTGGACATTAGAAGTTTGATTTCCGGTCTTCTGTTACTCTGCTTTTTATGCAGTTCACACCTAGGCCAAAATTCTAACTGATAATGCATGGAAGCTCTGGAAGAAAAACCTTTTGAGGCTTCAACTGCCTTGTCCCCATATGCTGACTACTCCTAGGAGTAAAAGTCAAGACAAATTCCACCTCAGCAGTAGAAAAACACGATTAGTAGACCAGACCGAGATAACACACAATAAGGATTATTCAGCCACCAGAGAGTGAAGCCTGGCAATTCAGTGCTGTGCTCACGTTCTTCACAGACAATATTGCACTGAGTTGCAGGTCAGGGTGTTCGTTTCTTTGGAGCAGCAGTATGTTGCATCATGAATTTTCTTCCCAACGAGTTCCCAGGTTCATTCTGTCCCATGTTGGCTGCTCTCTTCCTGCCAGAAAAAAAGATTTTCTCTTAATCCATTTTGCAGTTACTGCAAGTATTTGCAGTCTATTAGAATACCTGGTCTTTCCATCATGGAAAAGTCTGCAGCCAGAGATGGGTGAAGCAGGTTGGATAAAAGGGGAATGAATGTGGTGGGTCATCCAAACTCAGACTGTGGAAAGCCTTAGTTGACTTAGTTGGTAAAGACTGTGTGAAATTTAGGTTTGCTGCTTGCTTATAAAATATATCCAGTGTTAAATCTGGTCAGCAATACTAGAGGCAATACCCACATTACCCAGGCCTGAAAATCTCAGCAAGTTTAAAGGCTTATTTTCTAGGCAGAGCGGAGACCTGGTTAATGTAGATTGAAATAGAAGGAGTACCTTAAGTTCTGTCTGCTTCTCTGAAACTTTAAAGCCATTGAGATTTTCTTGTTGTGAATTACGAGAATACTTTCAAGTAATTTATATACTGTATGTATGGTAGCATTGCCTGTCTTGGTAAAACAAATTTTTTGTTCTTTCTGGTCGTCCAAACATCTCTCACAGCAGGTTTAAATTCCTGGGAGAACAGGCTTTTAGTTGTTATGCATCTACTACGAGCTTTGAAACATATTCCCACAAGCCACTGGGGAAGATATCCCTGATGGATTTAAGACTTGCACTGGCTTGTCTCTTGACTTCGATGTTTCATCTGCTGTGTACATAACAACTTTGCAGGCTCAAGGAGTCCATGTATTGTCCTCTGTCCACAGATCTGCCTTATGGATACACTTAACGGAAATAATACATTTGATCTTGCACCTCTTGAAGTTTTTTATGTATAAATTGCATTCTAAACTGCATCATTGATGTCATTAGCCAGTCTTGAGGCTGAGTCATTCTATTTCATATCGTGTGATTTTGGAGGGAAGGCAACACTGTTCGTGCTATTCTTAGCTACTATTAGAGGTGACTAGAGGATAACAATTCTATTTGATGACAACGTATTCAAAATTTTCAATTTTTTTTCATCCTCTGCACTGGAATAAAAAATTCTTTTGAAGATTGCAGTGAAGCTACATTGTAGTAAACAGCCATTTTTAGATTGAAGAGTTTGTGGATTCATTATTTTTCTCTCTCTTTTTTTTCTCCAGAATGTCGATTTTGAGTTTATAAAAGCATACTATTGTAACTTGAGTCAAAATCTATGCGGTTTCATCAGAATTTTGATGTTGGTTACAAGCCACGGCCGCAGGGAAACACTTAGTCCTAGTCTCAGGAAGTCTGCCTACATAATCATAGAATCATAGAAACATAGAATACCCCTAGTTGGACAGGACCCATAAGGATCACCAAGTCCAACTCCCTGCTCCTTGCAGGACTACCTAAATCTAAACCATATGACTAATAGCATTGTCCAGATGCTCCTTGAACTCTAACCACCTTGGTGCTGTGATCACTTCCCTAGGGAGCCAGTTCAGTGACCAATCACCCTTTCAGTGAAGAACCTTTTCTTAATGTCCAGTCTGAACTTCCCCTGACACAGCTCCATTCCATTCCCTCATGTCCTGCCACTGGTGATGAAAGAGAGGAGATCAGCAACTCCTCCTCCACTGCTCCCCTTGAGGAAGGTGTAGACTGCAATGAGGTCACCCCTCAGCCCTCTCTTCTGCAAGCTGAACAAATCCAGTGATGTCAGACGCTCCTCTCAAGTCTTGCACTTGAGGACTTGCACCATCTTGGCTGCCCTCCAATGGACACATTGTAATAGTCTGATGTCCTTCTTCTATTGAGGTGCCCAAAACTGCACACAGTGCTTGAGGTGGGGCCTCACCAGTGCACTGCGGAGTGGGACAATCACCTCACTCAACTGGCTGGCTATGCTGTGCTTGATGCACCCCAGGACACAGTTGGCCTTTTTGACAGCCAGGGCACACTGTTGACTCTTATTCAACTTGCCATCAACTTATACCCCCAGATCTCTTTCCGTGGGGCTGCTCTACAGCCTCTCGTGCCCCAATTTGTACATATAACCAGGATTACTGCATCTCACGTGGACAACCCTGCACTTGCTAAATTCCATATGGTTGGTGATTGCCCAGCTCTCTAGTCTATCCAGATCTCTCTGTAAGGCCTCTCTAGCCTCAAGGGAGTCCATAGGTCCTGTTAGTTTAGTATCATTTGCAACCTTATTTAATGTACGTTTGGTTCCTGCATCCAGATCATTTATTAAAACATTGAAGAGCACTGGCCCTAAAAAGAAGCCCTGAGGAACCCCGCCGGTGACTGGCCATCAGCCTGATGTAACCCCATTTGCTATAAGCCTTTAAGCCATTTTGTTCCAGAAGGATGTTTTGGGAGATAGTAACTAACTGAAAACGTTTTCCTAAACTGAAGCAGAACAAGCCCAATCTTTTACTGAAGATAGAGGTTGAATTTCATATAGTTCCCAGCACTTCACATGTAGAAATCCTGTGTTTCTCCCAAGCAGTATTGGTTTTCTCAATATAATTGAGATTTATAGAATAGCAGTTGTTGCCCCAGCTGCCATTGCATAGCATCGCAAAAGCTTTGTTTTCTCTGCTCATATTCTTCTTAGTGCAAGTCAATATATGTTGTTGCATACATGATAAAGAATGCTGGTACTTCTGTTATTCTTAGCTCACAAAGGTGAGTTTTTTTTAAAACATGACCGAATCGTTTTCCAAAACTGGCTATTTTCAGGCGTGCAATGACCTGACATGGGTCTCCTAGGACAGTATTGTTCTGTGGTTTCATGGTACTACAGCTACACTTGTTAAAAAGAGAATGCTGGACAACACCCACTTCTGAATCTTCTTCAGTCTCAGTTTAAGAGCAGACACTGGAATTCTAGTGTTAAAAGTGAAACAACATTAATTTTAGGCCATCATAAATCTTGCATTCACCAAATGGGTAGAACACTACAAATTCTCCCAAGATCAGTTCAGTTCTTTTGACAAAAATGCAGTCCAGTTAATGTCTACTGTGGATAAATTGTGGATTAAGTCACATTGCATCCTTCAGGTTTGGGATATTCAGCCCTCGTGGGCTGAACTGTTTTACCCTGCACACTGCTGCTGTCCCTTTAAATGGGTAATATATACTTTTTTCTGACAGGTTTATATATTGTAAACTCCACCACAAAAGGAATTTTCCCTCTTTAAGTTAAAATATAAAACTCAGGCATTATATTTACTGGCAGTCTGAAGTTCGTAATCTGTTACTTAAGGCAACAGAACTATATACTTCCAGTTGAGCATATCTTCTTTTAAGTTATGGCAAAGTGCAATTACAATTTAAAGGGAATATTTATGTACATTAGTTAACAACATCATTGCAGCTTAGTGCTCACACATCAACACTTAATTAGTGTAAGCATAAGTGACATAATTGCTACAAGGCATGCATTACCCATAATGTGAGGTAATTTCATGCACTATGCACTTTTTAAATATCTACTTCACATTTTGCCAGGCTGGATTTTTAAATCAATAGGAGACTTTTGTACATGAAGAGACTTTAACCTATTTTCCAATTATTGGAATGTGTAGTGTTGTCCAGCAATAGAGCAAAAGCCTTTTTTTTCCCCAAGGAAACTCTAGCCAACTTTCAATCTTCAAACTTGCACATTAAAAAATGTTTGATTTCGAAAGAGCACAACAGTCTATGTGAACAGTATGGTAAGTTTTCTATTAAATAAACATATTTTTTGTGCCTTTTCACAGAATTGTGAGTTTCAATATGCTGATGTTTTTCTTCTGTAAGTCTAACTGCGCTTTTGTCCAGTCCTCTTCGCATGAAATGCCCTTGTTAGCTGATCAGCAAAGCCAGAGGCCTCTTCAAAATTCAATATGTCCTGAAGAAACGCAGCTGTTACAATGGCTACAAGAAACCAGTGAGCTAATGAGTACACAGGGCATCTGGGACTACATTACGGATGTGTAAATGAGTAGGTTTGTATGTACAAATAAAAATGCAGCCAATCGATCCCTGCTTTATTTTATTTTCTACTTTACGAGAGGATTGTCTCTTAGATTATATTTTCTGTTTGAGAAGGAATGACTTTACCTTATTTTATCAAACAAATATATTTTGCTTGCTACTACATCTTCAGAAAAAAGAAAAAAAGCTTTATAATCTAAAGACAGGAAAGAGAAATTGTATGTGTCTTCCTTTGTGATAATTCACAGAAGAAGTTACATACGATCAAATGGAGGCAAGAAGGAGCCAAGCAGTTTTAGAAAGTTTTAATATTCCCTTGTCATGTTACATAAAGGGCTGGAAACCTTCAGTAAGACTGCTGCTTCCTGCCTAAAACCTAATATCACTTGCAGCAATTACTGCTTAATAGTCCTGTTGAAGGGATAATCTAAACTTAAGACAATCCTTCCTTCTCGCTACCTACAACTTATTATAAATAAGATCTGAGGTGTAAGTATCTGGAAGAGATTAGCATTAGATGGTTTTCTCTGCTTTTTTGGGGGCAGGGGATGGGTGTAATTAACACAGTTGACAGAATTTTATATGTAATCATTTCACTGTTTCTTTTCCTTAGTCAATTAAAACATTTTTAAAGCTGGAGGAAGATACACTAAGGGAATATTTTCCTGCTAAAAAACGTTCTTTCTTATCACATAAAGTCTTCTACAACAGTGCATCAATGTTAAAAATTTTCTTTAAAAAACAGAGAAAAAATAATGATTAGACTGAGCGGTGGCATTTTTTGCTACGTGAAAGCTGACAGTTTGAATTTTTATTGTGAAAAGGTTTTCATTACTGATTTTAATTTTTGTTATTATAAGATGAATAAATTTTTTAAAGTAAAGACTAAATCTGAACACTTCTCTTTAAAACTGTTCTTTTTTAAGGGTAATTCAGAATATTAAAGTTATTGCACTTTGCGCTCATTAAATCACAAGGAAAAAAAAATACAGTGCCTGTACAAGTCCATTTGCAAGCTAACTGAAAGAATTTGTACAATGCTTATGGAATCAAAACCTTCAAATACTTACGTTGTTCTTTACATAAGTCTAGTTTCTTCAGACCGTGACTTAGCAAGAGACATTAACAAAAACATCCAGAAATATAACTTGCTATTGTTTGAAAAAATACTTATCCATGTGATTATCTAAGAAATCTTTTTTGATTGTTGTTGATGTGAACCTTAAATTTCTGTACTTACTGAAAGAGTTAGCCAAACAGTCATCAAAATTTAGGAAGATGTTACACGTAGAAGCACCAATCGTTTTGGGATAATCCAGTGACAATTAAAATATCTGATTTCTCTTGAGTCATTTTTTTAAATCACCCACAGGAAGTTAGGACTGGAGAAAGCTTCATAGACCCCACAAGAAGTTCTGCCATAAAGTCCCTCCACGTATTTATTGAACTCTAATCTACCAAGACGAGCTGAAGGATTTGTTGGTTTCCCCAAAGGATTTGTGTGTTCCCCTATGCAGAAGCTATTCTAAAATCTCAGTTTTCTTATGGTGGGAAACATTTAAAACATCTCCATTTAAAAGATTTTCTCAGAGGGGTAGCACAATACTGATTCTAAATAGAGTAATCATTTTTTTTCTTGGTCTACAAACCCAGACTTGTCTATGGTCCTCTGATATGAAATGCCTCCTATTTCCTAAACTTCTCAGTTACCCTCTTCTACACCCATTCCAATTTCAGCACACCTTTTTGAGTAACCATAATTGGTCATGGTGACTGGTGTCACCAGTATGTTGCACAACAGCACTAATATCACATTTGCTGAAAATATCTTGCTTGATATATCCTGAATCAGACTGGCTGGATTTACTGACACATCATATTAATGACTCATGCCCAACCTAAGATCAATAAGCACATCCGAAGTCTTATCCTTCTGTGTTGGGTCTAATGCTGAGCCCATCAGTTTATAGCTTATTATAATTTGAAAAGTATTTTACAGTTTATTTTAATCTGAATAATATGCTTATATAAATAAGAGCCAAAAGGTATGTAAAAGATGAGACATTAGCTTAGAATACACATTGGTATTTGCCAGAAAGCTTATATATATTCTTATATGAATATAAATATGTATATCCACATATTATTATACATATTCTAGTGTGTAAAACAAGTTTTATAGTTTATCATTACTGTTATTATTATTTATGTAATTAAATGCATCCTTCATACAGCTCCTCTCTCTAACCTACAATGTATTCCTGCAAACTCAGATCTCCTGCTTGACAAGATAATATATTGCTGTCACCCCACTGAATATTAGTATAATTCTGATTTTAGTCTACCAAAATGACAAGTGTAGCTACTTTATAGCTGCTTTGGACCATAAAACATTTTGAAAGTTATTTTGCCATTGATTCAGCACTGGAGCAGATATGCATGAAGATTTGGCATTTAATATGTGAGGTGATTTTGCCCCTTTTCTGTTGTGAGAAATTTGGTTATAAATTTTTCATGACATAGTTCTTTTGTCTGTCAGCACCTTCTACTTTAGGAAAAAAATCTGCTTGACAGCCACTTTGAGTCTGCTCCTCCAGAGCTTTTACTCATCATAGAAAAAAAGTTTAGGAATAATAAAAAAAAAAAAAAAAAAAAGAAATATGGACAAAAAGAGGAATTTAAGACAATACTTGCTTTTTCATTGTTGCTTTTTTTAAAGTGCTAGATATAAGATAGCTGTCAGTAGAAAAGAAGGGGAAATGTTTTACGATCCAGGAAGAAATCATAAGAATATGTTTTTAGTTGCAGGCCAAAGCCTACAGGATTCTCTGCGTTCTACACTGCATCCGGGCCTAAAAGCCTTCCCTTTGGAAGAATCAAGCTAAGCAACAGAAAGGCCCCACCCCATGAAAGAGTGATACCTGTGCTTCATCTTATGAACTGTGACAGCTTCCACCCTTTTAGCAGAGCTTGTTATGATACAGATAAAGCTAGGTGTGTACAGAAATAGTAACAGGCAAAACCAAGCTTAGGCTTCAGGATTAACAGATTGTACTGCTATCATTATAAAGGAAATGAATGTAATAGTAGCTTGTCCCTGTATATGTCCAATAAGTTTGGTATATAAATAATTACATCACAAAGAGGGTAAAAGAATTATATATTTAAGTGCTCTGGGTGAAAAAATGTAAGAAACATCACTACAGATATAGCTGCACAGAAATACTCTGCTATGCTGGTCTTTAGACTATCATTATGTTTCTTCAGAAAACACTTCAAAAGACTCAGCTTTCTGTGGTACCAGACCAAGAAAGAAGGTCATTTATTAAGACAACTGAGGTGTTGTAGTAGTAGGGACGTAAGTTAAGTGCACAGATGTTACATTTCATCTACATAAGGTGGAGAGTACCTCACGAGAAAACATAGTTTCCCTTTTGCAGATAGTCCATAACAACTTCTTTTGTTTAATCTAGGGTAGACGGTTATTGACTGTCGTCTCTCGACAACTGGCCTGACTGCCATTCCAAGGAAGAGAGCACCTCCATTCTCCTGAGGACATTGGGACAAGACGAAAATGACAGCCTGCGTACAGATCAATGCCACAGAGAAAGCTGCTCTCTTTCCTCCAGAGCAGTGCCATCAGAATTGCTGTCATTTTTCTCAACCCAAAAAATTCCAGTTTCAGAGTTAGTTTGAGGAGAAGGGCTGGTTTTCCAGAAAAAAAAAAAACTTTAATAACTCCTATCAAACAAGCCACATATGTAAAACAACACAACCAACCCAAATCCAAAAAGACCTTTTTTTCAAAATTCTGTGTTTAACTCACACCTGATAACAACAAAGTCCCCGGCTTTGACTCAGTGTGGTGAGGACGAGTGTGACAGTGGCCAAACTCCCCTCACACCTAAGAGCAGCCCCCAGGGAGAGCGAGCAACCAGGATCATGGGCAACCAGGGCTGGCAAACAGGGTGCGGTGTGTCAGGCAGGGTGTGGAGCAGCAGTTTGTGTGGCAGTTCACGAGGGCAGGGCTCAGTTCCCCTCCTGGCAATCTGACTAGTGGACATCACCCTCCAAGGAGACCTTCTTGCTGTGGTTTCCACTAGCGCGAAAGCTGTCGCCAGAGAGAGTGGCCACCCAGATGGAGGTTCCACACGAACACAGAGCTGTCCAGGTGTCTGGCTGCAGGGAGTGCCTGAGCCTGGTGTTTGTACCAAAGGGCAGCAGAGACTACAGCTGTGTTTGGTGTGACCGGGTAAATGATCTCTGCTCAGCCTAGTGGCAGAGCAGAAAGAGGAAGTGGAGAAGTTCAGGAGCATCAGTGAGTGTGAGAGGGAGATCGACAGGTGGAGCCACACCTTGCTATCCCTGAGGCCAAGGCAGCAGGAGGCACCTCCACAAGAAGAAGAGGACCCCCTACCCTCTTGCCACCAAGCAGAAAGAGGGGACCTAAGAGACAGGGGGGAATGGAAATGGGTCCCTGCTCAGGGCAGCAGGCAAATCCCCTCCCGGCCTCCCTCACCTGCCCAGTTGCCCTTAAGCAACAGATATGGGGCTCTGGAATGTGAAGGACTGGCCACAGAGGATGTGGGCAAAGGTCTGTCCAAGGGATTGCCTAGGATGAGTCAGTCAACCCCATGTATTATGACTGCCCCAGTTAAGAAAAAAGGAGGATAATTGTCATAGGCTATTCCCTGCTGAAGGGAACAGAGGCCCCCATATGCTGGCCAGACCCATCCTACAGGGAATTCTACTGCCTCCCTGAGGCCCGGGTTAGAGATGTTGCTAGGAAATTCCCTGGTCTGGTGTAGCCCTCTGATTATTACCTGCTCTTGGTAATGTAGGTTGGCAGTGATGAGATTCCTGAAAGAAGTCCCAAGGCCTTCAAAAGGGACTTCAGGGAACAGGGGCAACAGGTTGCAGGATCAGGGGAGCAGGTGGTGTTTTTTTCAATCCCATCAGTGGCAGGGAAGAGCACTGAAAGGGGCAGGAAAACTCACCTGATTAACAGGTGGCTCAGGGACTGGTGCCGTCAGTGGAATTTTGGTTTCTTTGATCATGGGGAGGTTCACATGGCACTGGGCCTGATGGCGACAGAGAGAGTCCAGCTATCTCAAAGGGGAAAAAGGATTCTTGCCCACAAGCTGTCAGTGCTCATTGAAAGGGCTCTAAACTAGGTTCGAAGGGGGGAAGAGGATGTAACCAGGCTCACTAGAGATAAGCCAATGGGTGGCATGCCAGGTTGGGGGTGAGATAGACAGCCCAGCTCAAGTGCATCTGCACCAATGCACATAGCATGGGTAATAAACAGGAGGAGCTGGAAGCCATTGTACAGCAGGACAGTTATGGTCACCATCACAGAAACGTGGTGGGATGATTCTCATGACTGGAATGCTGCGATGGATGGCTATAAGCTCTTCAGAAGCGATAGGCGAGGAAAGAGAGGCAGTGGGGTGGCTCTGTATGTTGGGGACTGGTTCGATTGTATAGAGCTCAATGCTTGTGATGACAAGGTTGAATGCTTATGGGTAAAAATGAAGGGGAAAGCCAACAAGGCAGACATCCTGCAGGAAGTCTGTTATAGACCATTCATCCAGGACGAAGAGACAGATGCAGTTTTCTACAAGAGGCTGGCAGAAGTCTCACAATCGCTAGCCCTTGTTCTCGTGGGGGACTTTACCTTACCAGACATTTTCTGGAAATACAACACAGTAGAGAAGAAACAGTCTAGGAGGTTCCCGGAGTGCGTGGAAGATAACTTCCTGACACAGCTCGTAAGTGAGCCTACAAGGGGAGGTGCCTCACTAGACCTGCTGTAGACTAACAGAAGGACTGGTGGGAGATGAGGTGGTCAGAGGCCATCTTGGGTGTAGTAACCATGAAATGATAGAGTTCTCAACTCTTGGTGAAGTAAAGAGGGAGGCCAGCAAAACCTGCACCATGGAGTTTCGGAAGGCAGACTTTGGCCTGTTCATCCGTTGGGAGAGGGTCCTGAAAGGCAAAGATGTTCAGTAAGGCTGGACACTCTTCAAGGAAGTAGTCTTAAAGACACAGGATCAGGCTGTCCCCATGTGCTGCGAGATGAACCAGCAGGGAAGATGAACAGCCTGACTGAACAGGGAGCTCTTGCAGGGTCTTAGGAAAAAAAGGAGGGTCTGCCACCTATAGAAGAATGGGCAGGCAACTCAAGAGGAGTACAGGGATCTCATTAGGTCATGCAGAGAGGAAATTAGAAAGGCAAAAAGCCAGCTAGAACTCAGGCTGGCCCCTGTTGTAAGGGACAACAAAAATATTTTTCACAAATACACCAACAACAAAAAGAGAGCCAAGGAGAGTCTCCATCCCTTCTGGGATGTGAGGGGGAATATCACCACCAAGGATGAGGAAAAGGCTGAGGTACTTCATGCCTTCTTTGCCTCAGTCTTTAATCATCAGACTGGTTATCCCCAGGGTAGTCAGCCCCCAGTGTTGGAAGACAGGGAAGGATGCAGAATAAACCTCTCATAATCCAGGAGGAATCAGTTAATGACCTGCTGTGCCACCTGGACACTTACATGTCTCTGGGGCCAGATGGGGACCACCTGACTGTGCTGAAGGAGCTGCCAGAGAAGTTGGCCAAGCCACTCTCCATCATTTATCAGCAGTCCTGGCTAACAGGGGAGGTCCCAGATGACTGGAAGATTGCCAGTGTAACATCCATTTACAAGAAGGACCAGAAGGAGGATCACAGGAACTACAGGCCTGTCAGCATGACCTCTGTGCCAGAGAAAATTATGGAGTGATTCATCCTGAGTGCTGTCACCGGGCATGTGAAAGACAACCAAGGGATCAGGCCCAGCCAGCTTGGATTCATGAAAGGAAGGTCCTGCTTGACCAATTTTATCTCCTTCTATGACCAGGTGACCCGCCTAGTGGACGAGGGAAAGGCTGTCAATGGTGTCCACCTGGACTTTAGTAAGGCCTTTGACACTGTTCCCCACAGCATCCTCCTGGAGAAACTAGCTGCCCACGGTTTAGATGAATGTACGCTTTGCTGAATGAAGAACTGGCTGAATGGCCAAGCCCAGAGAGTGGTGGCGAATGGAGTTACATCCAGCTGATGGCTGGTCACGAGTGATGTTCCCCAGGGCTCAGGTTTGGGGCCAGTCTTGTTTAACATCTTTATCAATGATCTGGATGAGGGGATTGAGTGTTCCCTCAGTAAGTTGGCAAATGACACCAAGTTGGGTGGAAGTGTCATTCTACTTGAGGGTAGGAAGGCCCTGCAGAGGGATCTGAACAGACTGGATTGATGGGCCGAGGTCAATTGTATGAGGTTCGTCAAGACCAAATGTCGGGTCCTGCACTTCGTTCACAACAATCCTACGCAATGCTAGAGGCTTGGGGAGGAGTGGCTGGAAAGCTGCCCGGTGGAAAAGGACCTTAAGGGGGTTGGTTGACAGCTGGCTGAACATGAGCCAGCAGTGTGCCCAGGTGGCCAAGAAGACCAACAGCATCCTGGCTTGTAAGGAATAGTGTGGCCAGGAGGAGCAGTGGACTGATGGTGCCCCTGTAGTAGTCACTGGTGAGGCCGCACCTCGAGTACTGTGTTCAGTTTTAGGCCCGTCACTACAAGAAGGACATTGAGGTGCTGGAGCGTGTCCAGTGAAGGGCAATGAGGCTGGTGAAGGGTCTGGAGTACAAGTCATACCAGGGAACTGGAGTTGTTTAGTCTGGAGGAGAGGAGGCTGAGGGGGGACCTTATTGCTCTCTACCACTACCTGAAAGAAGGTGATAGTTGGTCTGTTCTCCCAAGTCACTAGCGATAGGACGAGAGGCAATGACCTCAAGCTGCGTCAGGGGAGATTTAGATTGGATATTAGGAAAAACTTCCTTACAGAAAGAGTGGTCAGATATTGGAACAGGCTGCCCAGGGAAGTGGTGGATTCACCTTCCCTGGAGGTGTTCGAAGAACATGTAGATATGGCACTTCGGGATACGGTTTAGTAGGCATGGTGGTGTTGGGTTGGTGGTTGGACTTAATGATCTTAACGGTCGTTTTCAACCTATGATTCTATGATGCTATGATTAACTACATAGTTCATCCCATGTATTCAATTTTCCCTTTAAATCATTAGCAGATTTTTTTAAAAAATGTAGCCAGCATGTCTATGCAACAGTCCATAAATTGCTATAAAACAGTGAAAATCTGGATATCCAATATGTAAAGCTAAAAGAAAATAATGTAACTTTAGCACTTGAGTGAGAGACGCTAGTCCTCCTCCTCCTCCGAACATGGACTTTAATTGTCCTGCATGAAATTATTTGCGCTGCCCAAGGAATGAGGGGTTTGTTGCATGAGTTGCTTTCTGTTTTCACTGTTCTGTGCTTGCAGTCCTTCCTTCGTCGTTGGAGTCGTTGGAAGTTATGTCATCACTCTGTGATCAGCCAAGTCCTCAAAATCACTTACGGTTTCTAATAGAATTGACTTTCTATGTAGTCCATTCTTATAAAAAAAATTTATATAAGGGTAAAGAACTGCTGAGAAAACAGTGCTGTTTTAGTTTTGTTCTATGCACTCACATTCATGCAACAAGCATGGCTAGAGAAAGTGAACAGAGGAAATAACAAGTCATAGCAACTCTAAGAATTCAAACAGCCACTCAAATTCTAGCTAGTGCCACAACTGTGAATATTTCAGTGGTTTCTGTAGTCTACAATGATGGTGAACATGGATGACAGCAACATCCAGATGTCAAGGTAATAAGGATTTTTTTGAAGGCTAAAAACTGTTTCTAATTGTATCCCTCTTGCTATACACCAGTGCAACTGAGCAGTCAAGGTAAGCAACAGTGAAATTCCCAGTTTCACGGAAATTTCTGGTACTTATGGGATTTGGGGGGATTGTGGAAAAAAGAACAAACCTTAGAGAATAAAAAATTTTATCTGAAATTATGAAAAATGTATGGCTTTTGTGTATAAGAATATTGTTTGACAACATCAGCACATTATGTTCTACCTTTGAAACATTAATTTAAAATACAAAACACTTAATTCGACAAAAAAATTAAATCAAAAGTCAAAATATTCCATCATCAAAAATGCCAAATATTGAGATTCTTTTTGTACTTCGTGCATCATAATAAAGACTTTTCCTAAAAAATTCAATGACAAATTTCTTTAGCCAGTCACAGGTACCGTGCAGTCAGAGAACATTTTTCTGAAAATTTTTGGTTAGATCACTGGGAGGGGAATGTTCCCACTCCCATGAATATGAAGAGGTTACAAGCCTTCTTCACCTAACCATTGATGACTGAGAGAGAGTGAGAAGAAGGGTTCAGTTGCAAGACTATATTGGCTGCTTCCTCCCACTCTGCAGAGTGATTTCCCAAAAGCTATTCCTCTTGAACACCTGCTGGGCCCAAAGCAACGACTTACATTGTTACCACAATTACATTTCAATGCCAATATTGACATCATCATAAATGACATATGTTCAGGAACAAGAAAGCCATGAGATGTTGTCTTCTGCTTGCACATAGAAAATTCTTTTGAAGGCATTGTGATTATACAATAGTCAAAGAAATTATTCGTTTCCAATTACAGCAAATACATCCATGTTCTCATCTTCTTACGAAATGAATTTGTATTAAATCTTAGGACAACTATATCTCTTCCTTACTCCGTCTGTCACAGTCTTACTAAAACTTTCAGCTAAAGCTATACTGGAATAAATTCATATACTGAAACAGAGAAATTACAGCCAGCAATAAGCTGCAGCTTTTCTTTGTACTAGCGCTGGAATGAGGAGCAATCCCTTAGTGAAATCAACATTTTAGTAAATAAGGCAGACTAATCACTTTCACAGAAAATGCTTTGCATTTCCAGGATTGTCCCTGTCTTCCTTGCCTAAACCCCAGGCAAGGGTTAACATTTCGCAGCTGTAATTCGAGGTACACACACAGCCACTCATCACCTTCCATCCCCAGCACAAAGCACCCCTCCACGTAGTTCCAAGCAAACTCCCACACAGGAGATTTTCTCTGCCCCAAGACTGCTCTGTTCCCTCCCCATCCCAGTTACTTGTGTAGGTAGCAACGTCTCTGACAACTCTTGCCGTGCGCATATATTTTGCTTTCCGTCTCTGGATCATGACACTTTTTGATTTGCAAATAATGTAATTGTTAGTCTATAGTGCCCATCTAAAATTTTGATAGTTTGGACTGATACAGCAGTTCAACAGATAAAAGTAAATATGCTTGCCAAAAACAGAGTGATGGAAAACAAAATAGATACTGAAGGTTTTTTTCCCTTTACCTTTAACTCCTCCCATTAAAAGGCATTTTACCTCTGCTAGGTGTAAAAAAGACTCTGCAGTTGTTACACTAAAAGAAGAAACAGGAATTTAAGGATAAAAGTGTGATGAGAAGAAAAATTTCATTCTTTCACAGTTCAGGTTTTGTTTAATTATTGTAGGCTGTACTAATAGGGAAACAGGTGCAGTTCAGCAATTGTATCATGTATAAAACTGCAGCAAATTTTGCTTGTCTCAAGATCTCCCTAGCTATCATTTTTGGGAGGATACATTCTGAAAAACACAGTGCCTTACCACATCATTTATTTGAAGGAACTCGAGAGATTTCTGCAGACCCAGCACACCTTTTGTTTTAGAAAAGGAAATATTAGGCTCAGAAATTTCTACCCCTTATAAGAAGTTGACTCTCCATCTTTAAATTATAAAAAAGTCTGCCTGTTCCTGGTATGGGGTGAGCTTTTTTATGGATTGCTCAGGACAGTATAATGTGTCTAAGTGAGAAACCTAGAAGGAAGACAATGAGGGAAGGCTTGTTAGTGAACTGAGTTCTCTGAAGTAAAAATAATTTCTCTTCCTTCAATTTCCCCTGTGCTCTGGCGTGTTTATATTCTGTAATTTTTGTCACAAGGCTTCAAATAAACCAGTAGAGATTTGACTTTCTTGTCAAGCTGGTTTTTAAAATTGAACACACTCATTCAGTGCTGGTTACAAGGTTCTCCCCTCCTCAAGACACAAATATTCGTGCACAAACATGCATGCACACACACACACACACAAGACAGCATCTTGCTTACTAGACAGAGATAAATTTCTCACCAGTGTGATCATCAGACACTAAGCCAAACTCATCTTCTTTTTCCCCCCCCCCCCCCCACTCTGTTATTTGTAGAGACCACAGGTGAACTAGGAGAAAATTATTACAGTGTGATGACTCCTGAAATGATAGAAGGTAAAGAAGATGGATTATCATGGTGCTGACATGATTTGTATGGATTTCTAGAATTAAGCTGTTCTCTTAAAGTGACCGTCTTCTTTGCACCCACGATATTGCAGCTACCCTCTTAATAACCTTCATCTGCACTTGTGAGCCAAGTGAGCAGAGCACGTTTCCCATTACCTGTCAAGCGAGTATGTAGAGTTCTTCTGGCCCCGCAGTAATAGCAGGGCTGCTGGTGAACAGAGTAATAAACACCTACTGAGAGGGATGTAGCGTGAAAAGATCTCATCACCTGCCATTAGCACGCTGATGAATAATGCAGCATTTTCGGTGGCAGATGTCAGGGGTGGGAGGAAGAATCACTTCTGTAAATGCTCTGGTGAGCACTTCAGCACAAAGTGAGAGGTGATAGCAACAGATGCATGTGACAAAATTACACTCGCTATTGTATTTTAAAAGAAATGGGAACATTTACTTCACAAATAGCTGGCAGGCTTTCTCTCTTTCCCCTCCCCCACCCCACCCCCACCCCCCCGCCCTTTTTTTTTCCCTTCAGAGTCAAAGGATGCTGCAAACTAGAAAACTAATTCAAATACTGCTAAGCATTTACAGCTCCTGGCTTAACCGCTGTGTAAGCGGCAGTGAGGCTTGGCTGTCCAGCCAGTTAAATACTTTTTTCCTGCAGACCCAAACAGGCAAATTGATTGAATATGTAAGATGTGAAAATATAAGAATCTTATTTCTATTTAAATTACCCTCCCGCCGCACATTTCATTTCTCCCTTTCAAATAATGTACAAGCCACTGGTTAAGTGAAGTGACAATTCCTGGATTTCATGCAGTTAAACCCCTCAGAGGCTCTGGCAACAGGAAAGAGGTCTTACTAATGTTAAAGTTATCGTGAAAGCTCCTATTACTGCCCCTGTTCCATCCACCCATTTTGCTGCTGCAAATGAGACAAAGAAGGGATATAGTTGTAACACGACTGGTTTCTGACTGTGATTTTAAGTGTGGCAGTCCCTCTCAGCCAACCTAAACTAATGCAGGTATTATTAATTGTTCACAACTTTTTTTTTCACTTGACAGAAGTCACAGACCTGGACCAAGTTCTTGTTAATAATGAAAGGTGTTGCATGACAGGGGAAGTATAAGACTTCCAAGCTGCTACAGAGACTTAATACGCTATACCTACAAGGAACAGCTCTCAGAGTGAGCCTAGCTGGATTTTACATAAGTTTTATGCCATTGCTGTCTTGCAGAGAGAGTTCCTCAGCGCTAGTTATGAATGAGGTCCAAAATCTGTCATATCTGACACCTACATAGATTGGAAGGAAAAAAATATGAATTCCCAACCAATAATAATATTATGTAATTGAAACATTATTCTTGGCACATGCTATCATCTTGTCTGGGGAATCACAGATTCAGATGATTTAAAGAAACCAGTCCCAAAGCGGAAATGTTTTCTGACTGAGTTTATCTTCAGACTTCTATTTCCACTGGTGTTTTGAGCCAAACAGCTCTTTTTGGTCAATTGCTGCCACTCAGCATGGTAGCTTACAAACATCAAAAGTCCTGGGTAACAGGTGGACTGATGCCACAAACGGTGAGATTTTAATACAGAAAATGACTCAAGCACCTAGATGCCTGCACTCTAGAGGCCATGAGGGCTGGGTACACAACGATAGTTGTGTGCTTGACTTCTGTAGGGCAGCTGAGAAAAAAGAAACATTGAAAACCAGAGGATGGAATGCCTAAGAGCCTTTCTGTGACAGGTGAGCCACAAGACGGCATAGACGTTGTCATTGCTCAGAAGGGTCCCATTCATACTAACGTGCAGTGGGATGGATTTGGATTAAAGAGCTCTGAAGGGGTGAAAATTTGCCTCCATCATTAAGCAGCATTCTGGAAAATGTATTTCAGGGCAGAAACTCTCTTCTTATCATCTTTCTGGATGCAGTTGTTATTGCCCGAGTTCCTTCTGCACTGTCTGTTCACACACATATCAAAGGTCAGTGCTCTCCTGTTAGCCAGGGCTGTGTCAGAAAGAGATGGTGTGACTTGAGAAGGATGCATCACTTCAGCAAGAACTGTGTGATGAGAAATACAATGTGTTTGGGAGATATCCGCATAGCTGCAACAAAACGAAAAAAGGAGATGAATGAACTGTATGGCAGAGGAGGGAAAATAAAAGGCTATGTAAGGAGGGCGTTTCAGATTTCCTTCAAAAGATAAGTGCCATTATTAGAAGCAGAGTAGGCAGACCATATATCCCAAAAGAGAGAATATTCTTTAAGAAGAAAGGCATATAATCTACATATAGAAGGGATAATCAAGACAAGGAAAACACTCATAATAGTTCCAGATCCACTCAGCTCTTCTTAGACGAGAGTTGCTTTGAACTGTGATTCGAACACAGTAGAAATGAGAGGAAGTGAGACATAGTTACCAGTAAATCTGGCACACTGGAGCTGTGCCTCCTAACACAGAAAATTTCAGGTGTATAAATAATGCCAGTCTCCTCTGAGTGAGAGTCACGACTAAACTGGAAAAAAGATCACCACCTCCTCCCCCTCACTCTCCAGCCCATTCTTCTGCACAGAAATTACTCAAAATCAGTCATGCCAAACTCAAGATATAACTGCGCTTTAGTTTGTTTGGCACTTCTTTTTGCAGTACGCTAGATTAGTGTGGAAGAAGGGCTGCAAACAACATTCTTGTAAGTGCTGGAAGATGGAGCAGGAAAGTTGCTGAAGTAAAGTGAAAAGACACACCTCTTCAAGATTCAGGCTCAGCTGCCCTGGAGATAATCCTTGGACTAGCCAAGATTTTGCATTTGAAATTTAAAGTGAAAAAGAGATATCATAAATTGGAAAGCAAATGCTGCTGTAAAAAGAACAAATAGTGATTTCATATAGTCTCTTTTTCCACAGGGCAACAGGTTGGGGTTCTTTAAAAATTGGGTTCTAACTGTTTTGTAAAGTATAAACTCACCTGGAAACCTGATGCATTAAAATATTTCTTTTTTACTCATAACTTCATAGTTAGTTAGGAAGAAAATATACCTTGTCTACCTTTTAAACTTGTGATTCTTCATTGTTGCGCTTCTAGCCTGATATGCTTATTAACAGGTATCATTCATAGATGTTGTATAAATATCATTTTAATCTAGAAGTCAATCCTGGAAAGACATTAAAAGCTAAAAATTTCTGATAAAAAGCAACATTTGCCATGTGTTTTGTGCCCTGGTATTATTCCCACCAATGTGTAAGGCTAAAAAGGGCCACCTATTACTGTAGAGATGTATCTAAAAAATCTCTCAAGCTGCCTGTAATAATCTCCATTATGTATAATGACCATTTTGATAATAGTCTTTAGAAGAGGTAATGGCCCTGCTGAATGGTTATTACCTGTCTGTTCACGCTGGAAGCAAGATGCAGAAGCCAAAGGGGACAGTGAAATGGTCCTTGTAGTGCAGTCTCAAGGAATAAGAAATATTTAACAGAATGCAAGAAACAGACAAGCAAGCATCTTTGGCTGTAAAACTGTCTGCAGTGGTGCAGTAAGCCGTTGTGAATTTTGTGAAATAATAAAGATGTAAAATAGTAATTAATAACAATAACAGGCAAACTGTCACTGTGAAAGCTATTTTAATTGTAAATGTTACAAAGCCTGTTAGAAAATAACAGATATCTGAACATTAGACATAGTTTGGTATTTTATGGAACGTTAAATCTTTTTATACTCCAATTCCATACCATGCCATAGGAGCACTTCAGAGACACCTCTGCACAAATCAAAGGTCAAAAGTGTTTACGTCTTGCACATAACCACTTCAGAAGTATCCCTATATACAAAAATATGGGGTTGTAAAAATGGCAAATAAGTCATGTCAGAGCTATAAGGACTCAGATCGGCCTTTAAAACAGACAGAAATATCTTGTAAATGGAGCCTGAGCTTAGACAATCCACTGCCACAAAAATATCAGGACCTCAGCAACTTGTGTCACTGCTGCCCAGGCTAGATGACAAGCTCTAGAAGCTAACTCTTAATTCTTATCCAAGAGAATTATAAGTTCTTCCAAGCAGAGATTGCTTTACAACCTGCACCATGATTAATAATATTTACTCCTGATTTCAGCTGTCACCTGTGGGATTTAGCATAGACTAAAACTACCTGTAATAAATAATTGCTGAATTATGGAAAAGTGAAATTACAAATTGTCTTATGCTGGACACATGCTTAGAAATATACTGGGAAATTTTTTCACTCCATAAAATTGACGTGATGAAAAAAAAAGATCTTGTCTTCAAAACCAGAAGACACAAAAAAAATCTCAGTTTAACAATAAAAAGGTAAAGTCTTGGCTCAAAGTTCAAGCCACCATGAATGCTGAGTGTTTTATTCCATGTAGATTGAATGACACCACTGAATAGTAGTATTTCATGACCATAATAGGAGGACAGATGTTTACATCTTTACATGTATTACATTTTCCTTAAAAATCACATTGTTTCCATCCCCCAGCAGCTCTTCATAGAAGAGAAAAATGTGAGCATTCAGAGAGAAGGGTCTCAGCCAGATCTGTGATTATTTGAAATAGGGAATGCCTCTAGCAGAGATTTGTTTTGTCAGCAGACTTTTGGGTTCAGGGAAATCCAGAAGTCCCAGTAAGAGGACTGAAACGCCCTTAACTTAAACATTTTATTACTTCATCCTCCAGGATGATCAGGAAGGGATGAAGAAATGTCAGCTACATGCACTTTTCTGATGCCATGTTGGTATTTGTGCACTGAATGGGGACACTCCATTGCTCATGGAGAAAGAGTGACTAGAGCAGGCCAGTAGCCACTGGATCCAGCTCTCCGTCTGGGTTGACTTGTACTGTGACTTAAAATTAAAAGATTAGTCTGCATTGATAGTGATTATCGCCCCTGTCCTGTTTTTTCCATTATTATTACCCTAACCTGCTATCACTAACAAAAGACAGAAGGCAAATTACAATCTAGATGTAACATGTAACAGATGATTCATGTATTACTACAGATCGTAGCACGGAGTGGTTTTTTCCATCCTCTGCTCCAATTTTGGCTCCTCTTCTAGTCTTATATTGGATTCCAGAAGTCATCTCTCACTTTTAAAATAATTTCCCTCACTTCCGGTTTTAGAAGATACTCATTTTAGGTCAGCCACATCCCAGGAAGAGTATTCCTTCATTCTCACTACTTGTGTGAAAGAACTTTTTCTGTCTCATCTCTTTACTTGAGCAAGTTGTCCTCTGGCTGAGAAGTCCATAAGCATTAAATGGACCTAGACAAGTGACTTAGGACATCTCAAAGAGCTGATTAATTGACGGGATTTGAACAGATTCTGCAAACACAGTTGTAACCCTGTGTCATGAGGGCACGTGTGAGGAAATAACAATAATAAAAATAGAAATAATACAATTATTCTTTATAACCAATAAGGGAGTCCAGAACAAGAAATTACTTCAAAAAGAACTGCACTCAGTGTCAGAAACAGGCAACAGCATGCACCAGCAGGAGAAAATAGGGACTATCCCGGTGTTTCTTCAATTTGTACTTGCTGGTCAGTTCACCTGAATTTAATCATAGAAGCATCCTACTGGTCCTTAGTAAGGCACAACAAAAACAAATTACTAGGTAGTGTCTGAAAACACTAATGCTGAAGAATGCAAGTGATTTCATTCAATTACAACACAGAAAAATCACAATGTGCAAACCCAGCTTGACATTGTACAGCTTTGGCACAAATTAATGTCACTAAATAGAAAATGAAATCCCTGCTATTAGTACCACCACTCAAAAAAAAATGTTGTCACAGAAAACATTCCAAGGGAATACAGAAGCAAGATGAAATGTGGAACTGCCCTAGTAAGTTCCAGAGGGTCTATATCTCATCTGGAAAGAGGTTTTTTTAGCAGCAGTAGACAGTGTTTCAAAGCAAAGTACAAGACTGTGTAAAATACAGTTACAGAAGACTGCATTTCATTTGCTGCCTTGTCACTACTGTTTGTGAACTGCTCAGGCATTTTCTAATAAAATTAGGTAATATAGGACTTACATATGACAATTCATTTGTGTTTATCTTATCCTTTAAAAGGACAGTGGATTTTGGCATCTATGTAAATTTTCTTAATATCTCTAAAACCTTTGCCTTAGTAATAGCCTCCAGCATTTATTTCTACTGGGCAAGTAGGTGTTTTCTGAAGGAAAATAAAAGCCATTCCTGTACCATTTATAAATATGGCAATTCTTTGGCTATAATTGAATTCTCTTTTTGATACTGACTTTCAGTCCATCTCAGATATCCCATTAAGAGAATGCATTCTTTTGGAGAATACAAAATCTTTGTATATGTCCTTTCAAATTTTCACCTAATCTGAAAGAAAAGCAAATATGAGATCATTTGAAAAACCTAAGGCTATAGAAATTCTCATAAATACGAACCGACAAACAAATATCCAAATTAGTTTTACACGGCAGAAAAAAAGTGTGAAAATAAAATAACTTTTTTGTTTGTTGAACTTAAACTCCTTTTTTGGTGTACTAAAACTACAAGTCACAAGTGTTCATGATTCGGTTTAGAAATACCATTTACCAAGCAGACTACAACGGCTTTATTTCGTTACTCTTTAATTACAATTTTGCTCATAAAAAAGCACAGACAAATAGTATTTTCTTATTAGGCAATGATATCTTTTTTGTCAGAATGGGTTTCTTTTCAGGAAAAGAAAGATGCTTTAACAACTTTTCCTACTTATACAGATTCTGCTGGAATTTTCCTGACTACTTTGGAGGCTTGGGTTCATATCCTTGCATGGCCACAGGCCTCTTTGGGCAGGCTGTACTTAGCTTCATGGTTCAGCCATTTGTAACGCTGGGACAATAGCACTTTGCTGTTTTGCAGACTTCTTAGACCTTTAAAGACTGCAAAGCGTCCTCATATGCTATAGCAAAAGAAGCTAGACATCTACCACCTCCAAGATACGTGGGTATCATCAGGAGCTCA